>NW_027522848.1:1605245-1926294 GCF_052094955.1 Ictidomys tridecemlineatus | reverse complement strand
AGCATATATGGTTATATGGCCTATGTAATTCTATATCATGACAACCAGAAGAATAAGAAATTATACTCCATATATGTATGTCAGAATTCATTCTATTATCTTGTATAACTAACAAGTACAATTTAAAAAAAAAAAAGAACTGGATCTTTCAAAGAAGATATTTAACTTTAACCTGTCCTAGATCAGGCCTGGCATCCAGGACTGAGGACATAGCTCACTCATTCTCTCTCACAACAAATCCATTAACAGACATAATAGACACCACAACGTGTGCTAAATTTATATGTATACCCATGCCAACAAAAGGGTCCTTATCTTTTCCCCAGGTTAAATTTTTATACTTTTAAATTACAATAGGGAAACAGAAAAATGGCAGAAAGTATGCAATAGCATAGAAGTCCAGAAAGTGAGCTGGGACTGCTAATGGTATCAGGATTTGGCTTTACTTCCCCAGGTTCTACAGCTCTTAGTCAGTTACCCAAACTATAGGAGGGTGTAGATAAGTGAATAACTGGTTACATTTAATATTTCTATGCCCAACCATCTTGTCTCCAATGATGATGTCAGCTCTTGGAGGAAGGATAACTCTTACTTGGTCAATGATTCCCACACATCTAAAGACTAGAATACCCTGAACTCTGCACCATGTGATGCCAAGGGAACACATGCAAATTAATGTGGCAACACACTAAAATCCCCCCTCACATACCACTAACTCAGCAGAGTTGCAAAAATTAAAAATCTTAAAACTAATAGTTAAGGATCCTATCAGAGAATACAAAGAAATGTACATATTTACATAACAAACTAATACAATGTAAAGATGATTAGATCTTATTCTGAGCTTCCTGTGTTTCCTTCATGACAGCAATGTATGAGCACACCACTGAGAAGGGGTGACTGACAGGACGGAATTTAGATGAAGGTGCTGACATTCCTGCCCTTTACGCAGTAGAGATGCAGACATGCAGACTGGAAGGATTAGGCTCTCAGTCACTGTGTTCACAGACAGGGCAGATACAGCCATATTTTTTATTCAATATATGATAAAAATAATTCAGTTGTTTCTTCTTCTCACTTAGTAGATACCAGGTTGGAAAACTTTTCCTTTAAAAAAAGTATATATATCTTTTTAAGTACAGCGCCTCAAGGGTAGAGGGGGTGAACTTCATATTTTTATTTTAAATCCAAAAAACATTCTACTTTGGAGATGGTAAACCACTTCTTCCACTAGGTGATGTGGAGGGGAAATCTGCAACTTGACTTTAGGGCACGGCCTGGAGGGACCACATTGGTGAGGCCATGTAGTCTTGCATGTGCAGAGCAGAGTTGTTGTAGAAGCTCAGGTAGTCAGTGACTTAAGTGCCACTCTTTTTTACTAAGATAGTAAATGCTTCATTTTCTAATATGAATTCGATATATTAGCAAATCCTTGTACCACTGGAAGAGAGAACTTTATTTTTATTGAATCTGGATTTAGATTACCTACCTGCAAATTTTTGTTCAATGTTGGTGGAGCAGGATTTTGGGGAAGCATTTGTCTTTTGGTGACCAGAAGTGGAGCCCAGATACAAGAAAGGACCTATAGGTGTGACCTCATTTCCATAATAGAATATTTCCTGTGATGAATTTGAGTCTCTTGTGTTGTTTCCCGCTTTATGCTGGTGTACAGTGGTGATGTGGGCAGTTCTGTGAGCCACATTTTGAAGATGACAGAGCAGCTCTCAGTTTGAGTGAATTAATTCCTGGAGGAGGCTTCCTGCCTCTAACCCCTGCCCTTACTCTGACACCAGAAGAGAAAGAGACTTCCTGTTTCCTTCTTGCTTGGGCCCTTGCATGTTTGGAAATTCCTTTGTTATGGCAGCTTGTATTTCCCTAAATAATGGCCTATACTAGAGTACTAGAGTACTAAATCACGGAATCCTTGCTCTGAGGTTTTAACCAATGATGCTGGGTGTGGGCCTCCTCCTGCCTTACCACTTCCTTGTCAAAGTGACCTCAGGGTCACCCTGGACCTGCACACACTCTGAGCACAGCAAATACAATGGCTATCTGAACTCCTTACTCACAGGTTTATTATAAGAAAAAAGACCAAGTCATATTGTTCTCCATTTTTAACTGTCTTCCAGTTTCCAGCCCACAGTAGGAGAATTTTACATGTTTAATTGATGAGAGAAGATGTCAAGTTGATTTACAGTATCAAGTGCTTTAGTGTTTAACAATAGCATTCTCCTCTGAAAGGATCTATGAAGAAAGGATGAAAGCCACTGCTGTCATTAGTGGGGTAGGTGGGTAATGACCACTGCCACAAAGGTGTTGCTAGGGTTCCAAGTGGGAATGAACATGAATCCCTTCATCCTGTGGCCCCTGTGTGGGGAGCTGGAGCCTTTGACTCAGGGTGTATGCACGCTTGCTGTTCTGCACGATGGGAAGAACCGAATGTTGGAATGGCACATGGCAGCCACCACCTCTCTGAGTGTGCTGTCCAATTCAGGTGGTGTTTTTATGTTAGGATTTCTCTCTGGCACCACTGCCCAGGTGATGAACACTGTCCATTTCCAGGTTAGTCCAGGCTCTCATCAGGCTTGGGAGGAGTCTCCATTTATAGCTAGCTCTACAGCTGCTCTAATGTAATTAGCAACCTGGATGCTTTCTTCAGGAACCTGTTGCATCTGTTAGATACAAAACTAAAACCAGTTTACTATAGGAGGAGTGCAGCCGGCTCTCTGTTTCTTCAGTGTTACAGATGTCTTTCCACTGCCTGTGTTCATTGGAAATGTGGTGCCTCATCTTTGTAGATTTGTAGAAACACAGGTTCCCCTTGACTGCTTTTTAAGTGCTTACCTTTATTATTGGTTTTGAAAAATGTAATCATGATGCACCTTGCTATGGTTTCTTCTTGTTCCTGGAGTTTGGGATTTTTTTTTAACTGCTTGGATCTGCAAGTTTACATTTTTTTTCATTAAATTTGAAAAAATTTCAAATCTTTATTCTTTCAACTTTTTTGGTCCTCTTGCTCCTTTCTCTCTCCTCTCATTTGGTGACTCCAAATACTAATTGATGATGTTCATTAACAACCTGTATGTTTTCTTTTTCTTTCAGTTTTTTATTTGAGATAGTTTCTATTCCCATTTTCCAAGTCACTATTTTTTTCTTCTACAGTGTCTAATCTGCAGATATCCAATGTGTTGTTTTTCATTTTACTCATTGTACTTTCAACTCTAAAAGTTTCATTTCATTCTTTTATGTAGTGTTTCTATCTAAATTTATGAACACATATAAAACTAAAAGTTATAAAAAATTCCTGTTTGCCAATTTTAACTGTCAGTTCTGAGCTGGTTTCTCATTATGAATTGTACTTTTAAAAAATTTTATGTGGTAACAGGGTAATTTTCAACTAGATGCCAGATGTTCTTAAATTCAATACTGGGTGCTCTTGTATTCCCACAGATATTTTAAAACTTCCTTCAGGAATGCAACTAATTTTCTTGGAAACTGTTGATGTGTTTGGATGTCACATTTAAGATTCAACAGGAAAGATTAGCACATGTTTAGTCTGGAGCTAATTATTCCTCACATGGAGGCAAGATCCTCTAAGTGCTCTACCAGATTGCTCATGCTTTATGAGGTTTTCCTGTCTCTTAGAAACACACACTATACCCATCCTATGCAAGTGCTGAATTTCACTCTCTCTTGTAATTTCAGATGGCCTTCTCCAGACTTGGGTATTTCCCTCATACGCATGTGCTGATGTTTCTCTGCTGCATAGCGGAGGGGAATCCTCTTTGTATCTCCAGGTCTAGGTACTCTAGTCCATTTGATCTCCCCAGATTCCCAGCTCCATCTTGTCCATGCAGAATATTTACAGGCTTCCCTGGGGGTTCTCAGTCCTTACACCATGGCTTGGCATAGCTGAGGCCAACAGGGCTCATCATGTTTGTTTCCTGTCTCTTGAGATCACCGTCTTTCCTTGACTAATGCTTAGTGTCTTATCAACAACCCACACTGTTTCATATATTTCCATTTTAGGGTAAATCAGAGCTTTGCCACTCCATCTTTGCTATCTCAGCTGGAAGTGAAAGGTCCTTTGGTTAAGTGGTTTCTATAACTTCAGAATGGAGTTCCATAACTTAGCACTTCAGAAATCTTTGAAATCAATGACCATCAAAAAAAAAATGGGTCCACTGCCCAGGTGGTGTAAATGCAGATGACATCTTCCAGACAGTACAGCTCTTGGGTGGGTATTCTCAGTACTTCTTTTAGAGAAGGAACTGCTGAGTCACGTGTGGCTGTGGGCTAGGCCTGCTCCTCAGGGTGGGCCTCTCCTTCCTGCTTCAGGCTGAACATCAGCTCCACTCAAGCCCTGTCTCTGAGAGACTTCCAATAGAGAAGAGTCCTCAGATACTCTGGTGCTGATTCTGGCCCAGTCCAAACCCATGAGGCATGATGCTTCATGCCCCGTTTTCTTTATAATCTTTCAAAACTCTCAATAGTCTTTCTTTGCATTTAAACCTCTTGCTTTTCCTCACACTGTTAACTGAGACAGAGGCAATTCACTTTGTCTTAGATGTGAACTCATGACTTTAACTTCTCTTTGTTGAACTCCCCTAATCTTGCCTGGTTCTCTTCCCCATGCCCACTGAGCACTAAGCTATGCTAATCAGTGTCCTTCCTCAGGCTATTGACTCTGTCTGTAAGAATAGGTCTCGAATTTCCTGGTTCCCTTATAATTTTTAGTCAATTGGTCCATGTGGTCACAGATTCTGTTTCCTTCACTAAGTCTCTGTTGCTATCATGTTAACTCATTAAATACTGTCGTATTATTATCCAAGTATTCTTTTCTCCTATCTTATTTTTAAAACCAGTGGGAGCATATTCACATTTTAGGGGGGAAGTTGAAAATACAAAGATACCAAACATGCTTGACTTCATAGCCAGTACAGATTTTATTTTTGTAGTTTAATCCCTAGGTTTCCATAAAGCTCAATTACAATAGAAATATCCATAAATAGAATGAAGGAGCATTCATTCACATTTTGGAAATCTTCAGGCTACTATATCCAATTGTTTTAATATTCTGCCACAAACAAAACCATTGTACTGTAAATGAGAAAAAGGTAACTGATGTGCATGTCAGCTATGAAAAACATGTATCACTTTGCTTCTGCATAATGCCATTATCTTTTCCTGATGCTCATAAACCAAGTAATGAATGTTTTAAACTTTAAAAAGTGTTTAGGGCCATTATGAAGATCTAGTTTGCTAGTCAATTTGTTACAGAAAAAAAAAAAAGTGTGCATGCTCTTCCCATTATGGGAAGTTATTGTTTCAGACAATGAGGTCTATAAAAAGCTATCTCCATGCAAAATTCTGGTGTTTTACCTTCACATTTATGTTTTTGTTGGGCCATAAAAAGTTAAGGACACTAAATTTTGACAATTGCTATAAAAACACATTCTTAGACTCTATATTTCAGACAGCAATACTATCTGTGTGAAAGTCAATTCTATTGTGTATCCTGTCAATATTTTAATTATTCAAGAACTGTCTTTTGAAATAGACTTTTGAAAGTAAGGGTTTCCATGCTTGGTTTCTGCACACTTAATTCTCAATTTTCTTGAAGCAATTTGTTAGTGTTTGGTCCAATGAAATTTTTCCCAATCTTGTCCAAGAATTGTCCACCTCCCTTCCCACATTGTAAATTAATAAATTATGTAATAGATGTTGATAATGTGATTGAATTATATATGTACCTGTGAATTTGTATTTTAATAAAAAAGACCCTACATAAGCATACATTTATTTAAAACTGCACAGAATGTTCCTTAGTAGCAACTCACCCTGCTTGAGGACTAACTCAGTTGTCTAGAATTATTGGGGAAGCAGAGCTTAGAATAAGACTGGCATTCTAAAATTCTTTCTGTCTTCGAAAATTTACTAGTGGCAATTTAACATGTTCTTGATGACAGAGGTCAGCACTATGACTACCAGAGGTTGTTCTAATAACTGGTAATCTGAGGCCAGGACGAGTGACATCTATGCCTCTGAGCTTCTGAAAATTCTGTAGCTATGTGTCAATGTTAACATCACTTTGAAGAGAATGAATGACAAAGAAAAAAGTGGTTTATGAACATCCCAAATCCTTACTTTGATATTAAATGGATGGAAAAAGGTGGCAAAATGAAAACTTTCTTAATGTTTTTTCTCTTGGCGTTTCCCCATACATTCTATCTTCATTTCTCTAAGAGTGGTCACACATTTTTATATTTTAATGCAACAAGGCAAATTGGTGCTTGTAACTATGATGATCACAGTCAAGATATTTTTCCCTGGTGAATCTTTTCCTATCAAAAATTGGGGTCTTGAGAATTTTCTGTGAAAATCAAGCAGGAATAGTGTCAGTTTATAAGGACTTGGAGAAAGGATCCTCTTAATCTTGTCAAAATTATACATTTTTAAAAATATTTTTGCCAAATGGAATTAACAATACTATTCTCCTCTGTAAGCTCATGATTTAAAAATGCAAGGGGTCTTTTTGGGGGCTGGGATCCAGTACAACATCTAGAATACTCATATGGGTGTTTGCAGATTAGCTCCCTTAACAGCCAATGATGGTGCTTTGAAAACATACACATGTCACAATTGTCCCTGAAAGTCAAGCAGCTCAGCTGTCCCCATAGAATCACAAGAATTTCACAGCCTTTTCAATGATCATATTATTCACCAGTGGTCTACAAAGACCTCAGAAACCTTACGAAGAATTTCATTTTTTTAAGTTTTTTTCAACTTTCTAAGCCCAACAACTCAATATAATTTTTTTTTCCTAAACCTCTTTGTTAGAATTTCACCTCTTAGAACTACACTTGCATTACTTTCTCAAGACTTGCTGCAACTCCAGATTCTTTTGTATTGTAAGGAACTAGCCATACCTTCCACCTTCCGGCAGCCAAGTTCTGCAGGGCACCTGCCGCCCCTTCCAGCATGTCTGGGACTGAGCACTCAGAGAGCAGTGTGAGGTAGGGTTTGACTACGGAGGGGTGCCACAGCATCTGGATCCATTTGGGTGGTTCTGCACAGTCTGGAACAGGTCCTACTCCATCCCACGGGTGGAAGAAAAACAAGAGAGTAAACGTCTTTAACAACCTCCTCATATTTCCATCCTCAAACATCACAAACAAGACAAAAGCAGGTGTTATAGAATCCAGTGAATACTGGCGACAAGGTCAATTGTTCAGGGATTAGGAGAGCTATTCCTGCCACAGAGAGCTTAGGATGGAGTTTGTGAGGGGTTGGGACATGTATAAAAGTGACTGAAACTGGTAGCCATCCAGGATTAGCTCCCTGAGAACTTTTCTGACACAACCTACACAGGAAAGAACAAGCAGAGATGGGGCGGTTTTGGATGGGTGGAAGAAGGCTAAATATCAAGGTAGTACATATTATATTTACATATATCATCTGTTGCATAGGAAGTTATCAACAATGGAAAGCCTGCACTAATGCAAAATTATAATAATTTATGCATAACTCATGCATAACTGTTGTCAATTCTTATATAATTTGTAAATACATATTTGCTTGATTTGTGGTACCATATTGCATCTAACAAACAAATGACAGAATGGATGAAAGAGAGAAAATTGCTATGGTTTATTAGATGCACTGACATGAGCTATAGGCAAATCTGGATCTTACAGCAATCCTGATAGTTAAATTTGCTTTGAATTAAAAATAATGAATAATGGGAGCATGTGTAATTAAAAATTAATTACACATAATTTTAAAATTATGGCTTATATGCACAAACAAATACCAGTCCACGACTAGAAATGAGAGTTATAAAGATTATAGCAACTTGCACAAATGATAACAACAAAAGTTAAATGAACAAATAAGATTCAAAGCACAATGGAAGATGGTGCTTTTCCCTAAGCAACATGCATCATAAAAACATGCAACAATTATAAAAGATGCTTTGATAAAATGTTTCTTTCATTTTTGTCTACACTTCAAATCTTCTATCTTCACTATGAATTTTAAAAATATTAAAATGTGAAATAACTATTCTGACCTTTGATTACATGAAGTTTTTGACTTTTGTGAAAAACAAAGGCAATGATTATAAAGAGGACAGAAATGAAATATGCATATATTTGGGGAAAATATTTTCATACTTCTGAGAAAAACCACAGTAAAACAAAGTTCTTCCTTTATAATTTTAGGGTGGGGTACCAATCTGTTTAGCCCATTTGTATCCATCAATGTATTTAAAATCAATATAACATATATGACACACACTAAGCTTCCTCACCGTCATTTTATATACATCCATCTGTATGTAGGTGTGTATATGTAAATAAATGTGAAAACAAAACTCTATTCCAGAATCTGAGTTAAGTTCCTTAGTCTTGAAATTTTTAGTGGAAGAAAGTAGACATTTGTCTCATATAAAAATGGAAATGTTGATAGAGATACTATAAAGTTATTTACCTGTCACAGATAATTTCCAGAATTTTATTACTTATTTTCCAAGAGACAAATTCAAAATTCATTACCTTTTCCTCTCCATTATCATTCAGCTTAGCTTAAGTCAGAGCTAAATGATATCAATTGATGGATGTTAGACATCCCACTAAAGGTCATTTTCAATGAGTTTGTCACTCAGTTTCAACTTTATAAAAAGGAGGCTCAGTACATAAAACATGTTGGGTTTTTTAATCAAAACCATTCATAGATAACTTTGCATGAAGCCTTTAGATGACTATTCATGAAGCCTGCACACCTCTTCCAAGTATTAACAAAAACACTGAAAGTGAAACGCCCTTGTCATACTGCTCCTGGGTCCTTATTTGAGACCCGCCCCGCTCTTTTTGTTGGACAGAAAGCACACTAGGGAAAGACACAAGTCATTTTGCAAGTGTGTCAACTTGGATGATGGAGCAGTAGTAACACTGGCTTCTCAAAGGAAGCCAGTTAGAGCAGCGAATCTAGCTACTAATGTAACAAGAAATAGAAAAATATTGCATTGCCTATTCTGTTTGTTCTATTTTATACTTTATCATCCCCTTAAACATTTTAAATTAACATTATCATTTAAAGACCTGATAAGATCTAGAAAAATAAGAATGCGAAATGTCAACTCAACAAGGATGAGATTTCCCTCTTCCAAAAGAGCTGACAGGTGAGCAGGGCAGGTAGAGAAGTAGTGTCTGTGGGCTCATCACAAATGTGACAGCTGAAGTGCAAAAGAGGGAAAGCAGCTGCATTATATTTTGCTGGCTCTTCTCTTGTTCCACGTTTCCAACTTCTCCACGATAAAACAGGATTAATAGTTATAGCAGTAGACAATTTTCTTCTGCTCTGACATGTCATCTATGTAGCTCTTAAATACCTTTTATTACAATCATTTTTTAATGGCTACAGAGACACACTGAAGGAAATAAAAGCACAATGGATGTGAATATAAATAATCTTTGATAGCAACTAGAGATAGAGTCCAAAGGGGATTCTTTGCTATTTCAGAATATTGATGGCCCCCTGACAGATTAACATGGAAGAAAAAGAACTACTTCAAAGCCAGTTGATGTAACTGACCTTTATTCAAACTTGAGTTAATAGGGGCAAATGTATCAGTATCCATTAAAGAAGAGATTTTCATTAATGAAAATGACTGGACTTTTTTCAAGGGTTATGTTAACATATTTGACATTATTTTGTCTAGCTAACCAACATTAACAGGCAACAGAGCAGTGGTCAGCTAGGGTCACACTTTGAAGTAGACAAAATTGTTCTGTAGTTGAAAACTTTTAATGTGATTATTTCTCTTGGTGAGGATCCTTAAGAAATTGTGGGATATGCAACTCTTGCTAAAATAGTAATACATCATTTATAAATTTAGATATACAATGCTTCTCTCCTAACATTTCTACTGGTATATTGAGTAAAGGCAAGTGGTGACTAAATCTTTAATATGTTCAAAAGGCTGACCAAACAAATAGCTATTTCGTCCCACAGAACACAGAACTGAATTTGTAAATCTTGTCCCAACTATGTTTGATATCCACTCTATCTTGAGTACATATAACTGAAAATTCTTGGAATATTAAAGAAGAATGAAATTAGGGCATTTTCCTATAAATGGATGGAGTTGGAGAATATCATGCTAAGCAAAATAAGCCAATCCTAAAAAAACTAAGGCTGAATTTTTTCTCTGATATGTAGATGTTAATTCACAATAAACAGTGGGTGGGGATAGGGAAGAAGAGAGTTACTTTGGATTAGATAGAGGGTAGTGAAGGGAGGGAAAGGGTATGGGGTAAGAAGGATACTAGAATGAATCTGATAATTAGTGAAAATACCCCTTCCTGGCATGGTTTTACTCCCAGGATTAACAATTATATAAGTGTTCTGCAATTTTGTGCAACATGTCTATTCATTACTTTTTAATAAATAAAAGGAACAAATGTAGCCATTCTTGATTTTTTCCATGTATCACTTCAAGATTCAAATTATACTTTGTAATTCACACACAGTTAAACAGGAAAAATACTAGAGATATGTTTCTAGTGTTAAATCTCCTCTAATTAATTGTCTTGTTTGTGGCAATGTAGGATTTTATGCATATATTTAGAGTTCATCAAGCTAAGGATTAAGATTATCTCATGGAAACACACACAGCAAGTACTAAGAACAGTGCTTCTAGGAGAGCCTGCCAACTACTTCTCAAACTCTCTGCCATGAAGTACTGGTGGGGACAGGCTGGCAGCAGAACAATGGAGGTGCTTAGAGGATGTGGAAAACAGATCATGAAACAAACCATGAGAGGAGAGAACACGTACACTTAGCCAGGGAGAAGCAAAAGGCCCGCCCGGCCCAGGCCAGCCCCAGCAGGGCTGGGCACCTTGAGAGCTCAGGAGCCAGGCTGCGCCAGCACTGAGACATGAACTCACGCCCCCTAATCTTCCCAAGCAGGTTCCTTTCCCAGCAGAAAGACACCAACTAGCAAAGGCCTGCTGACAAGAGGGTGGGAATCACGTCTGGCTAAGGAGACATGTGTCTGCTTACATTTTGGGGTGTTTCCGGAGTAGGAGGCATGGCATAAGCCACATAACGGTTTTAAAAGGCCACTCAACAGGGCAATCACGTCAGGCTGAGCTTCAGGCCAAGCCCCTGGCTGGCCAAGAAGGAGCAGGCAGCAACACTCCACGTGGGTGGGGACTCTGCCTCTTACAGGCCCATCCTCCTCTAGGCCAAGTTCCTTGCACTGTGGATACCGTTATGAGAAGCCACACTTCTCCTTCCACAGGGAAAGGCCCAGAAATTGAACTCACTGGCCCTCTGTAGAGCCTCCCTGAGCTGCTTCTGAGCTTCCAGAATGGGGCCTCTCCTAGGCTGGCCACTTGTCCCCTGCAAGGTTTCCTGTCTTGAGGACAGTGAAGGAATGAATTGAAGTGTTTAGGACAAAGGTCCACCAAAAAGGTGTTGGATATTCCCTGGAAATTCAAATGTGGCTGGGCCTCCTAGTTTTATCTACTAAATTCAGCAACCATTATTGTAGCTGGGTCTTCATATGTATGTCCCTACTAGCATATTGGCACATTGTTCTGTTTCTATTTTTTTATTTCGAAAAATGTCGCCCATCAAAGTTGAAATAGCACCCTGAACCCCTGAGTTCCCTTCATAGGATCCCAGAGTTGTTCATGTTCTGCAAAATCTCTCTTTCTCTCCCCTTTTCTCCCTGCATACCCCTTTTCTCTGTATATCTGTTTCTTTCTTTTTTTCTCTCTGTCTATATTCTGTCTGTCTCCATCTCTTTTCTCTCCTCTTTCCCTCTTCTTTATCTGTTTCTTTCTATTTTCTGTCTTATCCCTTATCTCTGTCTATCTCTGAGTCTCTCTCTTTTCATGTCTTCTTGTCTCTGTCTCTTTTTCTTCCCCCCCCCTCCTTCCCTTCCTACCTCAAAGTTAACAATATCCCTCCATTCACAGAAACAGGAGGTAGGATTTTAACACTTCTTTCTTGGAATCCAATGTTCTCTCATTTTCCTACATGCCTTTCTGCTTTATTCAGGTCAATGAGCTACTTTGTTGTATAAGTGATAGAACATTCTTGAGTTGATTAAACCTTTCTGAAAAGAGAAGACAGTTGTCCAAGAGCACATGCCACTTCAGATAGACTGTATCAATGAGGAGATGCCCACACCATTGTCCATGCCTCAGGCAATCCTAGGGCTTCTTGCTCACAGAGGTGTCCTGGGCCAAGGTCACTCCCCAGGGAGCTGCTTGAAATGGAGAGTCCCAGGTTCAACCCAGACCTACTGGACAAGCAGCAGCACTGTAGCAAGACCTCCAGGGGATTTATTAGCATCTGAAAGTCTGCATGTGCAGAACTGAAGCAGTAAGTGAGCACATTCCCCATGCCAGGAAGGGTACTGGTGGGGTTGGGGTGCTGAAGTGGTAACAACCTACCCAACTCACAGCACTCCAGGAAACATCTGAAATCCTCAGCCTAACTCTTCAGCCAGCTCTAGTCATGGGCATGGGCCATCACCATAGCCATGGGCAGTCACAATGGCCAGTACACACTACATGACCAGAAACTTGGACAAGCCTGACCAGAAGGCAGTGCATGGATAACTGAGGACACAGTGAGAAGCCAAAATGAGCCCAGACCTGTCACCCTCAGGATCCAGCTGCCAAATGGTCATATACACTATAGACTATCATAGCACCATCTCTGTGAAGGAAGGACTGCCAGGTGGATTAGGAGTGATTTACATATTTTGCTTATTTCCACTTTCAACCAATTGGCAAGGGGCTTCTGGCTTGTGAATTTGTTAAATTTAAGTGGAGATTTTACACTGAAATTTTGTTTCCCTCAAAAAGTAAAAGAAGCGCAAATAGAAAATCAAGATGACAAGATAAGCAAGTATTTTCTTCTTCCTGAAAACAAGGCTCATCCTCTGGGGCATGTAATGCTTTAGAAATGGCATCTGGGCTGCTGTGCTCTAGACAGCAATTGATACAAAGACTCAGCCTTCAGTTCCAAGGGCTGGCTGGGGACTGGGATAGTCTCAACCAAGCCCTGAAGTATTCCTGACATTTTTTATGGGTTTGTTTCCTGCAAACAGCTTCCTCCTCTGACTCACAGCTTCTCTGATATCTGACCTGCCTGAACTCCTATTCACCATCCATCATCCTGTGTGGGCCCCTCCATTCAAACACCGGCCAGCACCAACTGATTGTCCCTGCTCTTACTTCTATTGCAAATTCCTTTGGAGAGGATCTGAGGGTCTCTGCTTGAGTCAGCTTTGAGCCTGTGGCACCACATTGTGGAGGAAGCATATGGTACAGGAGGACCGTTTATCTCAGGCTCAAAGCAATACGACCAGTCTGTCATGGGGTGAAACCACCAAAACGGTGAGCCAAAAATAAAACTTTCTCCTTTTAAATTGACTTCTTGCAGGTATCTTTCACAGTGATGAAAAACTTACAGCACAGTGCCCAGGGTCACTCATCAAGTGGGTGGCAGATCTTCAAACCCACACTGCATGGCCTGGAGTTTGGTTTCAAACTACTGTACTATGGGCTTCCCCTTCAGACTGGGTCTTTTACTTTCTACACCATGAAGATTGCATACAGAAAAGAGAGATTTAAGAAGAAAGAAACCAAATTTGTTTCCTTTATTTTAAAGTTCAAATCTAATTCATTAAAGGAAGGAAATGATTTGCTCCTTCCTCCCTTTCTCCCTCCCTCCCTCCCTTCCTTCCTTTCCCAGTGCCATATTTAAATTCCAGGGCAGGCTACCTAAAAACTTCACAAAAATCCCTCATGCATTATCAGTCACTTCTCACTGTTTAATTGTTGGAATGAGCAGACACATTTCCAAAGAACATCAGTAAGTTGTCACAAATCAAACCCACAGATTACAAAATCTTGTGAGTTTCTATACTTGAGTCATCAGAAAAGCAGAGCATGATGGCAAATTTGTCTCAGAACCTGAGGTCTGCCTTGCAGCAGAAGTTGGGTTTTGTTGTGTGTCTTGTTTTCCCCATGTCAACAGGAAAGGCAAGTGTGAGTCACCCCAATGGTACTCCTATTCTGTTCTTGTGTGAAAGGTTATCCAAAGGAGCAAATGCAAATATCAAAAATTTTTTCTGGGCTCTTAAGCTTCATGTTAGTAATGAATAGCTGTTCGTGGCTTCTTACTCTTTCCTAGGTATCAGGGGCTCCAGGTTCATGAACATCTAAATCAGTACCCTGACACCCCTTTCTGGACTCATGTGTAAGACATTTATTCAGCCTCTTCAAGCCTCAGATTTTTCATGTGTGTTCATCACTGTAACAAAATACCTGAGATAATTTGCTTATAGAAAGAAAAGTTTTATTCTGTCTCATAAGTTTGGAGGTTCCAGTCAATGATCAATTGGACCTGTTACTTTGGGACTGTCACAGCCAAAGTATGTGGAAGAGCAAAACCACTCAGTTTTTATGTTCAGAAAGCATAGAGATAAAGAGGAAGGGGCACACAATCCAACTGGAGGATATTTCCCCAATAATCTAAAAACCTCCAACTAGACCACACCTTTTAAAAGTTTCATCACTTCCCACAAGCACCACCCAGTGGAACAGGTTTTTAACATGACGGGACATTCTAGATCCAAACTAGGCACTGCCTACACATTGGCGACAGTAATGACTACAACTACTTCAGAATGTTGAGGGCACTCATCCAATTTTTCAGTCAAGCTCTCACTGTGGTGACCAAGGGACAATGACTTGGTTGGTTAGGGAGGGACTGGCTATGCTCAAAGATGCATCAAAGAAAGGTAACTCAGCAGAACTAATGCCAGATTGGGATAGGATCAAGACAGGTATTTGGGTTCAGAGCTAATCATAAACTGTTGCCTCACAACTACTTTGATTCTGATATCACTCTTAAAGGTCAAGCAAGATATAAATAGCCATGATTCCCAACAGAAGTACAAATCCCAAAGTTAGTAAAAGTATGCTGATAGAAACTACAGGGACTTCTTAAGTTATCAACATGAAATAACAGCATTCTAATACTTAACTACTCCTTTGAAAAATCCAGTTAAGACAATAAACATAAAAGATCATTTAATACACTGCTTCAAAGGCTAATTAACCTTTGATATTGGTTATTCAAATATTGATACCTGTGGTCCATCATCAGAGATTTTAATTAAATTAGTCTGGGATGCACTCTAGTCATATGTCTTTTAAATGCCCCAAATAATTCTAATTTGCACCAAAGTTTGAGAACCATGCTTTAATGGAAATTATCTATTCTGTTTTTCAGATACACATATGCATAAGAAGTCACACATGCAACCCTGAAATGATTAGATGTAGTATTAAAGTAGCCTTAAGGCTCTATCCTCGATGTCTGAGGAGTGAGTGAACACCAAAAGTCCTATGCAAAAAAAAAAAAAAAAAAAACAACCTCTGAACTTTCTTGAAAACCTCTATTTATCTTCTTAGAAACCTAATGTTTCCTGTTCTTAGAAAATGAAAGTTACCTATTCTATTTCCCCCATAATTCTAAGTGTCACCAGTTTTGGAGATGAACTGGACAATTAACCCAAATATTTGTTCCCCGGGTGTATGTTATTATTCTATACAGGCAAGTTTTGATTAACCATCTGTTTTACACCCACCCACCAACCGTTCAACTCTTGGCAAAATAATTTCTACCACCTTCCTTAACTCCCTCTTCCATAGGGACTGAAGTAATAAGTCTATAATCTTGTGGAAACATCTCCCCTCACAGCTGTCTTTGCTACCAATTTTTCTGGGGTAACAAAGGAAGTCATTAACAATCCTGGGAGTTAGTCATAGAAGACATTGCCACAAAATACACTCAGATAGGGCCCAGAGCCAAAAGGTCACTTTATATTGGGGGTTTGGGGTGGGGTAGGGTAACAAAGTAGAAAAACAGGAAGGGAGCAGGTTTTCCCTCTGTTTCTCTGGAATCTTCAGCAAAAATAATTTATTCTGTGCAAAACAGAAAAAGTTTAGCTGAATGGATCAGTAATTCATTCAAGGGTGTCTCAGAAAAAAGGAAAGAGAGCCAGTGAAAATAATGCCTCTGGAAAGCCTGACCTTTAAGGCCAAAATACTTGTCTAAAAGAATACTGTAATTTCCACCTTATTTCCAGAAGGCTGGGGAAGTGGCCAAGACTGCTAACAAAACATAACACCTATATTTACTATAATAAATGATAGGAAAGTCTACCCAAAAAATGTTTGACTACTGAAACCCAACATCTTCATGGGGTAGCAGACCCTTCTTACTATGCCTACCCTCTCACTATACCAACACCAGTCTGACCAACTACAAGATTTAAATAACTATTTTAGAGATTCTGTTAACTGCTGCCAGACCATTTCTCCTACTTAATAAGATGAGGCTGCCTTTCAGCCAATTGAAAAGAGTTTCTAAATTTTCCTTGTTTTGCAGGAGAGATGAATTATCTAGAGCTACATCTTATTCCCTTTCTGAAACAGAGAAAGGGAATAGGATGTGGTAGAGATGGTATGGCAAAATTAGTCAAACCTGGGTCTGTTAGTCTGAGGGTTTGTTCCTGCCTCAAATTTCAGAACAATTTTCAGAGTCCAATTAGTGTCTCTGAACATCAAAGTCTTTGAAATACACTAGAGAAGGAAAGTATTATGAGAAGCTTTACTATAGAATTCTGAATCAAATATGCAAAGTCAAAGAGAGTGCAATTCAAATTTTAGCTCTTGTAGACAGTATCTGTAACTTCAGACTCTCAGTTTCTTCCTCTCTAAATAACAGTAAATTCATCAGTAAGCTCATGTTTTTCTATGAGTTTTAAGCATCACACGTAATGGAAATATCATCAGGATGTGGCATGCACACACATACCCATCCATGTGTGTGATATGTACACATATCCCTTAAAAAAGTTTTTTAAAATAATATGCAATCTTAGAAAGTGTGATATACTCTGATAATCATTTATTTGATTCCACTTTATAAAATGCTCAGTATCACTAATAGCTTGAGAATTGCTATTTTAAAAATCATTCCATGCAAATGGAGTTTGAACACAAGCAGGATTAGTTATTCTCATATCTGACCAAGTAGATTGCAAGGAAAAGTTAATCAGAAGAGACAAGGAAGAACACTAAATACTGTCAAAGAGAATAAAATTAATCCAACAAGAAGATATAAAAATAATAAATATTCCCTAAAGTGCACAAAATTACATGAGGAGATAGGAATAAGAGAAGGAATCTTGTCAAAACAGAAGTGAGATCAAAAAATAAAAGAAGGGGATTAAGGAATAAAGTGGAGAGGAGGGGAAATGAAAGAACTGTGAAATAAATTTGACCAAATTATACTGGGTACACATGTGAATATAATACAATGCATTCTGATTTTATATATAACTATAATGCATTAAGCTTACTCATTACTGTTAAAAACAAAATGACAATGAAAACCACTAAACACCTATTTAAAGTGGGAAGGCTCCTCTTAGTCACAGAAAATAATTTTATAGAAATTTTATAATAAGTTAGCCCTTGGGCTGAGGGTATATATCTAAGCTGGTAGCGTTCTTGTCTAGCATGCACAAGGCTCTGGATTCAATCCCCAATACAACCCGCCCCCCCAAAAAAAAAAAGAAAAAAAAGCAAGCCCTTAAACCAGACATGATGGTGCATGCCTATAATCCCAGCAACTCCGGAGGTTAAGGCAGGAGGATCACACATTCCAAGTCATCCTCAACAACTTAGCAAGACCTTATCTTGTATAGCTCATTGTTAGAGATTCCTTGGTTTAATCCCCAGTAATATGAAAGAAAAGGGGGGGGGCTATAAAACATGTCTTAATATACAATCTACACTAAAATCAACTGTGATGATGAACTATAGTCCAGCTAACTGAGGCTGAATATCCAAGAAATGCTATGTTCTTGGATAACTTCTATACTTCAAGGGAAAAATGAAATCTTCTAAGTCACAATATTCCATAATAAACTGAACAACTGAAATGTTATACAAATTTTAGATAATAAAAAAAACACATTTTTAATGGTCTTTATTTATCTTTTGGTCATTTATAAGTATATATTCCATACCACACTATTTCATTCTCTTCTCTGCTGTTTTATTTCTCCTTTCATCTTATTCATCACCACTACCACCATGTGTCTTCAGCAGCATCCCCTCACTTGAGTCTAAGCTTCATGATGGCAAGGACCATTTTTTGCTTGTCTACTTTACTGCTATCCCTAGTACTTAGAAGATTAAGAACACAAGAGATATTTGTGAAATAAATTAATAAATTAGTGATAAAATGAGTAGAATATTGACTTCTGTACAGAAGTTCAACCCCAACAAATCACATGCCTCATTCTTTTCCCTCCTACATGGTTATGAGAGAATCACAGAAAGCCACGCCCCTATACTCTGAAAGCATAAGCTGTACACCATGCACTACCTATCAGTGCTTATTTCTTTCTTCCTGTACATTTACAAGTAACAACTCCCCAGCTCCCTTTGGCACTGTTTTGGAACTACCAGTTGCTCATTTCCTTTCTGAAAAAAACACAGATGTGAAATCAAAGCACCTTGTCCTTATGCCCCTCCTTCAGCTAAAGTCAGAAGCTCCTCAGGCCACAAAGAATAACAGCAGCAAGGAAAAGGCAAATGACAGCAGGGCAAAACAAACCAGAGGCTTCTACCTTGATGTAGTCCAGTAAAACTGAAAATGGTTTCATCTTTTTCTATTTGTATCCCTCTGCAAAGAAGTAGTTGGACACTGAAAAAGGGGCTGTCTTCTGGCTGCATACCCCAGGTTGTGCGAGAAAAGATCATACCAACTGGCAGTTGACTACTGATTTGCCATTGGTACTTCATGCACTTATTTGACTAAATCTCTACAAAACTCTTGTTAAGGGTCAAGTAATCCTTTCTGCAATGACTTGATCAAGCTTGCTGGAAAATCTAACAAGAATCCAAGGTTCTTCTTGTTTCTAAGCTTATGGTGTTGTTGTCTGATGTCATTTGGAAGTAGTTTAATGCCTTCTCCTCGTTAAAACATGTATGTGTCTTGAGTTGACATTTAAAGTTTGGGAGGTGGAATGGGCTCTCCTAGCAGAATAAAAGCAAATAACCTAGTAAAACAGGAGATAAATGCATAAATATAGCCAGAGACTCTGAAGCAGATATACATTACTGACTCAAAATATCATTTCAAATGACTTCATACTACAAATTGCCTTTAAGAGACATCTCAGTCTGCACATGTATTCCCTGCTGAATGTGTTGCCTATTCAAGTGACCAAAACCAGTCCATTTTTAAATTCAGGACAAATTTCTGGCCTCAGAAACAGAAAAAGGAAGAAAAAAAAGGTTCCAAAGCAGAAAGGCAATAGTAAATGTTACTCATAGGACCTATCTCTCTGATATGCCTCAAACTTGCTAACAAAGGAGAGGCATGATACTCTCTTTTGCCCTCCATTTATTTTACAGGATATCCTTCCCTAATAGCCAAGAGAATGAGACAAAGCACTGTGACATCTCTCCTGCTTAGAAAAGGCTCAAGAGCCTGGAGAGATGCCGCAAAAAAAAAACAGCATGAGCACAACAAAGAGCAGTGGCCTAGGAAATTCGATCCCAATTTAAAATTTGCCAACTGGGAACTACTCGATAATTGAAGAACAAGAATCTATTTAAATAGATAGTTAAGTATTAACCGTGTGGTTATTAGGATCAGAGAAGAAACCCCTCCTAAAATCACCACTGGCCTGTTAGAAGTTCCAATGACTATAAAATCATTCCTCCCTCTAAGGTGAATGTTCAAATCTTCAACAGACTCAGTGAGGCACAGGAGAGAGCACCAGGGTAGTGGTGCTTCAGGTCACAGCAGGCTTGGTGATGTCAAATGGGATGGGAGGATATGCAGGGATTACCTTGTCCCACGTGGCAAAGCTGGACATGCCAGGGAGCCCCACAGCATGTGGAACAT
Organism: Ictidomys tridecemlineatus; assembly: GCF_052094955.1. Taxonomy (NCBI): domain Eukaryota; kingdom Metazoa; phylum Chordata; class Mammalia; order Rodentia; family Sciuridae; genus Ictidomys; species Ictidomys tridecemlineatus. The sequence goes on along the minus strand of NW_027522848.1, from coordinate 1,906,272 downwards.
GGATTTGGATATGAGTAAGAGGTAACATCCAGAGCCAGGAACAGAAGTCTAAGCCAATACTGATACACAACAAATCTAACCAACTAGAAACAATACTGAATTACACACATTTAGAGGCCATTTAAATAGACTCAATAAGTCCTTTCAAAAATCAAATTTACTCTTAACATGACCCAAATGTTAAGAGCTACTTTACTGGCTGACCCTAATGAACTGCCCAAACACAAGGCAACATATCATACTGCTCTTTCCCAAAAGAGAATGCCAACAGTTGTACTTGACTACAGTAACAGAAGGTAGAACTTTTTTCAAATGGCAGATTTCCCATCCAAATTAGTTCTTCTGATATATATATATATATCTTTCAGTATCTGGATACATACCAAAAAGGTTGCCTGAAAATATAACCTGGGATCTTCCCAAGCTAAAGGTTTATGGGATTAAAAACATCTATGAGGTAAATCCGTGACTATAACTACAAATAAATTTTCTGTTGCCTAAAATCCATCTTCCACTGGTAGATACGATAAAAAATCATCAGGACTAAATGAGATCCTAGGACTCGGAGCAATCATGGTTCTAAAATATGGCCCTAATCTTAGACCTGAACCTGAACCCCCAGAGGTAGCACCTGGGAGCGTATGCTGTTAATAAGTTCCCTGGGGTTATTTTGAAGTTCAAAAAACACTAAGTTCATCTCTTTCCCTCCAATTACAGATGGGAAACTAATAAATCATTCAGGAGAGAGTGCATGTTCAGGCCTTCACATTAGAACTTTGTGACCTGAGAATGAATGACCCAAGGCACTTGTTTCAGCAGCCACATATAGCCAGCCAGAGTAAGGGCAGCCAACTCCCAGCCCACAGGCATCTCCCTCCCCAGAGCTTGGTGTGTGGCCTTTGAAACAAGTGGGAAGGGAAGGAGAGAAAAACAGAAACCTATCATTACATTCTACACTGAGATTAGATTACAAGTAATGTGGTGAAGAGCCTTTAATAGACTAGAAATACTCTCACAGAGATGCCTGTCAATTCTGTGCAGAAGAACTAGCTAGTAAAACTTTAAACAAACAATTATTTAAACAATAAGTTATTCTACTTCTCTGCAAGGCTGCTGAAGGCAGAACAGAAGAAGAGTTTTCTTAGGAGAGCTGGTCACCAAATCTGAGGTCAAGACCAAGATGTAATTCAAAGTAACTACCCCTCCAGGCATTATCTCAGGTACAGCTAACTAATGCTATGTGCTACTCACTGGCCCCCATACCTAGCCACCCCCCCTTTTCTCCCAAGTAGTACTGTTACTATTACTAATAATGCTGGCATTAGGCAGATGTATTATCAATTAAAGGAGTTTGTATTTTTCATTTTAATAAATAAAAACAAGAGAGACATTTTTCAACTAATGAAATAATTCTGAGAAAATATCACACCAAAGGATAATCTTATAGAACTAACAGAGTAGAAAAAGAAAAAATTGAGCCAGGCATGAATCTGAAGGCTGAGGTAGGATAGGAGAATTGCCAAGTTGGAGGCCAGCCTCGGCCACATAATTAGAACCTATCTCAAAATTTAAAGTACAAACTAAAAGGGCTGAGGATGTATATCAGTGGTAGAGCACCCCTGGGTTCAATATCCAGTCAAAGAAGTGGGAAGAAAAAGGATGGGAAGGAGAATGAAACAGAAAAAAGTTAACTAAGAGGTTCAAGATCCAGATTCCTGCTCCAGTTTCAATGCTGTGAAACTAAGCTGGTTATATGGCCCTGCTAGATCTGGTTCACCATCAGAAAGATAGGAATTCGGAGAAGGAAGCAGTGAAAATGATCAAGTCCTTTTGAAATTGAATTAATTTATAGATCTGTGGATAGCTCTTTAAATTGAAATTGAAATCAAGTCTACCTTATTAAAATATCAACGAATTTTTTTTTAAATCAGAGCCTATCAGTGATTGCTTAGGTCTGTTTTGTTGTTTGCTTTCAAAGGTACTCAAGAATGGCAATGAATTCAGAGTGGAAATCATGACAGCCACTTGAGTCTCATTCAACTCTAGCAATGACACTCACCAATGACCATTTATCCCTAGATTCTACTTTCCTGCTTTTACCCCTACACTCTGAGTCACACCATCCTTTCAGGCCCCAGTGTGTACCTACATCCACTTACAGCTCTATAAATAGCAACAGCCAGGCCCTACGCAGTGACCAGCCACCTGTGAAATTAGCATCAAATGAACTCATCAGGTTTCTTTACTATCTCTCCTCCTCTTCACCCTGGGCCAAAAATCCAGATGCTGCTGTGTGTCACATTTCCCTTGATGGGTGGAGAAAAGACCTGTCGCCAACACAGGATGGCCACTTCACCACAGCATTTCAACTGACTTAAAACAGTAAAGGTCAAAATTTTAATACCAAATCTACAATATTTATTTTGTAAGTTTTGAGCCCTACGAAATTCATAACAAAAGTTCTATTTCCAAGAAATTAAACACAAAATATTCTGTTTTTTATAATCAATTTAAGTTAATAAAGTCAAAAACAAAATCTAAAAATATTACCTAAATTTTACATGATTAAATATCAATTGGAACTGAAAAGGAAAAGAACTCTAAAGATGACAAGCAGCTTATGACTAGTACACATAGAGAAAATGTATTTCCATTATTTATTATTTCCTTTAATTATGAGACTTCTTGCCTAGGTTAGGAAACCTAAAATGGCAGGGGCTTGTTTGTTTTGTAAAGCTCAGAAACAAGTGTTCTATGTCCTTCCTAATGTAGGGGCACTTAATGTGAAAAGATAGCCTTTCCAATTCATTTAACAAACATGAATTTATTGAGCACAGACTGTATGTAGGACCCACAGCTAGAACTTAAGGGATCAACATGTAATAAACAATGTTTCTAAAATTGTTATACACACACACACACACACACACACACACACACACACACACACTGAACTGTAGCAACTATATGCAGTACCCTTATTTTATACAAGAATAAATATAGTTTAAATGAAATGTAAAAATGACAGTCATTTTTCAAAGTTCAGTCTATCACTATTTCATATTCCACAGCCATGCCTCACTCCAAATGCACTTACAAGAAAGTCTGTTAGGGTAAGTACTAGCCTATTTAAGGGGAAGTTCAGAAGTCAGTTAGCAAATGCTCCTTACTGCTAGTGGTAGCATGCACCTCAGTCCTACCCACTGGCCCCTTGCTGCCTCACAAGCCCCTCTGCCTACCCCCAAGAAACCACTAGAAAACTAGTTGACTTATTCTCAGTGTTAGTTTTATAAGAACATAAAACATACCTTTCTTTTCTCTTACCATTCTTTAAGATAAGAATCAATAACTTCTCAGGAATATCATGTGCTCTAAATCTAAATTTATGCCCCTTACACGTGAGACCAGTAACTCCCCAATCTGACTGCATACTACAAATAACTGAGAGCTTTAAAAATCGAAAAATACATTGAAGATCCCATCACACAGCAATCCACGTTTACCTGGTCTTGAGTGTGTGTGTGTGTGTGTGTGTGTGTGTGTGTGTGTGTGTGTTTTAAAGATCCTGGATGATTCTAATGCACACGGCTAGCACTTCATTAAGTGTGGTCTCTGGACCAGGAACACCAGTGGTATCTGGGAACTTCTTAGAAATTCGGAGTCGAGGGTGTAGCTCATCAGTAAAGGACCTGGGTTTGATCCCCAGAACCACAAAAGGGAGGTGGTGAGAAGAAACGATAAGAACAAGAAAGAAGGAGGGAGAGATATTGAGGGGAGGGGACAGGGTCTAAGTTGTCCAAACTGGCCTCAAATTTGAGATTCTCTTGGCCTCTGCCTCCTAAGTAACTGGAATTACAGTGTGGGCTACGGCACCTGGCCACTATCGGTATTTCAGCAAGGCTTCCAAGTGATTCTGAGGCACATTAACATCCAAGAACCACTACACTAGAAAACCTAAAAAAAATTTAAGAATTACTGTACTGTTGATTCATTTTAAGGCATTTAATCTTACCTTTACAATTAGATAATAAAGTCCTCAAAGGAAGAAAATGAACCTTCTAAATATCCCTATAGCCAGTACTGTGACTTACACAGGTAGGTGCTTTGTTAATATTTAGTGGCTTATCATTCAGCCAGCCTCCATGTGAAATCATAAGCCACACTCTCCACAGAGAAAAGGGAGGGCTCTATGTCAATATAAACTGGCATGAGTGGTCTGTCCTCAGAAACTTGATTAAATGACAATTCCTTCTAAACCTAAAGGAGTCAGCTGTTCCCATACTATCCAAAAATTCTCTTCCTTTAATCAAGAGTTACAAGAAGAAATTTGGAAAAAAATTATCCTGAAGAAGAAATTTTTCTTCAAAGTCTGTTTTTAAAAGAAAGAAAGAAAAATTATTGGGAAATGATTTTATATTAAAATCGATAATAACCAATCATCTATTGAATAAAAAACACTTCATTGGACTTCATTAAGGTTTCAACTATTTCTTAGAAATCAAAGCTCAGACCAGATGCAATGGTGCATGCCGTTGAAATAGGAGGATTCCAAGTTCAATGCCAGCCTCAGCAACTTAGTGAGATCCTTTCTCAAAAAAATAAAAGAGCTGGGGACCTGGCTCAGTGGTTAAGCACCCCTGGATTCAATACTTGGAACCTTAAAAACATCAAAGCTCAAAGGCCTTACAGTAAAATAGTAGCACCTATAGGGAATTATTCTAAAACCTAGCTTTCTGAGAATCATCTACATAAAGGGAAGCTTTCACAGGAATTGCTCAAAAAATATTAGCTGCTTCCATCAGAATATGGATGCAAGACCTTCAACTAAAGCAAAGTGTGTTCTCAGAACTACAAAGTGTACAAATGACTATTAGAAAGTTGCTTAAGTAACAGAGCTTGAAATAAATACAACCATTCCATTAATACAACCAGAAAACTTTAGTAGTCTAGAAATCCTAAGTGACAGATAAGAAAATGGCATGGGGCAGGCATAATGGGATAGATTTCCTCCGTTTATGAAAGCCTCTGCTGATTTATTGTGACCACGCTTTCTGGGATTACCTGAGACTGCCCAAGAATCAAGGAAAGTCATGTAATTCTGAAGTTCCCTTTAGATACAATGCCTTTATTATTTTCCAAACATATTAAGTTGTTTTAACCATAGAAGGGCAAGTACAGGCACCAAGCAGGAAAAGTGGTTATGATGGTTACTTCAAAAACCACTTTTGAGTTCAAAAATAGCCTTAGCAAAAGCAAGGCACCAAGCAAATCAGTGAGACCCTGTCTTTAAAATTTAACTTTAAAAAATACAAAATAGGACTGGGGATATGACACAATGGTCAAATGGCCCTGAGTTCAACCCCTGGTAACCCTACTCCCACCCCTACCCCCAAAGAAAAACCACTTTGAGTTTATTTTTGCTCTCAAAAAAAGAAGCTTCATCTCGAGTAGGAATCAGGACCCACTCTTGATTAAACTGCTTTCCACAGTCAGGGATTAATGATTAGCAAACTGGCTGTGTTCCTCCCCAGGTAAAAGAATGGTGATGCTGAAAGTGACTGTACATACTACACATGATTAAGAATCACGCTGTCAAACACAGACAGGTAACAGGGAGCCTGAAAAGTTAGGAATATCCATGGGAAGGGCAAGAGACACAGAGATAAGCACATACCATGGTATTTCTTGTTATCTCATAGATCCCAGAGCCACCTAAGGAAACAAAAATGACTCCTCACTATTAACTCCTAGGTTTACTAAAAAAAAAGCACATTAGATCCATAGCCAGGGATACCAGCACATATAGAAATCACTTTGGGAGACAGGAGAGATACTGGAATTGCACTCAGGGCCACTGAACCACTGAGCCACATCCTCAGCCCTATTTTGTATTTTATTTAGAGACAAAGCCTCACAGAGTTGTTTAGTGCCTTGCTTTTTGCTGAGTCTGGCTTTGAATTCTGGATCCTCCTGCCTCAGATTCCTGAGCTGCTGGGATTACAGGTGTGCACCACCACACCCAGCAGAAATCACTTTTTATGAGTATTTCTTATGGTTCCACAGTTGTATTCATGGCTTATTGTCTTTTAAAGAACAGCAGAAAATGAAATTTTAAAATATTCTTAGCGGTTTCCCAGTACTCATCCCTTCTGTGCCACACCCAGAACTTCTTGAATACCTTCACTTACATAAGACTTATTTACATTTCTTAAAATGTTACCAGAGTGCTGTTCCTAAAACAGAATAATACTGTATTTGCCTTCTAATTCAGTCATGGTTCTACATTAGGAAAGAAAAAAAGCTACCCCATCTTAGAAATCATACAGATTTGAAGACAGATACATACACAAATTTTTAAGTGTCATCACCTGTTAATATAGGCTGAAAATTCCAAATGTTTATATTCCCCCCACAAATAGTTTCCCTAACACAAAGCCAATAGGATTAGAATATAGAACTGTATCTAATCTCCTCTCTTATTAGTCATGAGACATACCACAATTCAGCTTTTTATATGACCTAGCACCATAATTGACAGCTTCCAGGAATACCACATAACTTTTTTTTATTTGTTCTTTTTAGTTATATGTGACAACAGAATGTATTTTGACATATCATACATACAAGCAGTACAACTTCCCATTCTTGTGGTTGTACTTGATGTGGAGTAACAGTGGTCATTTATTCATATCTGAACATAGGAAAGTTATATCCAATTCATTCTACTATCTTTCCCATTCCCACCCCAAATTGCTTCCCCTGGCTACCCCCAACCCCCATCCAATTCGGTGACCACATAACATTTTTCACAACATTGCCCAATAAAAGAAACAGACAAAAATAACTTCCATATGGGGATAATACACTTAACCGTTTGTAATTATGTTTTCTGTTTATTCTGCAGGTACTTATCCAGAAATTCATAATTTACCAGAACAAGTTTCTATTTGTACAGATTGCTAACAGATTTATATGCTAATGAATTCACAACTAGCCTAGATTCCTCTGGAGAAATCTGTATTCCTCAGAGCCTCCAGCTGCCTTCAAACCATGTGATGAATTATTAAAAATATATATATGCTTGGACTCTGTCATAGAACTACTGAACCAGAAGCTCCATATTTGAATTACTGGCCCCATGTATTTTTTTATAAATCAACTTTATTAAGGTATAATTTACTTCAAATAAAAGTACCCATTCTGGTTTCAAGACTATCTCCATCACAAAACAATTCTTGGAGGCTGAAATGCTAATTTTATTAATATTGTATTGGATTATGTATAAAATTATAAAGTTTGGTTATTTAAAATTAAAACTTTAGACCTAGGAAAAAAATACCTATTGTAAGTACACTGTTTGGTGTAGTATCCACAACCAAGATCTACAACATCTCCATCACGCTGTGAACATCAAAACTGGCCTCCTGTTAGGTCCATAAGACTTTTTCCTAAGATTTCATGTTTTTCAATTGTTTAAATAAATTCCTTGTTGAAGTATTAAATTCCTCTTATAATTCTGATATCTAATTCATCTCAGTGCTGACATGTGCTACTGGCTATTCTCATTCATGTTCGATTTTCCTGATTCTTTTCATTTTATTCCAGATGTCTTTAGTTAGTAGGCATGTTGAAATGTAGCATGGGGGATGGGGAGGCAGGGTTTCCCTCTGGGACCCACCAAATACTACAGTGGAAAAAGAATGCACTGAGTCTCACTGCCTGTTACAGATGGCAAGGTGCAAGTTCACCTCCCTGCTTGGCCATGCTGACACCTTTCAAATAAAATATGCACTCGCTGGCATTGCCTCATTTCCGCCAGTTGAGGGTGTAAGATCAGGTTCCTCTCAGCCCCACTGGCACCCAAGGGAAGCGGAGAGGAGGGATGATTCTACCACTTTGTTGCAGAAGGATGGGAATGGAAGCTCAGTTTCAGCCTGGACCCCCCTAACCCCCACCCCTACTTATATTCCCTGGCCCTCTTCTAGACTACCACCTAGTTCTGTCAATCATGGAATGAAAGATCAGCACCCTGCTGTTGACACCACCTGGCAGGGATATTGATGAACACTGCCTGCTTCCAACAAGCAGAGTGCAAAGATCAATTTTTTTGCTCTGTCCTGCTGTAGCTTTAGGGGTATGGGATATGGTTTTTCCCTTGGTATTGGATACAGTAGGGAAACAGACATTTAAGTTTTTTGGTTTTTTTTTTTTTTTTTTTTTGGATAGGGGAGCAGGGCAGGAGGGCAGTTCCTATAACTGTAGCCATTACTGACCAGAAGTTCCCACAATACTCATTCTAAAACTACACAATTTATGAGTTTTGTGTCCTTAGGCATCATTAAGCAAATCCAGAAGATTCACCGTCATGCCTTTTCTCAAGTCTCTAAGTGGTAGACACTCTGGATTCTTTCTACTTTTCATGTGCTTTTTTGTTGTGTCATGTTCTAGGTTTTTAGTTTAAGGGAAAAGATCTTAAGGGGAAAAAGTTTAAAGGAAAGAAAGGGGCTAACACTCTTTGCAGAACTAGAACTCTTAGAGATGTATATTTTTAAGATGCCCTCTCAATGATTTTGATGCACAAATGTACAGAAACAGCAGCAATGTTCAAGGGCATTAGAAAAATCAGACCCACTAAAGGAGGTCACCAGACAATCCAATTGTGGATAATACTATGTGTAAGGCGAACTACTTGTATACTTTTGTTTGAATTTGTTCATTTATTCCTTATAGTAATTTTTATGTGACAATGATTTAAATTATCATTTTCCTTAGTATTTCCTATAAGGAAATACTCCTAGTTTAATAGCCAAAGATCACACAGCTCATAAATAATGGAGATAGAATTCAAAACCATGCTCTTTTGCTCCTTGAGTCCACATTTTTACAAACTACTCTCTCACACAATGCAAAGCTTATAAAACTACCTTTAGTATACATTTTCAAAATTTACTCAAACACATTAAGGCATTATCCTCCTGTAATAAATAAAGTAAAGGAACATGGGAATCAAAAAGGATTTGCCTTAGGCTATAAATTCAAAGAACTCATTGGCATTCTCCCTGGGTTGGGGGTGCAAATTATTAAGTCCTAACTTCTTAGACTAGCTCTTCATAAACTGATACCAGCCTATATTTTCCAAAGTTAATTCACGTTTTAAGGCTTTAAGCTCCGGACAGGAAAAAATTGTACTTCTGTTAGACTGCACAGCTGTTTAGAACCAACTCAGTAAGCACTGAATTAATGAATGAGAAGCAATGAACCCAGCAAGGGGGGAAAAAAAAGTAATGACTCAAATGCAGAGCAACTAAAATGGAACCGGACCAATGTGCATGTCTTATTTGACCCTATATCTGTCACTAAACTAATCATGTACATCTATCTCAGGCTCTATAAGTTTTATTATCCAAGTTAGACACAATCACAATTCTCCCTCACCCCACCCCTATTGCCAGGGATGGAACTCAGTGCCTTGTTTATGAGGGACAATACTTTATCACTGATGATTAGATGATTACTAAATAATCTTAGCCCAAGATCACAATTTTAGACATTTTAGCTTTCTATGCCAAACAAAAGGGAGACAAGGGGATTCCCATTTCTTTCCCTTAGTAAAAGCAAAGAAATCAGGTCACATAACGGGCAGGTATAAGGTGGAACTGAAGCAAAATACACCCAGTCTCTGAATTTGGTTCTTAGCTCCAAATCGTCTTAAGAGACAGACCATTTGTTGTTCTTTTGCCCTGGTGATCTCCCTTCTTGTTTATTTGGCAAGCTTCTCATTGTCTTTCAAACCCACCTTGATCAACGTCCTCCTGAACACTTCTACTGCGTGTTCTATACTACCACTATTCTTGTGGCCCCTTTCATTGCTGCTGTTTTCACAGTAATTGAAACCATTTATTTGCACACAGATTGTTCACACTAGACAACTTCTTGAGAGATGAAATAATGCTTAATTCTTTATTCCAGTGTGTGCCTGGAACCTAGCTGCACTGAATACATATTTTCCATTAAGTTTCTCAAAGCCAAGTAATTTATCCCTAAAAATCCCAAATCCCCTTTCTCATCAGTCCCTTGTCCAGGTACCAGGTTAAGCCTGTGGCTACGTGTAGAAAGATCTCCCTGGCTTTAAAAGATGGGGGTGGGGGTGGGGGGAAATTTTCACGGGAAATGCACAAGAGTCATGGGTGCAGAGGCCAGAGCAACTGCAAGGTTAGTCATCCACAGTTCTTTCTGCTGTAAAATCTGAGCCCTCCCCCACAGTGCTCCAACACTGTGAACACAGCTCCTTGAACTGAGGGGTCAGCAGGTAAAGCTACATTTCATTTGGTGATCTACTCTAAAACCAACTGGCCATTAGCTCCCTCAAGTAGCAATCTGTCCTGCCTTATATGAGTCTTTACTTTTTTAACTGCAACTTATTGGTGTTCTTGAACAAATCAGTTTTACATTTATTCTCCAACTATAAATGATGCCATTAAGTCCTTCTAAGTGCATGTGAGAAGAGGTGGGGAGGGGAGAGACAGAAAGTCATTATGCAAAGCCGTGAGACAAACAATTGGCGCAGAGTGGGAAATGTCGGCCTTCTGTTATTCTCTCATAGGCCTCTCTAGACTCCATTTATAAAGTACATCATCTCTGAAATCCACCAAGTTTCTGTAGTGAAGCACTCCACAAAAAGCTATGACTTAGGTGAAATACCACAGCTGCACCTAACTCCACATAGCTAACCCTATAATATGTATAACCATGTAGCCCATGCCCAATAGTCCAGGTGACTCAAGACACAACTACCTTCTCCAAAAACGCTGGAGGCAAAAGGCTGGCACCTCAAAAACACCCTCAGGTAGCCCTGGATGATTCTACTGCAGCACTCACATCTCATTTTTGGAAAGCCCTATAACTCAAGTCTGAGGACAGTGTCACAGAGTCAATAAATTCTAAACAATCCTCATTAAAAAATACTCCCACACATATACTGATTACCTATCATTACAGGCATTTTCCAAATGATGGTATGGTCCTCATTTATATTTTTAAAAGTATAAAAAGATGCTTTGATACATTATGACAACATCACCTGAAATAAATCAAACTAATATATCAAGAACAAACAAAAAGGGGCTAGGGTATAGCTTAATGGTAGATCATGTCCTTACCATGTGCAAGGTCCCAGGTTCAATCTCTAGCACCAAAAATACTATAAACCAACAACAGTCAAGAAAAACCTCACAAAACAAAATGAAACTGCAACTTAAAACATTCTCTGATATGTTAGTTCCAAATAAGAACAATTCCATAATGTCACCTTTTGTTTCATTATGCCAACCATCTGGAAAAAGACATAAACATATCAGTTACATGCCTATTTATGCTCTTAACATTCACATTCATACCACACTCACCATTCACTACAAATACCAACTACATATCTAATAATAATGAAAGCAAATAAAATGCACTGAAACACATTCTACATGTTGTTCTAAAGGTTTAGCATATGTTTTTACCCTTCAAAATAACCATATGAGGTAAAAACTACAATTATCTTATTTCCTAGCTACAGTTTGGTTCAATGACCCCTCCAAACACACTGTCTTTATCTTTTTTACTTTGGTTTATGTCTCTTATTTATTATCAATAATCAGGTTCACTATAGATTATTCTGTGACTGGGAAACAAGAGCACCAAAGAACTGAAAATATACCATCCTTTTCACTCACAAGCTCTGGTTTGCAACATTAATTCACAAAAGATAAAGGCAGCAGACAGCTCCCATGAAAGGAGAAGGAGATACAAATGCAACCACATTATAATCTGAGAAGCAATTAGGTCTCTAACTTGGAAAGTTAGGTATTTCCAGCTAAATACAGAATGGTGCATTTCCAGTGCCATTAACTTTAGGAAGACTGCAGCTAATCTCAGTGAATCCATAAATAAAACCCACTCTGTGAACATTACATAATTCACCCCTCAGCCTCTCATTTCCTGGACAGCAATCAGTTCTTGAAAGGCAATCAACTTCTTTCTCCCCATGGAACAGGAAAAAAATTCTAGTGATACTGTGTACACACCAAGACATATTCACTAAACTCGTCTCTTTGTGATTTTTGTCTCCCACATAATTATAGATGAAATATGATTTACATTCCTTGTTCAAGTGTGATATATTTAATAGATTATTCCACATCAGTTTATCCAGTCAAGTCAGAACGACAGGAACAATGTTAATCAAGGTTAGGCCTACGTATCAACTTTAAGCTTCATATAGTTCAATGAAATTATCAAGAGTTGTGGGACACCATCAATATGTTTTGCTCTCTGTGTCAAGAGATTCAGAGTATTTGTTGATTTCTCCTTCATGTTCTATTTCACTCATAGTGGGGGAAAAGAATATGTGCAAAATGTGTGCTGAAACTCGGCCCCACACGCTCCATGGTGGGGATGCTGAGGGCCCAATCTAAGAAGAAGGATGCTATCTTGCTACCTGGAGCATTGACACCAGCTAAGCCATCAGGTCACATTTCCCTGTTCTGCTGGGAGACTGGAAAACCCAAGCCCCTCTGTGAAGGAACTTATCTTCTCCAGCCACCTCATCCTCTCATTCCGTCCTCTGGAACTAATTTTCCCTCAACTCCCCTTCTTCCAAATCAGGGCAACTATCTCTCTCAAACACTTTCCGATAGCATACAACCTTCTCCACTGTTCAACTTGCACTGATCACTCCCTCCATTTGTTACTAATTAAAATGTGGTTCTTTTATACAGGGTCTCAGTACCCCACCTCAGGATCTTCCTATTCATTCTTCTAAACCTTACAACTTATAGTTCATTGCTGGTGGTGTTGAAACTATCCTAGCTCCTGGTTATAACTATAACATGAGTTTTCTAGTCTCATGGAAAAGAAATATACATCCTGTGCCTAGTCTACCTCTTTGAGCTGAGCAGACTGTCTCCCTTCTCCATCGTTTCATTGCCTACAAAGTGAAATGTATTCTACTGCACTACTGTAAAGTGGAATGAGCTAATGTAAGTGCTTAGCAAAGTACCTAGCACAAGGTAAGTGCTGAATGTTCTTTAACCTATGCTCATTCTTTCTTTGAGCTCATAAACTGACATGACAAGAAGAGGGCTGGTAGCTTAGATGTGGTCAAACAGCCATCTGGGGCCATGGTCAAGATTAAAGACACTAATTCTACCATATACCTTTCCATTAATCACTTGTCTGATAAACCAAACATTCACTAGAAAATTGCCAACAGAGTATTGTACCAAATTCTGCAGGTTTTAGAGGAGATAAAACTAAAACGTGGTACCTACATATAGGAATATGAAGTCTGATTTAAAAAAAACTGTCTTGTATAATTACAATAGAACTGATGAGACACAGTGATGACAGTAATCTCCAAGTGGGGCACTGAAAGATCTGGACAATTAAGAAATATTTAAGCTCAAGCCTGCTAAGTTTCAACTTACTTCTCTGGCCAGTCATGGATCCTGAGAATCTGTTATTTGGGTCTGGGCCTCAGTGAGCAACGGACAGTGGTGGAAGTGTGTTCAAGTTCAAGGTATGCTACAGCAGGTGACTGAGAGCACTTACCCAGGGTCAATTCAAAACAGTCTAGAGATCAAGGACCAAAAAGTTGACCTTAAACACATATCTTTAAAATCTAGTTATTTATGAAAAACAGTTCCTTGAAAATAAAAACAGACTTTTCATGTGATCTAGAAATTTTACTTCTCTGTGTATGTGCGTGTGTGTATATATATATACACACACACATATACATATATCAATATCTATGTCTGTACATACACACAGAGAGAAAATAGAAAAGAGGATTGCAAAGAGACTTGCACATCCATGTTCATAGCAACACTACATATACAATAGCCAAGAGACAGAAGCACCTCACATGTAAAATAAAAATGAATGGGTAAACAAAACGTGGTATAGACACAGCGGGCCAGACAGATCAACAGACAGCACCAGGGGGGAGGCCCGGCGGGGAGGCCGGCGCTGCCAATGGGGCCGCGCAGAAAGGCAGAGGGGGGAGGGGGCGCTTACCTCTAGCGCTTCAAAAGTGACAAAGCTGGTCCTGGCAAACCCATGAATGATGTCCTCTTCAGCCAAGGTGGACTCTCGCCTCTTCCTCCGCGGGGGTCTGGGCCGGGACCCAGCGGAGGACAGGGGCTTCCCATTGTCTTCCCTTTTGGAGCCCGAAGACGAGGCGAGCGAGGGCTCCCAGGTCCAGCCAGCCCCGCCGCCGCCCGCAACGCTGTCCCCAGACCGCCCCGGAGCGCCTCTCCCGGTCTCGCTGCGACCGTGACCGCTGCTTTTTGCGGAGTCCATGGCCCCGAGTCGGGCCATCCATGGCTCTGCCACGCCGGGGTCCCCGCGCTCGCCGCCCGCACACCACAGGATCCAGCCGCAGCCTCACAAAAAAATTGACACGGAGCCCTCCCTCCCGCGGCACGGCGTCCCTCCGCCCCGCGCAGACGCTCGTGGCCCGCACCCGCCGGCGAGCCCGCAAAGGTCGCGGCAGAGGGGGGGCGCGGAACTTCGCCCGCCCCGGCGCAGGAGAAAGCCCCAGCCGCTGCTCACGCAGGAAACTCACCGCCGGGCAGCCGAAAGAGGTCCAAGCCGGGCAGCCAGCGGCGGCCAGGCAGGGCAGCAGCCAACAGTATCACGTGGGCGGCTGGGGGCCCGCAGCGCTCCCAAGCCCAGGACGTGCACGCTGGGGCGGCCGGGCATGCGCACTGGGGGTAGCGGGGCGCCGCGCGGAGGGGGGGCGGGTTAGGGTTAGGGCGAGGGGGATGAGCGTTGGGGGAAGCGCTTGGGGATGGGCTGAGCCCCAGGGCATTCCCCCTGGGTCGTGGGGTCCAAGGAGGGTGCTCAGGGTGGGGACGCCAGGGGGCGCTCGGGGCCAGGGCGTGCCCAGGCACCGCAGATGGATCAAGCATCAGGCCAGGCCCCCGCAGCGCTCCTGCAAACATATTCTTCAGTTTCTGCCATATGAAGCCAATGAAAGATGCCTGCGGGTGACCAAATGATTCTCATGCAAAAAAGTGATTTGCCTGCTTTGGGTTCAAGTCATCAGATCAATTAGAGAAACATAAAGATAGTAAAAAGAAGACATATGTTAGTGCGATTCTGCAAGGCAAAAATTCCTTTGCCAAGACTTCTTTATTGATTACATGCCATCTATCCTTTCACATCTCTCTTCCTTGTTTCCTATGCCAGGTTATTCTCACCACTTAAAATGTAATTTGCACAATCCACCTTCTATGCACTCTGTTCTGGTTACTGTGCTATTATTAGACTACCTCAGCTTCACAAGATCTTTTATCAAAGCTCATTAGCATTCTTTAACATCATCATGATTATTGCCATTATTATTAACTTTTGCTCTTCTCTGCAGAATATTTTCTCTTTATTGCAACACTTGGTATGTTCTCCCTATTATTTAAAAGCTGGTTCACACATTGGTGTAAAATTTGCTTTTGTTGTAAATTAACTCTGATAAATCAGAGAACCACAAAGAAAACAAATTATTCAAGATAAAAATAGACGTATACTTGGATTATTTGTTACTGTTCCTTATCACTTAAAATCTTCACTATCGGTAATGTCTCTTGAAAACTTTTCTTTCTGACACAGTATTGGTTACTAATTGTGTTCACTATCAATAATATTTGAATTTTGTGAAATTACAACCAGACTTAGAGTGAAATTACAAAATGAAATTACAACCAAAAATATAATGGAGGAGGGGAACTGAAATAAAAAAGGGAAATTATAACTCACCCTTTAAAAAAGAAAGACTTTAATACATTATTTGCATTGCAGAAACCCATTGTTTTCAATCTGGGTCTTATCTGCAAAGACTGAAAACAGTATAATGTGTTTGTTCTGTTCAACACATAACAAATGTTTACTTTTCTTAGATTCTTCCCATTAGGTACCCCAAGCCCTCCACTTAACACTGTTCAAAATACAAAGAGCATGTCAGTTTATCTTCTCACTTTGCCTTAGCACCTCCCTTACACAAACACACTCTGGGGTCTGTCTGTGGTCCAGCCCATGTTTGCAAGAGATCTAATGATTATCCAAATTATTTTTGTAGAAAGCAATCAAACTATAGCAATCTTACAATCACCATTGATAATGGATGTCAGAATCTTTGACAAATAAAGTCTCAAAGTGTCCCTCTTCATATCTCTTATTAATTATAAGGAGAAATAGTACTTTAACATTGCAGACATTTGGTGAGTTCTGCCTTAATCAAATGACTCAAAATATTGTACCAATTACAAGAGCACATAAATTTGGATATAATGCATTGAATACACATTAATACCTATATGATATTCCTTCAAAAAATTTATGATGCTGGAGGTGGTACTCAGGTGTGCATGTTAAGCATGTGTTCGGCCCCTGAGCCCTTCCTTCCAAAAATATTTAACCTGAATCTAATCATTAAGAGACAGCCAGGCAAATTCAACTTGAGGGACATACTGAAAACTGGCACGAATTCTAAAAAAATGTTAATACTATAAAAGTGAACAAATAAAAAAAGACTAGAAAATTGTAACTCACGGGAGGGTAAAACATAGAAAAATTGAATGTAACAGATAATCTTGGTTATATCATGGAATGCAAACAAATAAATAAAACTACAAGAACTGTATTGGAACAATTGTGAAAATTTTAATATAGTTTATTTTCAGATAATAATATTGGATCAATGTTAAATTTCCCAAGTAGTCGTATTGTGGCTATGTAGAAGAATGTCCTTTTTCTTAAGAAATATATGCTACAGTATTTAGGGATGAAGTGTCAGGATGCCTGCAATAAATTATCCAATGGTTCAACAATACCTATACACCAAGGAAAGGAGTACAGAAACAGAGAGCAAATGTGGCAAAATGTTAGCAATTGGTAAATACAAGCTCCTCATTATACTTTGCCTGTAACTTTTCTGAAGATTTGAAATGTTGCAAAACAAAAAAGCTTGGGAAAACCTATTAAACCAAAATCCAGCATTTCTTAGGGAAAGAAGTCCTGGGTTTAATTATTTACATTAAGCCAACATGCTTTGCTTTGAGAAAACACAGAGGTCTCCAAGTTTGTGGAGCAAAGGGAGCAGGCTCAGCACCAGGTATACAACAAACATTGCTATGTAGACTCGAAATTTCAGGACAGGTTCTATCTCTCCAGCCACAATGAACCTCAGATCAAAAATAGTAACCCCCCCCAAAAAAAGAACTGTGTTTCCTGAACATGTACAGATTTCTTCTAGTCATTATTCCCTAAAAAAATCCAGTATAAAATTATTTATGAGACTTTTACATTGTATTAGATATGAGTGGTCCAGAAAGAATTTAAAGCATATAGGAGGATGTGTGAAGATTCCATGCAAACACTATGCTGTTTTTACATAAGGAACCTGAGCATCCTCAGATTCTGGTATCCATAGGAGGTCCTGGAACCAATTCCCTGCAGACATGGGAAAGATTGCATATATTTATGTAGTTAAATATGACATCAGAGATGCTGTAGTACAAACAGAGGCTCAGAGAGATATGTCTCACCCCATGTCGCACAACGTAACAATAGAGCTGGATTCCGAAACCAGGAGTCCTGTGTTCTATTAACATTTGAGGCTTCCTCATGTACAATTATTTCTACAAAACAACAACAATCTAAAATTTCCTGAGCTATTTCAGTTTAATAAAAAGTTTGGACTTTTTGCATGAACAAGTGCTACCAATTCCTCTCTCTTTTTCTACCAATCCTCTATGAAAATGAGACTACAAAGCAAAACCTGAAACATGTAAGATTTTTGGAAGTTAATAAAGTCAAGCCTATAATAGGAAATTACATAAATAGAAAAGTATGAGGTTGTGTATATCCTTTTATAAAAACAATAAGACAGAAATTCAGATTAGTCTATATACACTACAGAAAAATGAGACCTCATTTAAAATGCAAGTGAATGTTTTTGACTCTAAAGTTCAAGATGTGGTTTGCTATTTAATGGAACTTCAAATGATCAGTAATTTAGTTAAATTCTGACCTAAAAGCCTTTTCCTTCTACCACTCTGCTTAGTATATGATATTTCTTTGGTCTGCTGTTGATCTAATCAAGGTCTTGCACATACTAAGCAAATCTCTACAACTGAGCTATACCTCCAGCCTCAAATATATGATTTGTTTATTTTAAGCACCAAAAAGCATTCTTGAGATGCAAACTGTTAAATATTTTCATCTTACTTTCTAACTTGAAGACAAATGATATTCAAGAATGATTTCTGTTGTTGCATTGTTGAATCCATAGTGAAACTCAAGTTTCTTATGCCACTAAAACCCCTGTTGTATGCAAGGAAATTCAAGACTGCAGGCAAAGAGGTCTAACAGTGGCATTATGTCTGTGAAGAGTGCTGCCCAATACCTCTTCTACCAGTCCTCCATGAAAATGAGACTACAGCACAGCAGGAAAGACAATAACAACATTATAGCCCAAGTGACCTTAAAAGCAAGCAAACCCTATTATTTGAATGGAGTAATGGATAGGCCTGAGCATTATCAGTCACTCTGGATGTGACAGAAGTACACTTCTTGTTAGATCATCAGAAAAAAAAAAAAACCTTTTCAGCATTGCATTTGTCTTGAGCAAGCCAAAGAGAGATGTACAACAAAAATGCTACATTTAATACAACTATTTTTTTTTAGAAATATTGCATATTAGAGAATAGAGTCTTAAAACTAAAATTAATGTGGTTTGTTAAACAAACTCATTCTTTCTATGCACCCAGGTCGCTTTGGTTTTGCATGCAATATGTAAAGTTCCTTAGAAATCTTTTATCTCCCTTGCTAATAAATGTCCTTCCCTTTTCTGGATCAGGTATTATAGCCATCTTCTCTGGTAAAATGTGGACAATTTTTGACATGTGAACAGTGTATGTATTCTTCATTTCCTTCCTTATGTATTATCCTGGCATAACTTAATTGTTCTTAGCTGAAATGTTAAAACTTCATATTCAGGCATATAGTGCCACATATGAAAATATCTTCCACCTGATGCCAATCTACAAATTCTTACTCTTTTTTAATATTTATTTATTTTTTTAGTTTTTTTTAGGTGGACACAATATCTTTTTTTTATTTTTATTTTTATGTGGTGCTGAGAATCAAACCCAGTGCCTCATCATGCTAGGCAAGCACACTACCACTTAAGCCACATCCCCAGGCCCCAAATTCTTACTCTTTGCAAAAGAAAAATAATAATAATATTAGGCTGGGATTGTAGTGTGGTGGTAGAGCACTTGCCTACCATGTGTGAGGCACTGGGTTCAATTCTCAGCACTGCATATGAACAAAGGTCCATTGACAACTAAATATATATATATATATATATATATATATATATATATTAAAAATGAAAATAATAATAATAATAATAATAAATGGTACCACAGTCCCAAGGCAAAGAAAAAAGACCTTCATGGCTGTACTAAAATTATTTCAGGTGGTAAGTGTGGCTCAGTGGCAGAGCACGTGCCTCATATATTTGAGGCGCTGGGTTCAGTCCTCAGCACCACATAATAATAAATAAAAAAAAGGTAATGTGCCCATCTACAACTAAAAAAATTAATAAATAATAAGTTCATTCACCCTCAGCTAGGTAAACATAGAGGAAGATTAGGAGGTAAGTTGGCCACATTTATCATCATACATTCAATCAATACATTCACTGAACACTGTATTAAACCAACCCCTTCTACTAGGAAAATAGAACTCTTTAAATAGAAAATAAGTAGACAGTGATGAACAGCAATACTATCCCTGCCTTCACTTTAAGTTCCCAGGACTTTGGCAAACTTTTGAATCCTCTATTTTCTGGACATAAAATCTCATTTACCAGCTCTAAGGGAAGATAAATTGAATGATCTGTGAGAGCACTCTCTCCCTGTCCCGCCCCTCACCTCATTTCATATTATATGGAGAAGAATGACTCTTTACATTATGGGTAGCAATAGCTTAGGATTGTGATTATGAACAACATGACCCAACGAGTAAGGGAATCAGTTTGCAACTGAGATCCAGCTTCCTGATTTCACGGCACTGAGTTGGATACCCACGAGTCATTCTGAGGATGCTTACCTCAAGGGTTAGCGTATTAGTGCCACAATCTGCTGTCTGTAAACTGGAGACTCAGATCCAAATCCAAGAGCCTTAGAGCCAAGAGCATATATGGTGTGAGTTTTAGTCTGAGGGCAGGAGAAGGCCATTTCCCATGTCAAGCAGGCAGGTCAAGAAAGAGAATTCCTCCTTTTTCTGCCTTTCCATTCATGCCCTCAGTGGATTGAAGCAGGCTCACCACACTGAGGAAGGCATTTTGCTTTACTGAACTTACAGCTTCAAATGCTAAATCTCATCCAGCAGCACCCTCACAGACATTCCTAGAAATAATGTTTAGCCAAATGTCTGGGTATTCCATAGCCCAGTCAAGTTGACACATACGATTAAACATCACAGGTAGAAAGCTAATGTTTACTGGCATTTACAAACATGCCAGGCACCATCGTAGGTGCCTCACACACATTGTCTATGCCACTTAACGGGAGTCTATAGGAAGGTGTGGAACCTGTCTACTTTGATGAACATTACATTCCCATCCTCCAGCATAAGTGATAAGCACACGATAAATATTTGCTAAATGAATAAAATGAATGGAAAGACCTCGCTGAATCCTCAAAAGAATTCTGTGAAGTAGACAAGGTAGATTTTACCCTCATTTGACAGATGAAGAAACAGAAGCTCAATGAATTTGAGAAGATTGTCATCTCACTAGAACTTCAAAGAAGGATTCTCTACATATCCAAGCAGCTTCCCAAATTATAAGGTTGAAATAGGATTACTACTGGCTGATGAAAAACACTTTGAATACTAGACTAAACTAGTGGAAGTCAACATGCTGACTCCTGCTCAGTAGAACCCCTGCCACTCAAACAATCCTCCATTTCTCTCTGTAGAGGATGAAAGAAACATTTTCTTTATGAATGTTCCCAACACAGTGACATCATATGTGATTTAACAGACCATATATTTTAGGGTGAGTATGCTATGTGATCAGTGTGTCTTTACATCAGCATTTCTGAGAGACTGACACAGCAGCTATTACTTGTCTCATTTTACAGACTAGGAAAATATAAGCAATGAACTAGAAAGCGATTCAAAATGATTAGAATCACAGCCAGGAACAGGGGTGCAGGCCTATAATCCCAGCAGCTCAGGAGGCTGAGGTAGGAGGATCACAGATTCAAAGTCAGCCTCAGCAAAATGAGGCACTAATTCATGTTTTAAATAGCTATATATATATTAATAGGTTATATTAATGGTTAACATGCTTGCATATCAATAACTGCATGCTAGTTACAGATTTAAAATTTTCAATGATACCCAAATATTTTTCTCTACATAATGACAGAAATATTGCCTTTGAAGACATAATATACTTATTCATTCTCCTCTTACCTATTATATATCTGTAAATTTTTGATTATTTCAGGCTATCAATAAATTTTATAAAGTCGTCCTGAAGAAAAACTTACAATAATAACTATCATAGATTAACTTTTGGACTAATATTATGACTACAAGGGGACTACAAGATCCAGCAAGTTCTTTTCATCCAAGGCTTTCATAACAAGATGAGGGAAGGGAAGTTTGATGACTTTGCTTGGTTATTCATAAGGGACAGACTGGGGCTTAAACTAGGTTGCCCTGATTCTGTATTCTCAGCTCTGTTTTCCAGACACCAATGTCTAACAATAACATGCAGAGTGTTCAATGGAGTATTGTTGATGATAAGTCACAAAATTTTTCAGTTACTTGGGAAATGAGGTGAATAAAAATAACTTCTGCATGGGCAAAAATTAAGGGACAATACAAAGCCAAAGCTGTCGTGTATAGATATTTTCTTTCCTTTCTTTCTTTCTTTTTTTTTTAACGTAGCATTCTTTTTAAAATATTTTATTTATTGATCCTTCATTCTTTTTAAAATATTTTATTTATTGATCCTTATGTGGTGCTGAGGATTAAGCCCAGTCCCTTACACATGCTAGGCACGTGTTCTGCACTGAGCTACAACCGTAGCCCCTCAATATTTTCTTTCTTTTTGATATTTTCTTTAGTTGTGCAATTTAGAAGCATATTGGCCCAGGTGGAGGCAGTACAATAAAAAACACACAATAACAACGACAACAAAAAGCCAACCCACAATCACAATGTGCCCTTCATTGTCCTTGAGAGAGCCCCTCTCCAAATATTAACTGTAAGAAGACACTTTATTGGAAGTACACATTTTAAAAAAATCTCCTCCCCTAATAATAATCCTTTCACAGATGTATGTACACACCCTGCCAGTGTGGAACATAGCTCTACAGTTCAAGCATTTTCCTGTCCTACTGAAGATTTCCTCCTTTCCCAGTCCTCTTTGAAAACTCTTCTTCCAAACATCTCATCAGTGGGAACTCTGTAAACCCTTTGCGCTTTCTTTCTGTTCTGAGGGTGACTTGCCTTTCACCTTTGACTACTGGTGTTTGGTTACTTGTGTCCTTGCTGATGTGAACCTCATGACTCCTTGCCATATCCCTTTTCTATTTTTCCAATCACTTGACTCCTTTCTCTTTCCAACCTTGTTTTTCCAAGTTGACTTTCCATGTTTTCCTGAATTATCTGTCATCCATTTATTTCTCTAAATTTTTGCTTTCCCTTCTTGTTCTCTGAGTAATCATACAGTCTTCGCCCGCTGATTCAGAGTTTTGACATGCTTTATGTGATGGCATATTTCCACATGTTAAAAGATTTAAACAGTCTGTATACTTCACCTACAATCTGTAATATCACTTCTCTAAGTGCAGTTAAAAAATTGCCTTTTGCATAGACACTTTGTATCTGCCAAACACAACTACCCAACCCTCTATATCTATAACCTTCAGAGCCCCAAGTCAAAACCCGGGATGCTTCAGAGGAACAAAGGAAAGATGAGGCTGGGAGAAGTAGGAACGGTTGGGAGACTTGTCCTGGAACATTCTTGCTAAATTCCAAATCAACAGCTGGGTGTGGTGGTGCACCGTGTTCCCAGCTACTGGGGATGTTGAGGCAAGAGGACCTCTTGATCCCAATAGTTCAAGACCAGGCATGGTAACAAGTGAGACCCTGTCTTAAAAAATAAAAATAAAACAGCAAGGACCCTTGGTAGGAAGTCTAATGGACAATGATCACGGATGCTTAGAGCTTGCTGTGAATTAGGTGATTTCTAACCTTGAGCAGAACTGTGGAGACTGAAGCCAGGGCTCTGAAACCCAGTGTTCGAGAAGGAAGAAACCTTCCTTCACCTTTCTCTTATTTCTCATCCTTTCCTTTCCTTTTCTCCTCTTGTCCTCTCAGGAATTTTGTTACTCCTTTCTATAGTTTAGATCTGGAATGTTCCCCAAAGCCCTGTGTGTTAAAGCCTTGGTCTCCAGGGCTGGGGTTGTGGCTCTGTGGTAGAGAGCTTGCCTAGCTTGTGTGGGCACAGGTATCAATTCTCAGCACTGCATATAAATAAATAAAGATTTATTGACAACTTAAAAAAAAGACTTGGTCTCAAGCTTTGGAAGGTGGTGGAACTGTTAAGAGGTGGCACCTGGGGGAAGGTCTCCAGTCACTGGGGGAGTGGCCTTGAAGGGCTCAGTGGGACCCCAGCCCCTCCTCTCTCTCCTCCTTCCACATCTCTCCTACGAAATTAATGGCTCTGTGCTGGCCTTGGGTTCCAGCTACCATGAGCTGCCCATGACCAGAGCCCAAAGAGCAGCATGTCCTGGTCATGGACCAGAACCTCTTATAAGTTGATCATCTCGGATCCTTGTCAGTAACGCAAAGCTGACAACACACTCCTCATGCCCAGGACCCTGAACTCAGGCTGAGACTAGTGGAGCACTGTTAAGGTAGGATTTTAATAACTCAAGAGATTTTTGTGGGTCTCTTTTGGAACTTATCCACCAGTTATCATGGTGTTGCTGTGGGAAAGTATTTCTCTGTTACAAAGCAGCCCGAAGAAAACAATTAGTGAATGAAAAGGAGGAACACAACTTAATTGTCAATTGTGAACTTGCTTTTGTGTTTTGCTTTCCAGGCTTAGAATTTGCACTCTATTTTAAATCTCTTGCTCTCCTCAACTAAATATTTATGCTTTACATTTCTTTGGACTCATGTGATCCCTTCAGTAAATGCTCTGTAATTTCATTTAAATTTGCTTCTATTTGGGGATGTATCGTGTCTGCTTCTCTTCATCTCACTCTGTCAGTGAGGCTGATTTTACTTTCTCAGAGTCACTGTACAGTCAGTTTTGGCCTCAGCTGTTATTACATTGTTCCCTTCTGCCCTCCCCTGTTCCTGCAGCTGCACATCCATCCTTACCCTGGCCCACAAGTTCAATCCCCTTGTCATATCAATATGAAAAAAAGGTATGAAATGCAAAAACACCTCCAGTTTCATATTCTTTTCTGCATCCAGGCCATTGACAATATTTTTTATAGCTGTCTTTTTCAACAGGCAGAATCTGTTTGTCAAGATGTGAATAAAAATGGTTATTACATTAGAGCCAATAGAAGACAGACAATATGGAAGTTTACTGGTATGGTGCCTAGACTTAAGTGTCTTGAATTCTTCCTGTTATTATCTTTTAAAACCTCACCATCTCAAGAAGGAGAAGTTCATATTAGGCTTATGAAGGAGAAGAAGCTATATAAATGAGGATGAAAAGACCACAGAGGACAGCTATTTCTCTTCAAGGCACAGGGTAACAAAGTCAAATAAGAGAGCATGTGCTTGAAAAAATCCTGAGGAATTCAGAATAGCTCAGATTAACACAGTCTAAATTGGTCTTACTCATAAACTGTTCATTTGAATCATGAATTAGTTTGCAGGTTGTTTGTAATACATTATAGCTCATCAACAAATACATTCAATACAAACAGGAAACCAGAATTTAAAACATGCTGAATAGAATTAGGCATGCATGAAGCACTCAATTCATTTTTTTAACTTGATATTTTGCTCTCAGTTTATTAAAAGTTACATGAAAGGGAATGCATGAATGGTTTTAATGCTACTGAACATTATACAGTAAAAAGTGCAGAAAGCCATTAATATCCCTGGTGACAATTCTCAGACAAGTTGAAGATGGAAAACAGTCCTATGCTAACATAGTCAAGTTAAGTCTTGGCTCTCAATTTTTTTATCTACACATATGAAAACTCACCTTATTAAAAATTCAAGAGAAATTCACCACCTTATTCATACTGATCACAAGCCCAAAATATAAGCTCTATTAATTTATATATTTCTTCTCATTTTTCCAACTTTTGAACATTTCATTTTGAATGACCTTGAAAGTGTCCACTTTGCAAACTCTGGTATTTCTCATTTGAAGAAAGAACAAAACAAAGATAGCAAAAGACACAAGGAAGATACAATACGTTTTGCTTGGACAGGAAAAAAATGTTATATTATTATTATCATAACACAAGATTAATTTCAAAGGGTTAGCAAAGCCACACTCTCTCTAGAGGTTCTAGGAAAAAAAATTCATTCTAGCTCCTGGTGACTTCTAGAATTTTTTTACTTGTTGTCAAAAATGTTTATGGAACATGATAATATCCCAACAGATATCAAGAAAAGCAAATAACACTAGCATAATTGAGAGTCAAGGATCAGAGGAGAAGAAGTTGGAAGAAAAGTCAAACTAAAAAGAGCAGAAGAAAAAAATAGTAATGAAGAAGGAGAATCGATCTGAGAAGAAACGAGAAACTGCTTAAGATGTATAAGATGCAGGGATAAATAGGTTGCTCTTAGTTAAAAAAAAAAGAAGATATTGTGAAAGCATAATACTTATTCCAGTGGCCTCATATTTAGAAATTCCTATAAACCAGGAGTTAATGGTGCAATCAAACAAGTGTGCCACATACCTGGCTCCCTGCTATTACAGCTCTTCAAGAAATTCCACAATTTTTTTCCTCTCAAGTTTTTAAATTTTTTTCCTCCAGCCACTGCTCATCCAACTTATATCTGCTGTTGCTCCTTGCTCCACTTTCTGACCTATTCCATATGATCTCCCCCAGCTTGTCTTTAGTAATGCATACCCATTCTTGTTTTTCTTCAGCCCATCCTACCAAATTATATTCTCTGGTAACCTCTCATACCATCACTATTAATGCCCCAACCCCTCTTTATTCTGGTTTCTGTAACACCCTCAGATTTTCTGTAGTAACAAAGCATCAAGTATGATTATCAGGTTTTGTTTTCTACACAATAAGCTACCTTTTTTGTATAATTAAATAAATATATGGTCACAATTATTATTTTTTGTTTGTTTTTTGTTTCATTTTCAAAAAGAAGAGTTCTTTAAAAGAACTAATTGGAACAAAACAAATGTGTTGCCTTAGTGAGACTGGATGGTATAGTGAAAGCAAGAGTACCTGTAGGTATTATCTGTAGCATAATTAATGTTCTATTCATTGATATAAATATTAGTTCCATTGTATTTTACCTTTTAATAATTCATTATAGTTTTTATGCTGGTTCATTATTTGAGTGGGTTAATAATATTGAATTCATTAAATAAAAGTTAAGTGGGGAAGAGCAGAAAAGAAAAGATTTAGAAAAATACCAGAACATACATTGGGATGTTGGTTATATTAATTATGTTGATTATTGAGCTGGTGTTATGGATGTGTTCAAATGTCAAAAGATAATACATAAATCTTAAATATGTTTGGTAATCATATCAATAACACTGAAAGATGTGTAATGTGTCTAGGTTGAGGTTAAAAATAAATCACACATATAAATAATAAATTTAAAAGAAAACTGAGAATTCATTCACTAAATATCAGTCTCAATATTTTGCTAAAGGAAATTTTTATAAAAAAGGCAAGTAGAGAAAAAAATACACAGAAAATGAGCAACATTTAAAATAATAGCAATGACCATACCATTGAAAGTATCAGGAATGAGAGATGTTGCAATTAGACAACAAATAAGTTGAAAGAGTTCTGGTAAATTTTATAAGTAAACATTGCATACTATTTATATTTTGTGATTCAACATGTATGGTTATATATAATGATGCCTAAATTAATGATGGAGATACATTCTAAAAAATGCATCATAAGTATATTCCTTTATTTATCAAAATATATAAGTTATTGACACATTACTAGATGGCATAAACCCCTACATACCTAGATTATATTGTAACCATCAGTGCAATGAATTCCAGTACCTATATAAAAATATTATGCCATATATAACTATAAGATTTAACATTATAGCAATCTGTATAGATCTCTAATGAGATGAAAAATTTCTCCTTTGGAAATAAACAGAGATTACTTAAAAAAAAAACCACACAGCCATTTGGACAATGAAAGATAAAAACTACATTGAAATATATTACAAAAATTGATATATTTTTCCACAAAATCTACTGGGACAATAGTGTATTTTTGTGACATATATGTCATTATAAATTTTCCTGATATGAGCTACTTAGAATGAAAAAGCAGGGCTGGGGATGTGGCTTAAGCGGTAGCGCGCTCGCCTGGCATGCTTGTGGCCCGGGTTCTATCCTCAGCACCATATACCAACAAAAGATATTGTGTCCGCTGAGAACTAAAAAATAAATATTAAAAATTCTCTCTCTCACTTATATATATATATAAGCTGGGATATAGTTTATTTGGTAGAGTGCTTGCCTCAAATGCACTAAGCCTTGGATTCAATCCCCAGCACCAAATAATAATAATAATAATAATAATAATAATAATAATAATAATAATAAAGAAGTTTGATGAGGCAAGAGGCTCTCAGTTTTAAACCCAATCTTAGCAACTTTTCCAGGCCATAAGCAGATTTGTGAGGCATTGTTTCAAAATTTAAAAAGTAAACAGACCAGAGGATGTTGCACAGTTGGAAGCACCCCAGAGTACATAACCTGATGTCACAGAAGTAAAAGAAAAATGAAATAAAGAAAAAAAAAGAGACTCCAAAAAAGAGAAGTCAAGAGTCAGGCATGGAAGCACATGCCTATACTTTCACAACTCAAGAAGCTGAGAAAGTAGAATCACAAATTCAAAGGAAGCCAAAATAATTTAGCAAGGCCCTAAGCAAGTTACTGAGACCCTGTCTATTATATATTATATATATATTTCTCAGTGGTGGTTAAGTGCCTCTGCTTTCATCTCCAGTACCAAATACCAAAACAATAACAACAACAACAACAACAACAGCAACACAAAAGACAAACAAACAAAGAGAAAAAAATACTTAAAAAGTCACTTCATAAAAGGAAACATAAGTGCTCACTAATTATAAAATAGCTCAATAGTGTTAGAAATTAGAGAAAAGGAAAAATAAAATCGCACCTGTGAGACAAAATTGAATAGTATCTAGGAAACATATAGAGCAAATAAATTCATATGAACTGAAGATGGGGTTAAAATTGTTATTTCTTTGAATAAAATGGCTATTAAAAATACATGATCATGCAGAACTTAGTGACATATGACCGTAATCCCAACAGCTCTGGAGGCTGAGACAGGGGGAGCAGGAGTTCAAAGCCAGCCTAAACAATTTAGTCAAATACTAAGCAACTCCTGAGACCTTGTCTCTAAATAAAATACAAAATAGGATGGAGGATGTTGCTCAGTGGTTCAGTACCCCTGAGTTAAATTTTGTATACCAAAAAGTAAAAAAAAGAAACATGCTCATTCCCCAGCAAAAGCATATGCTTATAAAAATCATCGTACATGTGTACCATGGTAACATGTGAGGATATGGCAGCATTTGTACAAACAGATGAAACCTAGAGAATGGATAAAAGACAAAGCATATTGGGAAAGACATAAGTAGTAAAGACTGGGGAAAATTATTTCCAAAACCCATTTTCATCATACTGTATCTATTTGGAAAAATATTCTGAAACACCAGAGTTTTAGTAGAAATCATATACATGTTATATTTTACATGCATCTATATTTTTAAAATAAATATTTAGAATTTAAGAAAATAAAAATATACAAAGAACATAAAAGATTCAATTATGCACATCATATGTACACAATAAAACTGATTATTGGGCTGGGGATGTGGCTCAAGTGGTAGCGCGCTCGCCTGGCATGCGTGCGGCCCGGGTTCGATCCTCAGCACCACATACCAACAAAGATGTTGTGTCCGCCGAGAACTGAAAAATAAATGTTAAAAATTCTCTCTCTCTCACTCTCTCTCTCTCCTCTCTCACTCTCTCTTAAAAAAAACTGGTTATTACCAATTTGTAAAATTCCCATGATATCTATTTTTTTTCAAAATACCAGCATATTTTAGTTATAATTGAAGAGGGACCAGAGCAAAACTTCTAAAATTTATCTGAAATGTTACATGTATATATTTGAAATTAGCCTCTAAAAATTTGAATTAAAAAATAAAATTATTTTGCAATAATAAAAACCAAGAAATTATAACTCAAAGTATATGTATAGGTGCATTAATATGCATGTAAAAATTTTATGCATTTTCATAGCAATTGAAAGGCCTACATAAATAAGCACATCACAAACAACATTTCTTGTGAATGGATGATAGAGGCAAATCTAAAGGAAAATTGAGTTGGAGGCACAGTTCAATTGCATAATGTATTTATAAAATCTGCAAGGCACTGGGGTCAAATCTCAGCACAACAATAAAAGCCATATCTTACCTGAGGGTGATATTAGGAATATAAGAAAATAGGAGGCTCTTGACTATCCCTCCAATGTATTGAATATATTGAACACATATATTATGTTTCAGGTCCCTCTTAGAAAAAGTAAAAAAAATGAGTTGATATATGTATATATATATATATATATATATATATATATATATATATATATATATATATCACCCTAACTCTAAAAATATTTATATAGATTATGTCTTATCCTGTGCTGAAGAAAAATCTACACATTCATAAGTGACAAGTACACAAAAAAAGTGACAGTTGTTTATGTTCATGCAAGTTCATCCATGGCTTCAATACCTCAGATAGGGAGAGATAAGCTAAAGCTCAGCTGGCAAGAAATATGCCTAAAAAGATTTGCTAGGGTAATCTTCTAACTAATGTTGACAGTTGAGGTACTCCATAGCCTGCATCAGAGTTACAAATGATAAAAATATATAGGAAAATTATACCCTTTATTGGTGTTTAGCACTTAGTGAGCTTCAATCTCTAGCTTCCCTTGTAAAAATTACACAACTGCCAAATTTCCCTGGAAAAAAAATTTTTCTTCACTATGTGTCTCATCACAAACATGTTTCATTCAGTAGAAGAAAATAATTGACTCACATATAGCAAAATATTTAGAAATATAAACAAAGAAGGCTTAAGAGGAGGAACCCAAGTGTAGTTGCACACACCTGTAATCCCAGTAAACCTGAGGCTCAGAAAGGAGGATCATGAGTTAAAAGATATCCTCAGTAAAAGTGAGGTGCTGAGCAATTCACTGACATTCTGTCTATAAATAAAATACAAAATTAGGGGATGGGGCAGTATCTCAGCTGTAGAGTGCTCGCTTAGCACATGTCAGGCACTTTGTTAGATCCTCAGCACCACATAAAAATAAATACATAAAATAAAGGTACTGTGTCCAACTACAACTAAAAAATACAAACTTTAGCTGGATATATGGTTTAGTAGCCAAGTGCCCTTGAGTTCAATACCCAATACCAAAAACAAAACAAAACAAAACAAAAAACAGAAAATGTTCTAAACCCTCAAGCTCTGGGAATAAAGCTTATTGAGCATTTGCAAATGTCCTCAGGATCACAATTCAGTGGTTTTCTTTTTGTGTGCAAGTGTCTCCATGGTCTGCTACACTCATGAGCAGTAGTTCAAAAAAGGGATTAAAAAGCACACATGTCTGTTAATTCCCAGAAAATAATTAGAGCACGCTCTCTGTGGCTACTTGAGTAACTGAACTCTCCAATTTTTCTATCAGGGATTTAGTGCACAAGTCAAAATGTGGACACTTGTTTAATGAGCAGAGCTTTTAGAACAGTTTTGTCAATTAACTAAAAGATTACAAAGAGTCAAGAATCTATAGAAAAGGAAAAAATGTGTTTACACTGTTGGTGAAAATGTATGTTTAGTAAAGTAATTTTTAAAAATAGTACAAAGAATTAACAATTAAAAACACAATGAACATATAATACAGCAAAATTAATTCTGTTTATAAATTTAAGGAATAAGAATCAGTGTCAAAAAACTACTACATGCCCATTTTCTTTTTTTTTTTATTGTTGGTCATTCAAAACATTACACAGTTCTTAATACATCATATTTCACAGTTTGATTCAAGCGGGTTATGAACTCCCAACTTTACCCCGTATACAATAAGAGAGATAAATAGGGAGCCTACATCCTGGAAACAAATCTTTAATCCACACACTTCAGATAGAGCCCTAATAACCAGAATATACAAAGAACTCAAAAAATTAGACAATAAGATAACAAATAACCCAATCAACAAATGGGCCAAGGACCTGAATAGACACTTCTCAGAGGAGGACATACAATCAATCAATAAGTACATGAAGAAATGCTCACCATCGCTAGCAGTCAGAGAAATGCAAATCAAAACTACCCTAAGATACCATCTCACTCCAGTAAGATTGGCAGCCATTAGGAAGTCAAACAACAATAAGTGCTGGAGAGGATTCGGGGAAAAGGGCACTCTTGTTAATTGCTGGTGGGACTGCAAATTGGTGCAGCCAATTTGGAAAGCAGTATGGAGATTTCTTGGAAAGCTGAGAATGGAACCACCATTTTCTTTTTAGCTGTATTGTCAATAGACAAGGAAAAATAAATAAATTTTTCTATGTCTGTGGAAAACAAAGAGAGAACAGGAACAAGCACTGTTACAAAGAGTCAATGATTTTTCTCATTTTTCTTCTCATATAAAATGCTCCAAACAAGAAAAAAAAGTCATAAACAGTGCCATCTCGTGCTAGAGAAACAAAGTTACAAAATACTGTGTCTATTTGAAGTATGAGAAATAAATCATTATGTTTTGGAGAAACAAAGAGATGAAAATATAGGAACACATTCTAAGACCTCAGGGGAAAAATTTAAAAAAAGAGTACAGCATTCTGAATTTGAGGTCTTGCTTCTCAAGCATCTAGAAAGCTCAGAGGGAAATTTAATTTGGTCTTGTATATACCAGCACTACTTTTATGCAGAAAATCACTCATGGATTTGGGATTCTCCCCTGATGAACATCATAACACAATCTGGGAAGATGCCAGCCTGCCAGCACAAACCTGTCCACATAGGCTTCTGTCCATTACTGGAGACACCCTGAATAGATAGGACACAATGTCCGGCATTCCAGCTAGTAACAAAATTTATACCAATATAAACCTTCACACTCAAGTTTTCAGTCACAATTTTTGTTTTCAAATCTAAAGCATTCATCAAACTAATTTTTAAGAACCACATAGCAGATGATCAACTCTTACATAAGTAATAAAAGAGTCACCCTCCAATGATTTAATTGAGCATTAAAAACATACAATGTAGTCTCTTAGGAAATGTCCAACAAGAAGTTGAATGTGCAGCTCAGTGGTACAGTGCTTGCCTACCATGGACCAGGCCCTTGCACCATAAATAAACAAACAAATAAATAAATAAACAAATAAAAGTCCTAATCACTTTGTTTGCTCTTACTCTTTTTCCTTTATTTTTACAAATTCCTCATATTTGTATTTATGATTACTTTGAAAATATCCTCATAAAAAACAATTTTACCACATGGTAAGTATGAAGAGAAAAAAAACAAAATTAAGACTGCAAAAAACTCAAGAAAATTTAACCACCCTTTTCTTGATAAAGTCCAAAGTCCAAAGATTTTGATGGTAACCTTAGAAGACACACATACCTACAAGCTAGAAAAGTAGAAAATGTTACCCTAATCTTGACCAAGTCACATTCACTCAATGCAACAGATGATAGAAAAAGAAGCCAACAAAAGGTGAAAAAATCTAAAACAGTAAGCTCTGGGAGTAAAACTTGCTGATCATATGCAAATTTTCCCTAGATCAC
Organism: Ictidomys tridecemlineatus; assembly: GCF_052094955.1. Taxonomy (NCBI): domain Eukaryota; kingdom Metazoa; phylum Chordata; class Mammalia; order Rodentia; family Sciuridae; genus Ictidomys; species Ictidomys tridecemlineatus. The sequence goes on along the minus strand of NW_027522848.1, from coordinate 1,873,085 downwards.
AAACCACTGGTTTGTGATATCAGCCAATCTCAAAAATTTAAAAAAAGAGTTGTCAGAAAAATTGTCTCAGTAGAAAAGCTATTTTCATACAAATTACTGTTCTTAGTTCCCAATAATAAAAATGTATCCCCATTCAATTCATAAAAAGAAAAATTTTACAGCAGAACTTACCATAATTAACTCTCAGCAAAGAGAGCATCTCAGTATGCAGCATGAAGGGAATAATTCCTAAAAGAACACCACATAGTTCACATCACAGAGGCTCTGGTATTAATAAAAGAATCACAATTCACTTATATATCATCAGAATTTAAAATCAGCCTGATCAATTTGTTGCTGACACTCAAAATGTCAGTGAATCATGACTTCCAGTAGCTTTGTTCAATGCTTTATTAACTATCATTTAATACTGACCACATTATCATGATGGGAATTTTATCAAAAACAACTTGCTATACATTGATAAATTGTATAAAATTTAAGTTGCAATAAAATATGATTTTCAACTTCTCTACTTGTTGGAATAAAATAACTAGAAATTAGACAATTACAATTATGCATATACTTAAGTACAAGATTTTCAGTGTGAGTTACTGTGTATGGACTCATATACAAGTGATGGATGGATCATGCTACATTTAAAGGCTCTAAGAAAGAATAATTCTTGACATTTTCTCAAATATGATGGCTTCTGATATTCCTTAGCATGTGGCCACAAATGTTTTTATTCTGTGTTGATGGAGCCATCAAAACAAAAATGACAGAGAAGTCCCTCCCATATAAAAGCTGATGAGCTATCCTCAAAACCAACAGGATCTAGGACCAATATAAAAGGATATTAAGGACCCTACAATAAGCTTGTTTTCCCAAACATTACTTGAAATATTGATAAAAAAAATCATTGCACAGAAGAAGTGAGGTCAGTCTCTGCAGAACAGAACAGAAAGTAAAACAGCCACAAAAGTGAGTTGGGGACAGGATATTAAAGGATATAACAGAGAGAATCATGAAATAAAATTAGATAGCACCAAATACACATAATTATCTAATATTCATAAACCAAGGATGTAAGTTTATCTGAGAGAATCAAATTCAGATGAAGAACACAGGACTAAGGCACACACAGAGGGATTTAGCTGTGTTTTCTTTTTAGTAAACTCTATTAATATTTTATACAACTGCAGAGTGCTGAATAACCTCAATTTCTACTTTTTTATCTTCTAAATATTATCACAACCTTTCATCTACAATGTATGTGGCATACTGAATTTACCCTCACACTTATGCAATTCAAACTTATCTTTTTTTCTCTATAAATGGATATTTATGTGCACATACTTTTGCCCACATTTCCAAGATTATACTCTGGAAATTTATCTGATATCACCTCCCTGAAATGCATTTTTGTAATTTTAGGTCAATAAATTTAAATATTCCAGTCTGTATATTTGGTAAAAATGGGACATTGCAATCACCTACCAATTTAACTAATTATGCACTACTATTAAAGACAAATCTTAATGCCTCCAGAAAATTAATTCTCATTTACCTGCTCATACATGGTGCTTTAGACAGTCTCAAAACCTACAGTGGTAATTTGCCTCAACCTCACCATTGAAGCTTCTAGATTACATTCCAGGTTGGACACTGGTGCTACACTTTCACTGAAACTGATTCTTTGATCATGGCTATTGTCCTTTCACTGCCTCCTACATGCTTGGAAATATGCAAATTGAATGGAATGTTTAGAATCAGAAGTTTCAACACACTTAACATAGATCTATGCTATAAAAGGTTACACCTACTCTCTTTAAGGAAAGAACAAGACACTTCCTCAAGCCCTACACACACATAATAATAATAATAATAATAATAATAATAATAATAATAATAATAATAAATAATCCCCAGGAAGGAAAAGAATAATCATTCATTAAATTGATTTTTAAAAATATTTTAGTTAGTCATACATAACTTTAATAGAAAACAGTGATATAAATGCAATTTCAATTCCTACACTTGTGTCTGATTACTTTAAAGACAACATAAAATGCTGGCTGCAGGGCTGGGGTTGTGGCTCAGTCGTAGATGACCTGCCTAGCACATGTGAGGCACTAGGTTGTATCCTTCACACCACACAAATAAATAAATAAATAAATAATTTTTAAAAAACTTGGGTGCAGTGCAGTATGCCTGTAATCCCAGTGGCTTGAGAGGCAGAGGCAGGAGGATCACAAGTTGAAAGCCAGGCTTAGCAACTTAGGCTCTAAGAAATTCATCCAACCCTAGCTCTAAATAAAATTATTTATAAAGGGCTTGAGATGTGGCTCAGTAGCAAATCATTACTGGGTTCAATGTGTGATACCAAAAATTCAATCAATAAATAAATACAAATCAGAAAGAGAGAAAGAAAGAGAGAGCATAAAACAACAGAGAAATTAAACAGTAGCACTATTAGTGACACTGTCAGTGTCAAGGATGTAAACAATTTAAAAGCAGTAGTGGGCAAGTGTATGGAAAACTTATCTAGGTTTATTAACTTCTGCTTTGAACAGTTACTCTCCTGCTCTCCAACATATAAATAGAAAACGAGATTCCTATTTTAAGATATGTATGGTAATAAACATGCATTTCTATATAGCTTTTTGTTGACAAGGATGTCCACTTTGTGCAAGATTGAGTTAAACCCAGATGACAGATTCTTGAGCTGTTTGAAATGATGTGTTTTTATCAAATCTTCATAAACCAAGATTAAGATCTGATATAAAGCAGGCCTGGCCAAGGAGAAAAACATTCAAATGACAAGTAAATATATGGATAAACACATAAATTAATGTTATAGAAGTTAACATTCAGTATATATATATATATATATATATATATATATATATATATATATATATATATATACTGAACACAACACACACACAATAACAGTAAAGCAAAAGTGAATAAAAATTTAACAAATAGAAAATAAAAAAACAGATGAAAGTGTACAAAGATTTTATGTGACTGGAATTGTCAAATGTTGATTGTGACCACACAAATTTGTAAAGCTACTTGGAAATGGTTTTATACTACCTACTGAAACATACTCTGTGAATTATCAATTCCACACCAAGGTGGGAAGAAAAAAACACATAACCCATTCACCTGACTCTTTCTCTTGGGAACTGTGCCAGAGTTACCGTCTTTTTTCTCCGTCCAAAGAAACTATCCCTTACCCTCATGCTATCATTAATCCACCATTAGACTTTTTATATTTTTTTTATATTTTTTAGAAATTTATTGGTTGCTCAAAACATTACAGTGATCTTGACACATCATATATCATACATTTGTTTTAAATGGGGTATGAATTCTTATTATTCCCCCATGTACAGACTGCAGAATCACGTTGACTATACAGCTACGTTTATACATACTGCCAAACAAGTGTCTGTTGCATTCTGCTGCCCTTTCTGTCCCCTTCCTATCCCCCCTCCCCTCCCCTCCCCTCCCCTCCCTCTACCCCAACTACCACAAGAGCCTGTCCAGTGACACCTCAGCAGCATCCTCACGTGGAAAATGGGAGCAGAAAGCATGCCTGCCATCCAGTAGGATGAGGGTGCCATGGATCTATGAGAGGCTTCAGGCTGAGTGGCCTGCAGCAGGAGGCCAGAGGCATCTTGGTGCTGGTTACTAAGTCTTTTTCATACTGTTAAATGGGTCCTGGGAAAGTGTGGCAATTGTCTTGGCCTGTGGCCCATGCCATCTGTGACTCACAATCCATCCTGAGCTGTGTGCCTCCTTATTTCCTTGGGCTTCATGCACAGCACTTAATCCCAAGCAGTTCTTAAGTGTCAGGGGACATTGGAAACAGTGAGTGGAAGAAGGTGCTTGGCAGCTTTGAGGATCTCTGAGTCCTGGTCACAGGCTTCCTTAGCTGTCCCTACCCATGGCACACTGGGACCATTGTACTCATCCACTGGAAAGTTTAGAGTTCTTGCCACCTGTGCACACTATAAAAAAAACGCCAACAGGATTCAGAAAAAGGGACAGCAGAGTCAGGGCGAGACTTGTGAGGGTCTCCAGTGGTCTCCAGCCATCTCTCCTGGCCGAGGTTTCTCAGGAAATGCCAAGAACCATTAGACTTTTTAAATCTGAACTCTTGAGCTGGTCATGCTTTCCCTCTTTCCTTCACTGCACTTTTTTCTCTACCCCTATCTATTCCACTGTTACTTTTTCATGAATACTCACTACTACATACCCAGCATCCACCAATCTTACATCCTTACCCATCCCTTTTCTGCCTTGTCAATGGATCATTTTAAGATCCCCTCCACTCAGATATCAATGGTCCAGAGTAAAGTCAGGTAAGGGTGTTATATATGCAGGTTTTTTGAAGTCATTTGCATAACAATAAGCCTATAAATTGGGAAGTATTTAAAGCTTAGGTTAAAAAGAAAATCTACAGGCTGCACTATGAAACTGAAGTGTCTAAAATTCATTAATCTCAATAATTTGGAAAAAGAAATTATATAAAAAGGAGAGTAAAAAAAGAACATAATACATAAAAGTGACAAATTTGAAGACCCACAAAGTGTATATATCCAAAGAGTGTCATATATTGGTGTTTACAAAAGACAAATTAGTTTGAAAAAATGTGGTTGAAGTGAGATATATTAATCATTTATTAATTATATACAATGGTAATATATATGTATATGTACAAAATGCATTTCATATAATTATACATTGCAAGAAATGAACTCTACAATGATTTTTTTTTAAATTTTGCTGACAACAGCATAAATACTTACATCTAGGTTTTTGTATTACCAAATGTTCAGGATACATTTTATACTTTATAAAGTTTATCACTGACCAACAGACCTTTTTTTTTCAGTTTTTAAAAGGAGTAGTATTTATTTCCATTTAGAACATGATGTTATCATTAATTTTTAATTTTTAATTATTTTTAAATTATATATGACAGCAGAATGCATTATGATTTTTATTACACATATAGAGCATATTTTTTCATTTCTCTGGTTTTATACAAAATATATTCACATCAATTCACTTCTTTATACATGTACTTTGGATAATAATGTCCATCATATTCCACCATCATTTCTAACCCCATTAAATCTCCCCTCTCCTTCCAACCCCCAACAGATCATTTGATACACATTGCTGTATGTTATGAAGTTATAGAAAAGAGTATATACATTATAATAATATGAACAAATAAACTTTTGTAACTAAGACATAGCTTAATAATAATGATAATAATAATAATAATAATAATAATAGTAATAAACAACTTGCCATTTAGACAACAATAAAGTATATATCTGGCACTACTGTGTGGAAATAGAAAAATGATATCTTTTCCAAAAACAAAAACAAAAACAAAAACAAAAAAACCCCACAAAGGGGTATTTTTTGGGGAAAATGGTATTCTATGCTTTCTTAATATCAGGTATAAATTATTTTTAGGAGTAATATATATTTCAATATAAAAATAAGATAGAATCAGGTGCCATGCACACACCTCTAATCCCATTGGACTGGTAGGCTAAGGCAAGATAATCTTGAGTTCAAAATTAGCCTCAGAAACTTAGCAAGGCCCTAAGCAACTATGTGTGACCTAGTCTCTGTGTCCCTGATTTAAATTTCCAGTAAGAAACAACAACAACAACAACAAAAACAAAAACAATACATAGTATTGATGAGGACACAAAACAAATTCTCATGAACTAAAGATGGAGTAGAAATTGCTGTTATTTATTTGTGAAAACTGTTTATACATATATCTAAACATATATTTGTATGTTTTCACAGTATGTACATATATATATGTGTATGTACATGTAAATGTATACATGTTTATACTAGTATAGTTTTTTTTTTCTTATTCATAGTCATAAGCAGAATAAATACCCATCAAAGACCCTTTTAATCTGCAGAACCTGTAAATAGTTATGTGATAACGCAAGCAGGCATATTGTTCAAAATATAATTAAAGTTGTTCTTCAGCATATTTTTATATTTTGAGGTAGAGATGATGTGGTGATTATCTGAGGGGCTTAAACATAATCCCAAAGATTTAGTAATATGGAAGAGAGTCACAGAAGAGTAAGTTGCACAGTTGCACAATATGTGAGAGTCTACTGGCCATTGCAGACTTATCTTTTAGGGATTCAAAGGGAACACAAGCCTGTCAACACCTCAAATTCACCCCAGTAAGACCCATTTTAAATGTCTCACCTTTAAAGCATCCAAATAATAAATATGCATTTTTACCGAGTTTGTGTTATTCTATTTAACATCAATAGACAAATAATGCACAAATAAATTTAATCCTGTTGTAATGTATGCAAGTGTACACTTGGAGAAAATAAAATTTGGAAAATGTAGAATATATATATATATAAATATATACAAAATACTTGTTCACCATTCTGCTAAATGAAACAAAAAAAAAGTTTAACATCTTCAAAGGGAATAGGAATATAGCACTAAACTTTAAATAAGTGAGTTAAATTGAGTAAAATATATCAAGTTCCTAAATATGAATAGGAATATAGCACTAAACTTTAAATAAGTGAGTTAAATTGAGTAAAATATATCCAGTTCCTAAATATAAGTTTTTGGATATAAGTTTTTGGATATTTTTATTATTCTTTTTGGGGAAAATTATGTAACTTTCAACTGTGATAAATCTTGATGTTAAGATAATGCCCCCAAAGAATTAACACTTACAAGCATGATGATTTTTATCATAAATGAGGGAATGGGAAGAAAAGGGGGGGTAAAAGGGAGAATTTCAGAGAGACTGAAAGAGACAATGGGTTCTGGAACCATCTGTCAGAATACAAATAGTTGGTTCTATGGCAGCAGCAGGTCAAGCAGCAGTCAAGCGAATCAGGCATTTGGATGATTCACTGCTGCATCAGCTCCTGTCATTTGCATTTTACTTTTGCTCATTATCTTTATTAGGTAAAGACACTGAAAATCATGTCATTATGCAAAGCAATTATCAAGAGAAAAATACAAAACCTGCACATAATATTTTAGGGACGAGTAAATGAAAAAGACAAAAATATGCAAATATAACAACATTTTAATTTTGGAATTAAAATTTTAGAAATAATAAAAAGTGAATATGAGATTTGCAACATAGAATTGGATTGCTTTAATAGCTGACTTCCTTTAAATTAACATAATATGAAATATGCTTTAAAAATTATCAAACTTTATGTCAATTATCAGCTCACTATTCTTCCATATTCATTTTTCCTCATTATTCTTTCATAAGTTGATCTTTATGCTATGGGTCACATAAGCCAGTAGATACTTCATGTTGAGCATCTTTCTGTGCCTATCTGACAAGTTCATCTCTAGAATCATCATGATTTCAAAACTGGGCTTCTTATAGGAAGAGCCTATATAAAAATTACTGCACTAATGTGAAAGATTATTGTTAAGTAATGATAGGTAGAAAAAAAGATAGATTAGTAAATTTTAAGTAATGATAGGTAGAAAAAATAAAAAAAGTTGACTAGACAATGATATGTACAGACACTGAATACAAAAGTAAAAATTGAGTGGCCAAGAGACAGCCAAATAGATGAATATGATATCATATGGTATTCTAAAATTAAATATATAATCAAATGAATTAGGGGAAAAATATGCATCCTTCACCAGTCTATAACTTCTTTATCTATAAAATGATCCACAGTGTTGTTTTCTTTAATAGTATGTCGTTGTTATGCATTTGAAAATGTATTCTAAATTATCTCATTTAATCTACATATCCATTTAAGTGACATTCCCTATCTTTTAAATTCTGTTTCAATATTTGTTTCATACAAACTACTCCTGTACATTTTCTTTCTTGGATCCCAAAACATAGATTTCTGCCAATACTTTTGATGGAAAAGACTGGTCTGAATTGCAAGTATCTTATCACTATAGGATATACTACATATGTGTATATATATATAGTATACATACTATATTCCATATTTATATATAAACATATTACTCATAACATAACTTCAAATATAGAGGATGCCACCTCTGTGACCATCAGGCCTGATCCCCAAAAGTCTAGTAAATCATATATTACCAGACTATGCCAGAAATGCACAATTGGGGAGAGGCTATTCACTAAGGCAGGTATGCTGGGTACATTATGCATGGATTAATTATCTGAAGTAGGTTGTAACCACCTTCTATACTTCCATTTTTCTTGCAGCTAAACAACAACTAGTGTTAATCAGTTTCTGTTTTTCATAATTGTTGTAGGTAGAAATGTGCAGATCTATAACTATGACTCTTTTATGTCAGTTCAGGGGCTTTGTGTCTCTGATTTTAGGTTAAAAAAAACAGTGAAACTTCCAAGAACTCACTTTCCAAATTTATAGAGAACACTTATGCAAAGAGACTCTATTCTGGATAAGTGATGCTTGCGTTATTACTGTTCAACCATACAAACAAGAGTTCTTTGTTTTTAGTAATTTTAACCAATCCTTGTTTTATTTTCTGGTGAAACATTCATCTTTATTAATATTTTTTTTAAATGTGGATAAAAAATGATAGCCTACATGGTTGTGAGAACAATTATGACTTTAGAAAAGCAGTTTCATTATCAGAAAAGCTGGAAGTATAAAGTTTTTAACATAAATTTTTAAATGTGAGGAATATGATGGGTTTCTCTGAAAATTTTTAGATGAGTGGCAAAATATCAATAAGAAATAAAAATCATCCATAATAAGTTAAACACTATTAATTTGAAGATATTCTTCCCAATCTTTTCCTTTGCATATTTGTGAGTTTTTTACAAGTGGAATAATATTGTACATAGTTTGTTTTGCTCTTTTTCATTTAACATTAGACAATAACCATTTCTTCAGGTCATTAACCTTCAACAGCATGTTCTTTCAAATGGCTACTTGGAATTCTCTATTATGGAATATAGGATTTATTTAACAATGTCTTGACTGAAAACATTTAGTAAGGTTATAATTTTTTATAAATATTGCTACAATGTAATATATGCATGTGCTTGATTTTTTTTTGGTAGGCTAGATTCTTAGAAGTTCAATTTATATGTCAATGAGTAAAAAACATTTTAAGCAGATAATTTTACCAATGACTCTCCTCCCCAAAGTAATGAACCTATGTAGTCTTAGAACCAGCTTATTCTATCTCACAAAATTGGTCATGGGTAACTGGGACAATGCAGAAATTCATAAGAAACACATTAAATATCCCCTATAAATGGTCAGAGAACTGTGGCTAACTTTCTCATTCTATTCCCTCCGAATATTTTTCTATACATCTTTATAATAAACATACTGCAGGTGTGTAGAGTGTGTGCATGATTCTGTTTAAATGTAGCATTTATTTATGTATAGTGTTCTTTCTAGTTTTGTTCACTGTTTTCATTTAAAAATAATCTTTAAGAAAATTTTTAGAAGAGCTGGTAATATTTCATCTTATGGTTCTTGTGTGTTAAGTGTTTAGACTGGTTACTCCTGATGGGTATTATACATAGTACATTGATGAATACATAATATAAATCCTAGCATACAGCTCTGATGAAATCCTTGGCATTAATTTCCAGAAATAAAACTGTTTGAACATGAAGCATAAGCATTGCAGGAATTTTTTTATACATGTTGCCAAATTACCTTTTGGGAAGGTTTTAGCAATTTATAATTCCACTAGCAGTGTATCATAGCATCCATTTTTTTCTACCTTCTTTAGTACTGAGTATTATTAATATTTTTCACCTTGGCTACTGAATATTCAAATGTAGTAGTTTTATTTTTTAAATTTACATGTCTTTGATGACTAGTGATTTTGACTTTTTTATATCCATTACCAATTTGTATTTTCCTTTTTGTGGTTTTTCTGATTTAGCTTTTTTTGCAATTTATTTTATTTTTTTTTATTTTATTTTTTGTTTATTTTTTTTTAAAGAGAGAGTGAGAGAGGAGAGAGAGAGAATTTTTAATATTTATTTTTTAGTTCTCGGTGGACACAACATCTTTGTTTGTATGTGGTGCTAAGGCTCGATCCCGGGCCGCATGCATGCCAGGCGAGCGCGCTACCGCTTGAGCCATACCCCCAGCCCTTGCAATTTATTTTAGATTGAGTGGCTCATCTTTTACTTTTGGGTTTACATGAGCTGTATAATAAAGACAAAAACACTTTTCCCCAGGAAGAAACAAAGCAGTATGTGTCTCAAAGAGTGATTCCAGGACTAGCAGCAGCAGTGCTTGAGAATTTTGATAGACATGGAAATTCTCAGGTCCCTCTGTACTCCTCCCTTACTGCAGGGGGCATCCTAACAACCTTTGCAGGCTTGCTAAGGCCAGCTGAAGTTTGAGGACTACCCCATTAGAGAATCACAATCCCTTTCCTAAACAAGATGTGATTATTGTTTTCCTGAGAATGTCTGAAATCACCTGGTTTGCAGAGGGCACTAAGAGATTGCTGATACGTGACTATCTTTGAATTACAGAGATGGCAGCTTTTTTTGGGTCCTACCTATTAAATCTCTAATAATATATATATTATATAATATAATATTATATATATATATATATATTTTTTTTTTGAGAAAAGGTTATCACTATGTTGCTCAGGGTGGTATTGAAATGGGCTCAAGCAATTCTCCTGCCTTGGCCTCCCAAGTAATTGAGAGTTTAGTTGTTCACCACTACACCCAGTTCTAATAGTATTATTTACCAAAGATTATTTTAAAAATAATTTAAAATATTTAAAAAAATAATTATTAGTCTGGGACCTTATCAATCAGCATGAATTTCTTCATTGGTCAGGGTTCTTGATGATTCCCTGCTATATGGGTTTTTAACACTTCAGTTGTCTGAAGAAGAGTCAAGCAAATAAAAGTCCTTGTGGAAGGGCTGCGTGGCTGGGATTGCAAGAAGGATGCTTACGGGGTTTGGGACAGCATGTATTTACCAATCTGTGTGGAAATACACAATAGTTTAGCAATCTGTATAGATGTACCTGTGAAAGTATGACTGAGACGTCTGCTCTATTTTGCAGCACTATTCTTAAGGTAGTTAATTCTAAGCTCTGTGAGATAGAAATTGTGCCTCTCCATCTTTTTGCAACCTCAGTATTAAGTTTTATTCATCTCACATAATAAGAGCTAAATAGGTATTTGTTGAATGAATATTGATTTTCAAAGTGAAGGTTTTGAGACCAAACTGCTTAAATAGAAAACACAAAAAGAGGGGTTAAGTCCTTCAGGACATCACATTCTCACTAGCATGACTTGTTTATTTTGCTGAACCTATTTACACAGGAGAACATTCTAGTATGATACTTACCTGATGACTCTAAAGAAAGGTCTGCTGGGAACTGAATTTAGAAGAAAATTCTTTGTATTTATTTCATCAAGATCCCACCTTTGACTATAGCACCTGCCTGGATGGATGAAAATGGATGAGAAGAAGATGAAATGCTCGACATTGTTTGGACTTTGTGTTCATGTCCTTCTAATACTATCTACTAGGTCAGACACACGTTCTGATCACCAGTGGTTGTACCTTTGGGCAAATACTGAGAATACCTGGCAACCACTATATATGTGAATTTAAGGGTTTTTTTGTTTGTTTGTTCCTTTTTTAAAACAAAATATGCTTTAACATACACTTAAATATATTTTAAAATATATTTTGTGTAGGATAGTCCATAATGAATTTGCTTGAAAGATTTAATCATTGTTTTTAAGTCCTCCAGGTCTATTTTTTCAAATCCAGCAAGCAAGAGTTACTGTACAATATACCATGTTGTTATGACAACTGATGATCTAGAACAAGTAAAACCTGTGAGGATGAAGTACACCATTCAGCATAATGCATTTTATTCTGTTAAAAAGAAAAGTTATTTTTTCTTTTGCAAATGAGACAATATGATGGGGAAATTAAACTAAATGGTGATGTTATTCCCTGAGGGCAAAACAATTCCATTCAATAAATTAATTTTACATTAGTAACTCTTTCTTTTCTTGAAACTGACAGTAATAACCTGACAGCTTAAAGCTCTAATAAACTTCAAGATCAGTGTGACTACTCTACTTGTACAAAAGGAAAGTCAGGAGTATCACAGGTATGGTACTCATTCTCTGTTCATCACAAAGAGGAGAAAATCCTCCAAATTCAATTTAACTAACTGCATTTATGTGATGAAACAGGGCACTTAAAATAGTTTTTGACAGAATGTAGTTGAGCATCCTAACATTCTTATTCTTCGGAAAGGTCTCTAAACCTCACTGATGTTTTACATTAAGCTATTTTAAATAAATAACACTTGAAACCTATCAGAAAAAGAATTTTATCATCCTAATGAAAAAATAATAATAATAAAAATAAGGCAAGGAGGAGGGGCAGACACCTGTGATGGAGCCTCAGGCTTAAATAAAACCAGCAAGTTTCAACCTAGTGATGCAGGGATGTGTTAGGGCTTCTAAATTCTGAGCAATCAAGCTTATCTGGAAGCTACCATTTATAATGAATACTGGCAAGGGGAAAACTCCAGGTTTTTTGTCTTCATTTCCCCATCTCCACCTCTCTATCCTCAAATGAGCCAACAAGAACAAATATTAACACCCAGACATAGAAGAAGTCATCTCTTTTACTATTCTTCTCATAAAAACTTTATGTTTCTCTGAAAGTATTTTACAACCATGACAGAAAATATTATCACTGATTCCGGTAGACTAACATTGGCTGAAGCCTGGGAATTCAGCCAGAACTGAAGAGCAAGTCCCCTTTGCATCCTGTCCAGGGTATGACTTCATCGCTAATACTTTTGTACCTCCACACCAACCTCTGGGTAACAAACCGGATGTATTGTGCCAAATATCACTGCACTTATCATTTTTCATTTTCTGATGATACTGATAAATGATTTGTGAATGTAACAAAAAAAAACATTAAATGGAATAAAAAAGGGTTGCTTAGTTTCTTTGCTGCATTAAGTGGTTCCAATTAGAGGCTGAAGGAGTCCTGCTGCTTTTTCATCATTCAAGTTTATGACATAGCACATATCCCAGAGGTCCCAGCATCCTGAAGACACAAAGAGATATGTCACCTGTACATCCAAATAGATTACAGAGGTCTGTTAATCTGCAAAAACTTGGGTCTCTCCAAAACAGGAGGCATGTGATACCTGTTTCGTAGGACATGCAATTTAATTGCTAAGGCCCTGCAATTATTTACAAATCATTTTGAACACTGAGCAATTAATCCCAAATCTTAGCTTGACAGCCTTTAATACAGCTAGAGAGTTATATTTTAAACGGTTTAATGCAGCTAGCTGCACATATTTTTCAGCTCAAGCTAACAGACTGCTCAAGCTTTTGTCATCTTTACCATCAATCAGTCTAACACAGAAAGCCATGTATTTGATGGAGTATTGAGGTATAACATACAAAGAGGGGAACATTTCTGCTCCAAGGAGTCTCAATCCCTCCCTCTAAAGAGAAAAGATTTAGGTACGAGTGCTTCTGTGAATGGTTATGCAGGAAAAGGAGGAAGCATTGGTTTGGGTTTCAATACTGAAATAACCAGTGCTACTAGATTTTATATATATAATCAACCTTTTATTTTCGGTGCACTTGGTTATTTTGTTGCCTAAAAGTATAAAACCAGAGAGAACCCTATATTTTCTGTGGGATGTAAATGACCAGTACCCACTATATTCTTGCACTCAAAACGGATTAGCTCTTATCTCTAACTTGGTGGTTAACAAGATGCAAACATGGCTGAAAAGGTCACACAGGTGATTTCAATTGGCACCTTAAGGCAATTTTAGTCCTGTATAACTACTCTCAGAGGGCTTGTTTAATGGCCCTATTATAGGTATGATTCTGTAACAATATGATTGACCTAATAACAATACCTCCACTGCTGGTTTTACATTCCATTTAATGTCAACACTAGGAAATGACCAATGACCACTGTTACTTAGAATGAATGGGAGAAAAAAGATGCCTTTTTTAGCTGAAAAAATAAAAATAAGAACTTCATGAAAACCTTCCAAAATGCCTACTGTGCATTGCTAGTTAAATAGAAATCCAATTCAACTTCATGCTCAATTCAATTTCCTTAAAGTATCAGGGCTAGTTATATGTCATTCATTCATTTATTCACTAGTCAACAAATTCTTATTGGATATTTAATATGTGCCCAACATGAAGCTGTGACTCTAGTCATAAAGAAGAGAATAAATTAAATAAGCTATCCTGAAGCTTATAGAGAGGTTAGGTTTTTCTGCAAAATACTAGGTAATACATATTTTTTAGTTTTGCTGCTATAGGAAAATGGTTACAGACAATACATAAACAAATGGGTGAAGCCATGTTTCAACAAAACCTTACTATAAATATAAGTGGGGAGCTAGATTTGGTCTGCAGCTGTATTTTGGTGAAATGTAGAATATAGTGGGGGAAATGGACAAAAAAGCAGGAAGATTAAGTGAAATATTTATTAAGCAAATAAAAGAAGGGAATGCTGATAGAAGTGTGTGTGTGTGTGTGTGTGTGTTTGTGTGTCTGTGTCTGTGTGTCTGTGTCTGTGTATGCGTGTGTGTGTGTATATGTATATGTTGATTGGCTGAGAGGTTTGAGAGGTTGCAATGATGGAGTTAGAGCTGTTTTTGCTTGAATGAGCACCTAAAGAAAGTGATTGAATCTTGCTGAAATTTGAAGTAATACACTTCTAAGCACAGAGAATGGCAGGTTCCAAGGTTCTGAGGACTTCTATATGAGGCCTCAAGCAAAAGCTATCCAGTGATTAAGGAAGAAAGGTAGCAGGGGCATAAATCACATAAAGAGAGGGGCAGCAAATTTGGGATTCTGGACACCGGTAATTCTAAAGACTTTGTTTTTTTTTTTCAATCTGAAACCATATGAGGGATTTTAGTACAGGAATGGAATGATCTTCTTGGCTGAAGTCCTGGTGAAAAGATTGCCCTGGACCCAGGGTAGAAACTGGGAGACTAGGTACAAGATGAAGAGTGTTCATGCAGGGTGGAGTTAGTGGCAACCTGAACCAATGTGGGAGCAGTGGAGGTGATGGGGAACTATGGTTATGGTTTTAAAGTAGAGCCAGGATTTCAGGAGCATTTGTGAAAGAGAAAGAAAGAAAGAAAAAATGGCTCCAATGTTTTAACTTGCTCAACTAGAGGAATGGAATTGCCATTTACTGAAACAAGGTCACCTGCAGGAACAGCAAAGTCTATTAGGACCATAATTTTGAAGGTAATAAGTTTGAAATTTCTATTTTTCTTTTTCTTTTTAGGCATAGAAATGGAGATGTTACGTAGGCAGTTGGATACTGCATGAGTATAGAGCTGAAGGAAAAGTTCTAGGCTGGGATTTCTAAATTAACAACTGTCAGCATATGGACAATATTACAGATGAAATGACTAACAAAATGAACATAGGAAATAAATACATGAGGACTGAGCCAAAGTTGAGGAATTGAGGAGTTTTTAGAATAATCAACCACGGAATCCAAGTCACTTTACATTTAGGCTTTTTGGATATGAGTTTACATACTATGAAACTACATGCAACAGCTAAATATAATGGAAAATATTTTGCATAAGTTTAGATAAAATATTTTGTCCTTTATTGAAATCTTTATACACATATCCTCTAGTACTGAAAGTATAAAATACAGGTAATTCTGGAGAGAAGTTTATGATTCCTTTTCTTTGAGGGTAGAAACTATTCTTTGTCTATGTTTACAACTAGTATTTGATACATATTCCACTTTTATATACGTTTCTGCCGCGTGATGGACTTAAAGTTTGAACAAATTATTCTTAATCCAAGGATTGCTCTTTGAGAAAATACAGTCAAGACTGCAACTTTTCCATTTTGTATTCAGAATTGTTCATCATTTCCTATTAATTATTTGCAAATGTCATTCCCACATTGCCTGCACAGTACTATAGCTACCTGTTGAAAAGTATGTCAAACAATTGGAGTGTCCCTGGGCCCAGTCATCAGTCAAACAATTGAAAGTATATGAAACTAGAGGCAGTGGCAGTGGCAAGGAGGCAAATGACACATTCTATTCTTGGTTCTGCAGCCTCCTCATGAGTTATTCTTGGCAAACCAGCCTCTCTGGGTGCAGTTTTCTTATCTGTAAACTACATTTACTAACATTTTTTTCATAACATTTTTTGATATTTTTTTCCTAATTGAATTGATAAGTTACTCTGGTTTGAGTGAAATTTTCCAATTTGTTTATGTTCTATGACAATGTTAATGATGTAATTCTTTAAATATTTCATGAATCCAGAATTTTTCCAAAATATTTCACATGCTTACACTTTCATATACTCACATATATACTTCTATATTTCACATTCAATTCAAAGGGGCATGTGTTGTTCTCCATTCAAACAGATGCAATATCTTCTAGTCAGAATTTACATTTTCACTGCACAATAGCAAAAAAATGAAGCAAGGAAACTTTTCCAATAAAAGGGAAGTGGATGCAAATGATGGTCACTTAATAAGAGCTGCATTTACCACGTCCATCTTCCTTTTTTCTCCATGCTCTTTTTTGTGGGCTGCCAGATTGTCTCCTAGCTGGAGTTAACAGACAGCTCCAGTCCAGATTGCATCTACAGACAACATATCTGGGAATTGTCTGTGTGAGTTTCAAAGATATTCCCTGTGGCAAAAACCACTTTATAAGTCTCTTTTTAAACTTTAGGTTGTGTTTAAATGTGTCTTAATAGTTATTGTCTGGTATGTGACTGGGTGAACACTTCTGTTCACAGTGTCTGGATCTTTCTTTAGCTGTGTCCTCTGTACCTGGTGGTATAAACAAGTTAGGATTAACTACCTTTATAACACGTTGTGTTGGTCATTCTTCTTTTCCTATGCCTTCTGTGATGACTCTCATTTGTGAGGTTCATTAATTGACTATACACAAGACAATGGGCATTTGGAAGGAGGAAATAATGGTTTTATTCATTTTAATTATGTGATTCCTCCCATTCTTACCCCATGAGTAAAGCTCATTTTTGAAATATTTTGTGAAACATTTAACACTTGTATAACATTATTCATTTAACATATGTATGAAATATTGTATATATTGCATCTATGTAACATTGTATTTTAAAGGTATGTTATGATAGGCAAGAAAGGCTTGTAGATTTGATTCTCCACATTGAACCAGAATGAAAAGATAAAAAAGATAAAATAAATGTTCTTGGCCAAATGGAATGAAAAAGAACCACTGACTTGAATACTTGGAATGGTGGTAAGATGTAGCTGAATATATGTGACTACATGACCAATATGATTCTGCAACCTGTACACCCAGAAGAATGAGAAATTGTATCCCATCTCATTCAAATGTATAGTATGTCAAGGTTATTGTACTGTCATGTGTAAAAAATTTTAAAAAAGATGTAGCTGAGATTCTAGAGGCGGATTGGGGTTGGAAACAGAGAAGGGAAGGATAGGAAAGCAATGGGGCAGGTAGGAAATTCAAATGTCTATTCAGATTAAAATGAAACTGAATGGAATCAATAAAGAAATATATTGACACATCCTTTTGATATTAAGAACATTTGACTATGAATATAACTGTCCTGCCCCTATTCTTTTCTGATAATAGGTTGGGTTTGTATTCCTGTTATATATGGTAGGATGTGATGACACTGTTGCATTTGTGAAGACCAAGACAATTACACTGTTAGTCATTCTCCCAATAAAGTATATTGCATAAATGAGTAAGTAGCATGCCACCATGTCACCTTTAGTGTTAGTAGAATAGAATATGGAGGGAGAGAGAATTCATGCAAGCCTTTACAGTATTAGCAATATTCTCTAATTGGTAATAATGAGATGAGAACAAATGTGATCAGTAGAGAACCTCTAGGGGATACAAACTTCAATGATGTTTAAACTCAAATGATGTTTTTTATGACAGTTTATTCAAAATAGCCCAGTCATTTTTTACAGGAGGTAATGAATAGAAAAATTTATGAAGATAAATGAGTATTTACTGAAGAATTTCTAAAGAGCAGTGGATTGTTTTCAGAGAATGAGAAGAGAGATTCAACAACAAAATGTTAGTACTGGTGGATGAATCCATGCATCAAGAAAACTGCATTTGAGGACAGCAATAGAATGTGATGTTAGATGATAAAGTACAGAATTTGAGGATAGAGCAGGTGCCAAGGGAAGAATGACATGAACTGTGCATTGAATCCACCAGTGTAATTGTATAAGAATAGAATTTTTCAGTGACTTAAAATGCAGGCAAGAGTTGGGAAATAAAGAAGATCCCACTTCTCTGTAACCCATCAGTACACACTTAAAAGAAGCAGCTCCTAAAAGACAAACTCTTAATTCCAGAATAAACCATTCATGCAGAAATCCCTAAGGAAGGATATTCCAATATCTTCTTCCCAAGCAGCGTGTAAAGTTAGACAAATTTTATAAGTTCATGCAGTTGAGAGTAGACAAATAAGCAAATGTCAAAATGAGTTATAACAGGAGCTCATGAAGGGGCAAGCTGAGCTAACCAACCTTAGAGAGCTTGAGATGCACAGGTAATATCCAGGGTTCTCTCCACTGTTACAATAAGTTCTGAGAGAAGACAAAACTAAGATTTAAAATAATCAAGATGGTATCTCAGTTTGGATTTCTTTCTTAACAAATAACCTAGAAATAAATAACTGTAGAAATACTTTCTACTTCCTCCTTTCTTAAAAATGATTAGCATCAGGTACATAGGTCTTTTTCAAGGATGAAGAGAGTAAGGACATCCCCTACCTCTTTCTCTTCATAATGCATGGAGCACCATCACCTTCCACTTCAGAGAGAAAGAAGAGTACAAGCTGGTGAAGTTAGAAAGCCTTTGAGGAATTTTCCTTTCATATATGAGGAAAATTAGGAAAAGTGGAAGTAGCTAGAAAACTGGTGTGGACTTTGTGACTGATCAGATAAAAACGAGAAGTAAATGATTCAAACCCACACCAGCAACATAAGCTCTAAATTCTCCAGCCTGGATTATAAAATTCCAACCATATCTTTCTCATGAGACTGGTAGGGACTCCAGGAAAATGTGTACATAATAATTACAAAGAGGTACGTTCTGTTATTATTCCATTGCTCATGACAAATTGTGACAAATGTAGATGCTTAAAACAACACACATTTATTATCTCACAGGCAAAGCTTATTTGGGTTCTCTGCTCAGGGTCTCAAGACCACAATCAAGGTGTTGGCTGGGCTGCAATTTCATTTGGAATTTAATATCTTCTTCCATCTTTGCTTGAATTATAGGTAGACTTTTTGATTACCGACATTTTGTTTCTATTTTGTTGTTGTTACATGTGGCTGAAGGAGTAAGGCCATCAACACCTCCACTCATCTCCACAGACAGTTCTCAACATGGTTACTGGCTTCTTCAAAACCAGAAGGAAAGCACCTCTTTTTTAGGGAAGGGTCCTGATTAAATTTGGCTTTCGCAGAACAATGTCTTTTGTTATTAATCAATATTAAATCAGTATTATAATCTTTAATTAAGTCAGTATTAAATAATTTGGAGACTGTTTTATTGAGCTTTTTACCATAACCAAAATACCTGACAAGAACAATTCAGAGGAGGAAAAGTTTATTTGGGCCTCACAGTTTCAGAAGTCTCAGTAGGTTGAGAGCTGACTCCATCGTTTAGGCCCAAAACAAGGCAGCACATCATGGTGGAAGGGCCCAGTATGGATAATTGCTCAGCTCTTGGCAGAGGTCAGGAAGAAGAGGTAAAGAGAGAAAGGCATATTCCCCCTGGAAGAATAACCCTTCACCTCTTGCAGCCATGCCTTTCCTTCTTACAGTAACCACCCAGTCAGCCTATTCAAGCTAGGATGGACTAACTAGGGTTCAGATCTCATAGTCTAATCATTTCACTTCTGAATATTCCTGCATTAACAGGAACACCTCATATCCAAACTGTAACATAAAGTTAATTATATCCATAAAAGTCCCTTCACCTTTTCATTGGAATGACATCCCATTAGATTCATAATTCCTACTCATAATCCATAGAAAGGAGCAATATATAGTCTATATAACAAAGGGATGGAATTGAGAACATCTTAACAATATACTTACCATATAAGCATCAAGCATGACAATAGGTGGATCTCAAATAATCATTATTCTTCAGTTCTTCTGTAAGCTTTACCTAGATACAGTTCCCTTTCAAGGACAAAAGAATTATAAATAGTGCAGTCTGAGTATATAATGTGACTTTTCTGAAGTATACTGTGTTGAGTCTGGAGTCTCCCACATGCAGTGGGCTGAAGAGAGTTGGTGGACACTGTTGTTGTGCTGGGCTCCACTAGTGGGTGTGATTCAGTACTGGCATGGACTCAGTCCAGCCACTAATGTGTTGTTCCACTCCTATCATCCCGTTGGAGGGATCCTTCACTTTCCCCACACAGATCCTCCTTGCTAACATAACACATGTGGTGAGATAAATGTTGAGAAACCCTTTGTGCAACCTCCTCTATTCCTCAGCCAACATGTTCCCAAGTGTGAAGAAGTGGAAACTAAGTGTGGGAGGCTTTGCTTGGGGATTTCTGTAGAGCCTGAGGAAGGAAAAGGGTCTAATGGATTAGCACACAAGTGTTCTTTCCTCATGTGTTTATAACTTCAAAGAGTACAGTATTCTCGGAGTCAAACTACATGACACAGTGAGCATTCTAGGAAGACTATTCCCTCAGGAACCTTGAGTTAAGAAACCCAGTCCACCAACCCAGGAATGTAAATTTGGAAGCTTTGTTGATATTAAAAAACAAACAAACAGCAGAATCTGCATACCAGGTTGGTGATTCTTTCCTTAAGCCTACACAGATGCCAAACTATTCTGTGTGGGTGTTGAGACTAATTGTTTTCTTAGTTTATAGGTCAATTTTGACCAAGGAAGAAATTCAGAGAATCATGAATTTGCAAAGAAACCTAATTGGCAGGAATCAAAATTTAGAAAAGATACCTAACACTCTCAAGGGGACTTTCCCTCCTCAATCCAGGAGAGCTAATATGACTTTAATGAATCTACTGGGTATACTTGGGTGGGCCAGAAAAAGAAGGAGAGCCTATAAAGATATATCTAAACAAAGGAACTCAGAAAGAAGCCATTCGTTTTATAACTGCTGTCTTGATATTTAGAGGGACTTTACTGCCAATTGACTTGTATTTTGAAGTTAGTGACAAAAGGACAGATTGGGAAGGCCTGGCTCAGAATGCAGCTAAACTGAAGAGTATACTTAGAGACCTACAGTCTCTGGCAGCTTGGCAAAACTGGGAACCATTATAACACTGGGTACTAGAATAAACACTGGAACTCTTAAGAAATTTATCCTAACTTTCCGTCAGGTGTTAGGATATTGTGCAAGAGTTGGGAGTGGATCAATAAAATTAAGGAGAATGCCTCTAAACTTATCCCTAGATGTGTCAGTGTACCTGTTATAATCAGTGCCGCTATATAATGCAGTCTCAAATTCAAAGTCATTGATCATTAAGAACATGCAATTCATCATGAAAAATGCTTAGGAAAGGGAGAAGATCCATGGCAATATTGAATAATGATGATAAGATGCACGGTTTAAAATTAGTTGCCATTACCCAATGAGGACAAGAGGACCCTATCTTCACCTTCACTGAGAATACTGACAGAAAAAAAAATAAAGAATAACTCATTATTCTTTATTTCTCATCATGGAGAAATAAAGAATAATGAGTAGCATCCTTAAGGTAAAAAAGATTCAATGACACACTGGTCTTGGGGAAGTGTCTTATTTTCTACTTCCTCTTCAGGAGTCAATTTCCAACCACAACCTGGACCATTACCTGGAAGCCACAGATATAAATTCTTCAGGGCTCTGTCCCTGAAAAAATTTTGGTGAAAGTCACCAATACGGTGACTATTCATCTCTATCCAAGTACTATATATTAAGCCCAGGATCTAGCACATGCTAGGCAAGCATTCTACCACTGAGTTACATCTCCAGCCCTTTTTGTTTTATTTTGAGACAGGGTCTTGTTAAATTGACCAGACTGGCCTTGAACTATTTCCTTAGGCTCCCAAGTAGCAGGGATTTCAGGCTATGCCACTGCACTTGGCTGCATTTTATCTTTTTTGAGTAAAAATATTATGTGGTGTGAACAAAGTAAACAGTGGCATCAGTTGCCTTATTAGATAATAAGAATGAGGAGGGTGGTCTCCATGCTATACATAGACTCATTGTAAAGCAGGTGGCAATGACTCAAGATCATCACAAAGTTTCAGACAGCAGCAAGAGGGCATATACACAGGAATATATGATTTTTTAAAATAAAGTATATCCCTGTAGGTAAAATTTTTATAAATTAAATGGTATTTAAAATATGCTACTGAATGAACAAAGGGTTACAGAAAACATCAAAGAGGAAATTAAAAAATTCTTAGAGGTAAACGAAAACTCAGACACAACATATCAAAATCTCTGGGACACTGTGAAAGCAGTACTAAGAGGAAAATTCATTTCATGGAGTTCATTCCTTAAATGAAAGAAAAGCCAACAAATAAATGACCTCACACTACACCTAGAAGCCTTAGAAAAAGAAGAACAAATCAGCAGCAAATACAGTAGAAGGCAAAAAATAATTAAAATTAGAGCTGAAATCAATGAAATCGAAACAAAAGAAACAATCAAAAAAATTGACAAAACTAAAAGTTGGTTCTTTGAAAAAATAAATAAGATTGATAGACCACTAGCCACGCTAACAAAGAGAAGAAGAGAGAGAACCCAAATTACTAGCTTATGGAATGAAAAAGGCAACATCACAATAGACAATTCAGAAATACAGAAGATAATTAGAAATTATTTAGAAACCCTATACTCTAATAAAATAAAAGATAGGGAAGGCATCAATAAATTCCTTAAGACATATGAGCTACCCAGATTGAGTCAGGAAGATATATACTGGGACATTTTTCAATGCAGTGGAGCTTTTGTAAAGCATTTAGTTTCCATAGCCATTTTGAAAACTATACTTGGTCAGATGCTCTCCTAATGTTGACAGCCTTCTCTGGACTGAGCAATTGGAGGGAAGCATGAGCAAAATTCCTATGATGACTATATGATTATTCTTCTCTACTCACATGACACTAGGTCTGGGAGAAAGATATCCTAAATTATCTGAATTATGGCAGTGTTATAAAATAGCACCTCAAATTTTGTCTCATTAATTTTCTTTTTAACCCATCAGATTATTTCTCTCCTTAAAATAAGGAAATTTTAGTAATATATGGAATGCAAATAATAGTACGTAACATACAGAGGTACAGCATGTCATCAAAATCAGTTCAGAAGTCTCTGAATAAATGATATTTCATTTATTTATTTTAAATGCAGTATTCCATTTAGAACTGATTGCAGGCAGGAGGAGTACTTTGAATATATTTTTAAATTATTAATTTCCTAGTGAAAAAAATCCAAAACAGAGTTCTTATCAAAGGATTATTTTGTATAAATTTATATGTTGTTAGTTCTTGTATTATATCTTCATCTATAATTTATAGCTATAATATTTCAGCTTTCAATGGGAGGCTAGAACCTTTTTTTTCCCTGTGATTTATTGTCAGCATATCACCTACCATTTTATAGGTAGCTCCTATCAAGTATCTTTGTGTTTGTGTGTATGAGAGAGAGGGGAAGAAAAAGAGAGGGAAAGAGAGAGAGAGAGAGAGAGAGAGAGAGAGAGAGAGAGAGAGAGAGAGAGAGAGAGAGAAAATGAAGGATAATATTTAACAGGTTATATTTTTATTTTGATCAATTCTGATGCACAGATGAAGAGATGCCAAACTTCTTTGGGAATATAATACCTTACATGTGGTGTATTACTTTACTGTTTTCAAAATACAGTTATATATATATATATATATATATATATATATATATATATATATATTATATATATATATAATATATATACACACACACACACACACACACACACACACACACACACACATATATACATGTGGTTAGGGGTAGAATTCATGTGCTCTACCACTGAGCCACACACCCAGTCCCTGGATACATTGTTAAATATGTTCAAATTATTTTACAGTCTTTCTCATATGAAATCACATTTTATAAAATTTATAAACTATAATTAAATGTTGACTTTTAAAATTTTGAGAATAAGGAGTTATTCAATATACATAAGCAATGAGACAAGAAATATTAAACATGCAGTACAGTATGCAAACTCTTTGTATTACCTTTTGTGTCCTGTCCTGCAATTTCATTGTGTCTGAACTTCTTGCTTTCAAAGTTCCATTGGTAAAGGAGGAGTCTATTAACCATAATGGAGTTATTGCCAAAATAATCATACCTGATTTTGTGGGCCAATTGAGCAGTTTTATAAGAATATGACAAGGGAGACTAAGAGGGAAATGTGTCAATGTATATTTTTTGACATTGTCTGTAGGCTCAGGCTCTGTAAACAGAATTTGAAGACTGGAGTAATATATGAGAGTGTGTGGTGTGTGTAAGAGAGTGTGAGTGTAAGAGAGATATGGAAGAGTGCAGATAAGTATGTGTGTGTGCATGCACATGCATGTGTGCAAGGATAAGTGGCCATTGGAGGAATATGCCTATATTGAGGAAATATTTGCTGAGAAAATTTGTTGATGCTATAAACAAATTTTGTGGACAGCATGACATCAATAAAGCCATGTCCCTTTGGCAAGGAGCTTTAGAAATGTGAAAGTATCTATGAGAGTTGGTTCTTGACTTCAAGAAACTTAATCTCATAAGAGGGTACCAAAAATATAAAGATGTAACTGAGAGCAAAATCTAATACATAAACTCCTAAATTGACTGTGTGTAGGGTGGGGGTAGGGAGAGTGGTGGAGAGGGGGAAGATGCTGTACTAATGATGATAAAAATTCCAAAAGAGAAAAGTTAATGTGGGTTAGAAACAGAAAACATATATTGCAAGGTGAGCATTTAAATTAGTTTAGCAAAGGTTTAGAATGTTGTGTGTGTGTGCGTGCACACACACAATCATAGTGAGGAGAATGAACATTCTCTACTAGGAAAAAAAGAGTGCTCGAAGCTCAACAAGGCCTTCATTCATTAGCAAAGTATGGTACTGAAAACCACCAGCTCTGTCAGGAATTGAGGATACAAAACACAAACTTCCCTTTTTGTCATCACTTATTTACAAAAATGATAAGTATCTTCATGTTTCAAAGCATGATTTTAAGATCCTAGGTTCTCCCAGCCCCTTCTCAAATCCCCGTGGGCTGGCAGAGTTTGTCAGAGACCCTGACTAGCTTTCTTTCCTTAAAAACAGCAAAGAAACAGACCTAGGAACCCCACCCCCACCCCCACCCCGCCAAACTTCAGCTCTGTCACATTTTTTAAAATAATTGTTTTATTTTGTTAAATATTAAATTAGTTATTTTCTTAGGTATAAGTAGATCCAATAATTACTATACTTTGATAAATGAAAGGCTGGGAGGGCTCATAATCGGAAACCAGCTGCTATGTGAAATTAGACATTAACTTAGCTACCTGGCAAGCCTTTCAGGCTCTGTTCATTTTGGTTGAGGTTACTCCTGCTTAGTCTCCCACCCTGATACCTTTGCCCCTGGCTACCTGTACTTCCAAAGCATCTCCCATACCCCTATCTGTTTCTACTTATCACATGGTTTGTGTGTCTGTCATGTTCACCAGACTGTGAATTTATTTATTTTTAATAATTATGACTAACAGCACACCCATAATCTGGTTTGCAGCCCATTATCAAATAATTTGGAGTCCTTGGTCCGTAAGTGTAAAGGATATTCCAAGTAAAAGTCATAAGAAGCAACTTTGGTAGCTGTGGGATTTGAAGAAGCAAATTTGAAAGACTCCTAGACCTTAAGGGGTAAAATAAGTCTTAGAAATATTTTATTCTTTCATTCAGTAAACATATGGCACTTGTGGGAAGGAGAAAAATGACAGCTCATACCAACAGAATGGAGGCTTTTACTCTTGGAATATCAAGTAGAACTGAATTAAATGTCACTTGAAATTTTGTCTTTGGGTGAGTGTGGGTAGAGAGAGGGAGACAGAGAGAGAGAGAGAGAGAGAGAGAGAGAGAGAGAGAGAGAGAGAGAGAGAGAGACCCCACTATCTAAAGTCATAAGTGAATCCTTTTGGAAACAAAGTGCCAGAGTGCTCATGCTAACAGCAAGAAACAGGTTCTAAAAGTAAAGATCTGGGCTTTGAACCCTGTTGTGAAGGGCGACTCTTTCCAAATCAAAGGGTACGACGGGGCTGTAGAGCTGCTCTACATCTCTGGCACTGATCAAAGCCTTTATTTGCTTCTGCTGTTTCAAAGAGCAAGCTATGAATGGCAGATTAGTGCCCTAATCCTCATATCCACAACTCATCTCCTTCCAAATTTAGACAACCAGGATTTTCTAACGCCCCCAGGATGCACAGCCAAACTACACCTGTGGTTTCCTTCAATACAATAAACTCTCACTTATCTGGTTGTCAATGGTTTATAATTGGCCATCAAATGAATACTTACTTGTGAATTTCAATGGACAGAGCTCTCTAAAACATATCTCTTTTATTTGTTTAAGCAAAGCCCAATATGTTGAAATAATAGCAAAATAGAAACAAACAGGAATAGGACAAAATAGAAAAAGAACTCTATTTCACTGCTGATTAATTTAGCTCTGGAAAAAAATGGCCATAATACATCATACTTTGGGCTTCCTTTTGACTCTGTAGTCTCTTTAATTAACTTTCAAGCTCCTCTCCTAGCCCCTTTCTTTCCCTGTGTTCTCTGCCTTAGACATCCAAAAGATGTTTCCATTTGTCTCTTACTCAGGCAGGTAACACAGGAGAAACACCAATATGGACCATATGTCAGAAGCAAATCATGCATCACCTTGTAGGCCACTTTTATTTTGAGAAAAATGGGTTGTCTCCATAACAGGTTGTAAGTATGGGTGTGATATGATCTGATTTATGTTGGCCGAGGAACACTTTAGTTGCTATAATGAAAATAGTCACGGAAGGCAAGGAGAGACACAAAGAGATCTGCTGACATTCATCCAGGTGGAGATTTCTGTGTCTGGTGGTAGTGGAGGTAGTGAAATGTGTTTGGAGTCTATATCTAATTTGAAAATCAGACAAACATAATTCATTGATGGATATGATCTGCAATGTAAGAGAATGGGACTGCAAGGATTCTGGGAGAATGGGATTATTGCCAGCCAAGACAGGGAAGAGTGAGAATACAGTTAATTCAAGATGTCAAGGATTTACACCAGCAACACTCCCAGAAAACAAGTGAAAAAAAGAGAAAGCTGGATTTTTCTGTTACATCTAGAAAAGCATATGAATGGAATTCTGCTCTGCCTACTGGCAATCAGAAGAGATTTTATAGCTTAAAGCATTTGGTTGGTCACAAGCATTAGGTTGGAAGAGGTTTGCTAACTGTTCTCAGATTTGAAAACAGATGGACTTAGGCAGTGGTTCTCAAACTTGAGTATGTCAGACTCATGAGAAAGATTTGCTAAAGCACTGATTGCTGGACCCCAGCCCCAGAATTCCAGATTCAGACCTGAGTGATCTCAAGAACACTAGCTCTGGGGTTATACAGACACTGCTGATCTGAAGACCACACTTAGGAAAAACCAGACACAGGACAAGTAGCTCCAGAATAAAATATTGTACAGTTTAGAATTCATTTAAAAAGAAAAAAAAAGAAACAGCAGTGTAGACTTCAGCCTTGTCATTTTTTGTTCTAGGAAGCTACTAATTCTTATTAGAATAATAATCAGGAGTTTAGTTTGATACACTTTAATCTGTGAATCTGAAATTGGGAAAAGAAATATGGAGATATTGAGAATTGTTAGCATATCAATAAATTTAAAAATCATGAACAATGAGAAACAGATGTTGAAGGCAGATGATAATGTGGAAATAGAAAGGTAAAACAAAGATCCATGGACAAAGTAAGAATGATATTTATATCATCCTTGATTGACAATTGTACTTAAGAGTTATTCTTTTGTTCAAATGGATTTGTAGAGGTCCAGAGCATGAAGTTTTCTAGTTCTCCCCACCTCCCACCCCAATGACATGTGAAGTATATGAGGCTCTGAGATTTTAAGTAACATGGCCATTATTAAACAGTCAGTATGTCATATTATATTTTCCAAAATGACTTCAACATCATCTCCCATCTTAAGTGCTGCTAAGAAATGTGACCTTGATAATTCCCCTATGAAGAAGTAATATCTTTTTTCTCTCTCTTTAAAACAGACTTTATGACTTGCTTATTACCAACAAAAGACAGTAGCTATGATACTATGTAACATTCAAAGCTTGATAGGAGAATGTGCTTCAATTACTTCAATTCCAATTTCATGTGGTGAAACACTCTTTCTAAAACTCTAACCTCAGGGTATGAAGTCCAGCAGTGATGAGGCAGCCTAATTGAGCAGACACTATGGAGCAAGACCACATGGGAATACTTGGGACTATATGAAGCAAGGGTGTACCTTGATGGACCTGTTCTCCAACCCCACCTATTACATCAGAGCAAATACATGGATGATGTCAAGCCTTGCCCTATTAAGCCTTTTCTGAATTCTTTACTCATAAACTGAGAAAGAGGGATGTATTTTTTTTAAACCACTGAGTTTTGGGGTGATTGATTCTAATTTGTTTTATTTGTTAAAATCTACTTGATTACCAAACCCTTTTGCTGTAGGGAAAGGGGTGATTTAATATATATTCATATGACTTGAAACTTGTGCTCCAATGGGGGAAACATTTGAATAAAATATCACCTTACATTAAATGAGTAAATTTTGGTTAGGAGAGGACCATACATCAGTTGACATATTTACAACTTACTACAAAAGCATACCTTGGGATTCTGATAGATCTATCATGCTTAAGTTTGGTAAGCATGATTATTCCCTAGAATATCCTCATTTAGGGCAAAAATATCAAGTATTTAAAATGGAAGACTGGGATCCATTCCTTGGATGGTGACTCTTTTATGAATTAGAACTTCTACTGAAATCTTCTGTCTTCTAACTATAAAGCATTCCTATTTTTTTACCTGAGCTTTATTTAACTAATTTACTTATATGACTTATTTACTAGGTATTTATATGACTTTATATGATGTATTTATATAAATGTTCTTTCTCAAAAAAAGATCTCTACTCAAACAAAAAGTTCAGGTTCAATCAGAAATTATTAGAAAACATTTGATCATTTTGTATTTTATTGACTCTTAGTCAAGAACTTCAGTGTTTAAGAAGAAGTTTACTTGAGAGTATTTATTAGATTCTGTGCACAAACATACACAGTTTGAAACCTGTATATGAGAAGTTGAGAAGTGGGTGCTCACCATACATCTGTGCTAAGTTCTGTTTGTCTCTTGCTACCTCAAGAGCAGTAGGTCTTGAGAACTTGTGAAAATAACCACTTTTACTCTGTTAATTGAATTCTTATAATGGACTTCACAATACAAACTCTTTTTTAAGAGAAATCTAAGAGACAAGGTTGTAGATGAATATCCTCTATTCAAATAAAAGTCTACTCACAGGAGCAGTTGTAGAGGAAGAAGTTATATCTTTCATTCCAGGGAAACTAATTCATACACATCATTTTATTTAATATGCATAAGCTAACTGTTTTCATGTTTCTATTTCTAGAAGTGATCTCACTTTTGAACAACAAATCATATATATTATTTTATATGTGACATCTCAGTTTGGGGCTTTCACAGATTTTCAACATCAACATATTCAAACCTTGGTATATAACAGAACCCTCCTCCAAGGTTCCAGATCTCAATGAATAACATTATCATCCATATAATTGATAATCACTTTCCTCAACCTCATATTTCATTTAAAACTATTCCCACTTTATTTGATCTATTTAACATCATTTGAATCTGGTAAATTCTTTTCTTTTCATTGCCATCACTGAGTATACAGATTACCATAAACGTTTGCTTGTACTTCTGCAGGAATCAGGATTCTATAGTTCAAAAAACAGAAATGAACTCTGAGTGACTTACTTAGAAAAAGAATGTGAGATTGTTAGATGGGTCACTCATGATTAGAGAACACTAATCAGGGTATCAATAGAAATCATGGGAAATAAAACTACAGATAGCAAAGCTAAATCCCTTCTCTCAGAGTTACAGTTCTGAATAGGGACATTTGATTGGCCAAGACTAAGAAAAATGACTATCTCCCAATTGTCAAGGCATGTACGTATTTGACTTTGGGTTCACATATTGGGATTTATTCCAAACTAGAAAGTAGATTTGATGTTTTGTCATAATTGTCAGCTTAGTATTTATGGTGTATTAAAAATAGACTCAAATTTACTTTTTTTCCCATTGAAGAGTATAGTTTAATCCCCTTCCCATGAGTCTAGGATGACTTAATTTAAGTTTTTAAATTCATGTTGTGCCAATTTCCAGACTCAAGCTTTAACTAGAATATTATTATTATTATTGTTGTTGTTATTATTATTATTATTATTATTATTATTATTATTATTATTATTTTGGAGCATTTGCTCTTACAACTTCAAGACTATGGCATTTGCAGGTAAATGGATGGAGTTGGAGAATATCATGCTTAGCAAAGTAAGCCAATCCCAAATATCAAAGGCCAAATATTCTCTCTGATAAGTGGATGCTGATCCATAATGGGGTGGGGCATGGGAGAATGGAGATACTTTGATTGGGAAGGGAGTAGAGGGAAGGAGTCATGGGGGTAGAAATGATGGTGGAATGAGATGGATATCATTACCATAGGTACATGCATGACTGCACATATGGTGCAATGCTACATCGTGTACAACCAGAAAAATGAAAAGTTGTGCTGCAATTGTGTAAAATGAATCAAAATGTATTCTGCTGTCATATATGCTAATTAGAATACATAAACTAATTAATTTTTTAAAAGACTGTCATGCTGTTAGAAGACTAAGCTACTTGGAAAGGTATTGGAGGATATTTTCTTTAGGGAGAGAGGAAGAAAGAAAGAGAAAGGGGAAATATTAAGGCTATAGACATGTGATATCTTAGAAGTAGGTCTTGCAGCCCCAGCTACCTCAACTAACTCCACATGAAGCAATGAAGAATTGTTCATCTGAACAGTCTCCTTATATTATTCATCCTTGAAATTCTTCTATTATATATACTGTTGCTAGAGTTGCTTATCATATTATTACTGTGCTC
Organism: Ictidomys tridecemlineatus; assembly: GCF_052094955.1. Classification (NCBI taxonomy): domain Eukaryota; kingdom Metazoa; phylum Chordata; class Mammalia; order Rodentia; family Sciuridae; genus Ictidomys; species Ictidomys tridecemlineatus. The sequence continues at coordinate 1,841,731 of NW_027522848.1, read as the reverse complement.
AATACTTTTCAATGCTCTTAGTTTGAAAGTCAAAACATTCAACATTATCTTCAGAGTCTCAGCTCTGTGTCCCTGCTGTGTCTCATTTCTTGTCACTGTCTCACTTTCTGAGCTACAGATGTATTGACTGTTTTGAGTTCCTCCAAAATGCCACTCTGCTTTCTTGTTTCTTCTCCTAGAAGCTCTTTCTCCATCCCATTGGGCTTTTCCCTAGTAGTTCTTTCTTTCTTTTCATATCTTAGTTCAAACATTAATTTTCTCAAGAAAATTCTCCTTTATTTCTCAGACTAGAGCTGTCTAGAGCAGTCATTATATTCTAATTAAACCATTCATTGTAAAATAGTTTTTATTATTCATCTTGCTAGAAATGCAAACTTTATAAAATCAAGAACTGTAAATATTTTTCACAATATCCATAGTGTTTTGCACCATTTTTTCCTGCACATAATAGACACACAATAAATGTGCTTCTCAAACTTCAAATGTGCAGATAAATCACCTGGGGGTCTTGTTAAAATGCATATCTTGATTCAGCAGGTCTGGGGTAGGATCTGAAAATGGAGTCTTGATCACTAACAAGCTCCTAGGTTATGCCATTGCTGTGGGTTTCATGGACCACTCTGAATAGTGAGTCTATTCAGACAACTGTAATTAAGTCCTGTGGGTAACATGGAGCATCCAATTGGGATTAGTTAATATTTTAAGCTATGTTATCATTTTAATTTTATTCAATTAATTTCAACAAACAATTATTGAGCCAACTGTTTCCCAGGACAGGCTAAACATGAGTAAGAAATGGTCAATGCACTCAAAAAGTTTATAGTATAATGAGCATAAATAAAATACAAACAAGTCAATGTGGAGATGCCTTATAATAAAAGTATACCACGAAGATAAATTAGAGCATGATGTGAACTCAATTTGGGGAGTTTCAAAAATTTGAAACACTTTAGTGACTGAACATAACTGCAGACAACAGTTTTGTATTGTCTCATTTTGATCTCTTATCTTACACGGCCACCTGAACTGAGTTGTTGGAGAATTTGTAATTTCAATATCTGGCTTAAATTTCATATTTTATTTTCAGTACAAAATAGACAAGTCTTTAGTCCTCTTGTGTTATACAGAACATTCTTTTTTTCCCCTTGTTTCTGATGCTTGTTTATTTCTTTCATTTTCTGGATCAAGTTTCTGTACAAACTGGCATTCCTTTCTTCAACTTGGTAAACCCTTTCCAGTCTTGATACTTGAACTTGTAATGGAAACAAAATGTGGTAGAAATAACATTAAAAGATTGATGGAGGGTGGAAAAGCTGAAACAGAGTTCTTAATTCAGCATTTTGGTCTTTGAAAGAGAAAGAATTCTGAGTTTATTTTATTTTATTGCTTGCTTAGTTTTGCACAATTAGATGGACCTTTTATTGGAGAAAGAAACATCTTCATTCAATAAGTGTAATTATTGTTATATTTTGTTTTATATATTTGTGTCCCATCCTTAGCTTTATTGCACTAATAGTCTCCTGGGCTTCTCTAGGAATTTGGTTATCATTCTTTTAAATTTCTTCCTTTAAATTTCTAACCTCTCGTTATTCCTCAATCATTATTTTTGGAATACCACAAATGTGCTAAGTGTCAGCCATTTGTAGCTCCCAGTCATTATGCAGAGCTTGGTCATTTCTCAGTTTGGTCCTTGAAGCCACTTTCTTTATCCCATTAATATGTATCAGGACCCACAGAGGCAAAGTGCTCATCTTTTAGGAGAACACAGAAAGCTACAGTTCCTAGCCTCTGAGAGTTCTCTCTGACTTGCCTAATCTCACTCTTCCAGTGAAGCCAATGTGTTACTTCAAAATAATCTCCTTGACCCAACTCTGTGAGAAGTACTTCCCTCTCTTATCTCCTATCACATGCATCCATTATATTTTCATGGCCCACAAGTAGAATTTAAATTTATTTGCATTTTAGGCATTTATTTATTTATTTTTTATTTCTCGTTCTTTCTGCACCATGGAAGGCCATATCCTAAAATTCTTACCTTTCTCAAAAGATATGCTACTTAAATTATGGGAAAACAGAAGAAAAATAACTTGAGGCCTGGATTTTCATGGGCACTTACATCGCTTTGGATAGAAACCCCTCTTTCCCTAAAGTAGTGGTGTCAGCTCTTTAGCTCAAGATTCAGTGCTGAAAGCATTTTTATGTTATATGTACCTCTTAGGAAAATAGCCGGCCTTTGTCCATTCATGCATTTTCACCTCCTTGTTTCCCAAATCCAGTCATAGCACTCAACTTTGACTGTCTTCTGTATTCAGGTGTCATGGAGGACATAGTTTTTCCAGCTGAGTATGAAGAATACATTTTCAATGGTTGATCTCTACCACAATATTTTTTTTCAGTTTTGTTCCTTTTTTCATTTTAATGATAATACATAATAATTCTGTATTATCTATGTATTAACTATAACTAGGTACCACCCACGGGTGTCATTGCCAATCATAATTCATGTTGAATACCTTAGTGCTCATTGTTTTACAAAATGACAGTGTTTAATTTGAAGCCTTGTGGTGATGAATAAGTACTGTTATCACTAATGCCATGTGACTGATAGGAATGTATATTCTTGAAGATGAAAGTATTCTCCAGCTTTGGTTAATGGCTAGCACATGGACTTGAGGAAGATACTCCTCTCTTCTAATTCCAGTTTATGAGTTTAATAGCTCATTGCTCTTGCAAAAGTCTCTTGGCCTTTGTAAACCTGTTTCCTAACCTATAAAATAAGGTTTTAAAAAAGGGCTACTAAAACTTCAGGAGTGCAGTGGAGACTCAGGTAATACCTGTGTGCTTATCTGGTGTATAACAGGTATTTTAAAAACAATAGGTGTAATTATTGTTATATTTTGCTCTGTCTTCATGTTTAAATTCTGTACTGTACATTACTTCTTTTCAAGAGGAGAAGATATTTAAACTCATGGATTTAACATTTTAAAATAGAACTGATTTATGATGTGTACCATTGGCCATATATTTAATATATTGTATTATCTACTTTCAATATAGATCTCTGTTGTTATTACTTGAATACTTTGATAACTATTACTACTAATAATATTTCTGGAGCTTTTTGAAGGTGGTAGGGATACAGAAACTCAATTAGAAAAATGAAAACCAAAGAAATCAAGACTATCTACCTGCAGTTTTAAGAAAGAATGATACCAACCCTATCTTACTATTACTTTCCATGTGGTGTAACACTAGTCTCTCCTTCACATGGCAGCCAGAAATTTTCACTAGGTCTAATAAAATAAAAGGTAAAATTGCAGGGGAAAGATATATCAAGACAGTAATCTATTAGTTTGGATAGATCAAATGCCTGGCCGTATTGTTTTTGGGAATAAGTGTTATCCCTTCCCCCCCTAAATTTTGCTATTTTCTAAAATAGATCCACTTTGAGATGTGCTTTTTTCCTCCCAAGTTAGACCAGTTGGATTCCATCTATCATAATTGTGACGGATAGCAAGAGATTTGTTTCATTACATTGTTAACGGCTGTATTGGGAAAATTTGAGCTATTACATGAAAAGCTGTGGTGTTGTTGTGGAGCTTCCAAGGATAGAATTTTCTCTTCACTCTTTGTTTCTGCAATAGGCTCTCTTGCCCCTAACAGGGATGCACACTGAGTTCTAAGTCCTTTTCCGCTTGGCTTGAGGGAGTTTGCTTTTTTTATCTGTGTGTCATTGAAAAGTCCAGTATGTAGGCACTTTCTAGATAGCCAGGATGTGAAAATGGCATGAGCAATATAAATGCTGAAATTTATGTAAAAAATACCATTCTTGATAGATAACAACAGAGAGCATACATTTTTTTAAAAGTGAGTAACATATGCATCCAAAATTTGAGTACAATTCTTCTGAACCTCTATATGTGACCCAATATCCAGATTTCTATGTGAGGGCTCTTATAAATCCATAAAAAAGCTTAATGGAGCTTGCCTCAGAAAGACAAGGAGTATAGGCTCATGAAAAGTATTTGTCTGATATATTCATAAAGGGTTTATGTCTTTCATGGCAAGCATAATCTTCAATAAGTCTCTAATTTAACTTAAAAATATTATAATGCATCTATTTCACTCACAAACTCAAGCTCATCTTGAATTAAAAAGAAAACCCCTCAAAGCTCAGTTTTTAAAACACTTAAAGTAAGATGTTATACATTTTTTAATTAATCCAGATGTCATCAAAGGTAATTCTTAATTAGCTATCTACCCTTGAATCAATGAAAGTGGTGGTTACCAATGAGGAGGGAGCAAGAGAGGCCTTGATACCTCTGGGTCATTGTAAAGGTGATTTTAATATTCTGGAGTGACCTTCATCCCTAAGGGTAAAACCCTACTATAACTCAGCCATTGGGAAACCATGGCCCTTTTGAATACAGGTCAATTGTAATCACTTCTTCGGAGTTTAAAATTTTAAACTAACTTACAAAAGCACCACAAAGTTGATAATAAACATTTATCAGGCATTCTAGGATTAGGATAATTTACTGGAATCACCTTGAATGTTCTTATTCCAAAGTTCATAATGCTTTCCTATAGGTCTGCATTAGCATCTTCTTTGGGAAATTTGTAGGAAAGCTGGTCTTTTCCTGGATTCAGAAATGAAAAGACAGAAAGTGAAATTATTCAAGGCTAGACAATATCAGAACACAGACCTCAGGCTTTCAGTCTTTCCTCTGCCCTTAGACTACCTGCAATAAATACACCCTGGTGAGCACCTATCCTTCCTTTGAGAACATACATATTCATGTATTTGAAGTCAGTCATGGATATTGACATGGTCTACAATGTGTTCAAAAGAAACGGGCAACTAAACAGAATGATTAAGGCAAAGTAAAAGAAAATAAGAAATTTAATAATTGAAATGTCTGAGAGAGGGGGAGGGAGGGAGGGAGGAGGGAGAGAGAGAAGAGATGAAACAAATAAGATGCAAATAAAATAAGAAAATAAAATCCATGTAAAATGAAAAATGCAATTGATTTTTTATCTTCAAATGCTTAACTTACAGGATGGGAGAACACACAATTTAGCTTGTTTGGGTTTAGTCCTGCTAATATATTCTACAGAGTAATTTATTTTCAGAAGAATCCTCACTGCAGTGCTCCTATTATAATAATGGGAATTTATGCACATGAGTATTTGTGATCACATCACAGAGCAGTTTTTGGAAGAACTATGGGGGAGGGGGAAATTCACATTTTAAAAATAGGGATGAAGGCTTAAAAATCTTCTAAATTCTCAATCTATCACTCAATATATCTACACACACACATGCATACATACACAATTCCACGGTGAATTGTCTTATTTGGGCTAAGTGCTTCTCTAGTAAAGAACAAAACTTATGAGTGAAAAGCGGCATAATGCACAGAATGCTTGCATGGATTTGTTGATGAGAGGGTCGCCGCCCCTGAGATTGGAAAACACAGCTCTCTGACCATATTCACTTTGCTTACTCAGGAGCAGACAATGACAGGCAGGGACTAAGGGGAAGGGGATGAATCAAAGTCCCTCTTACTCCATGTCTCTCTGCTAGAATTGCTGTAAGCCTGGTGAGCTGACATGAAGTAGGGGATCAATCCAGTAGACACCAGATGAAAATGTAAACAGGGATAAGCTCTCTGTGTGTGCACTCTTTCTCTCTCTTTCTTCCATTTCATTCTCTATCTTTTTACACAAAATCCAGACCTTTCAGAGGGCAGGTGTTTTCCCTGCCATGAATGAAGCAATGCTCAGCACTCAAAGTCACTTAATAGTAGGATCATTTTAAAGCACAGGCACACTGCTTTTAGTAAATTGTCTATGGCAATTTCAAGACTGTGTTGCAGAGTGTGCCAATATTGGTACACGTAGACTATCACTCCAAATACGAATACCTGTGGGGAAAATTATGGTAAAAACACAGCTTGGGTACATTATTGAAAATAAAGCTTATTGAAGTAGCTGATTAATAAGTCCATGCACCAAAGTTTATGGGCAGAAGTCAGCTGTCACTGGATGTGCAAAGAGACACATAATATTTCAGTCATTTCTCTGATGAAAAGAGCATTAGCTTATTCTCTCTCTTAATTGATATTCTGCAACTGAATCAAACACTGCTGATAGCTGACTGCCTCACACGTTCCCCATATGTCTTAAGATTGATAAACTCATGTGAGTTTGTGCATCACTGTGTTAGTTTGAGGACAGCCAACCTCGGTAGTGGTTGCTAGACTATTTGTTCCTAATAAAAAAACAGATGCAAATCAAGATTGTGGAAAAACGTGCCTTTTCAGAATTTTCTATTAAACCCATTGTCTTATATTTATGCTACAACTTGGGGGTTCAAAGCAATTTCCCTGGATAAATATTATTCAAAGGTTGAAATTTGACTGATCAGGTGACATATACTGTATAAGAATTTTATTTTCTTCTTCTATTTTTGTTCTTTGTCATGAATTCCTGTGCTTATTTGCTTATGAATAATAAAACAAAAGCATAGATAAGGTTTGCTAAGATGGGCTTTAGGTTAGAATAACTTACCTGATTTAGGTATCCATTGTTTATTAAAAACTGAGTTGTCAAAAGTCTAAAACAGCATGTGGAATTTCCTGTCATCATCTCAGAGTTAAGAGTTAAAACTGTAACTTCTTCAACCATAAATAGAGCCATGTTAATACTTTTTTGTTTTGTTTTATTTAAAGGTAATATATCCAATATAATACCCAAAGCATATCAAAATGCAAGTTATTAACGTAAGATAATATTAGTGTATATTCTCATTTGCAAGGGGCTAAGTTCTTTCTGTTATTAATTGTTCCATATAGAGAAGGGCAGGTTTTATTTATATTTTGTAGATAAAAAGCCTAGGTTTAGAAAGAGGACGTGTTCACTGTCCCACAGACCATCTAGGGAAGAGCAAGGACTTTAACCCAGGCTCAAAGTTTTCCTCCAGAACTCAACATTTGACTTTCTGTTTTACTGATCCTTTGGCAACATTAAGTAAATTCTTATATTTGAATCTGGTGGCAAGTTTCATGCATTTTAATAATTTCATTGAAGGCTGTTTATTATTTAAATTATTTTAAACTCACAAATCTTTAAAATGAATTCTGTATGAGGGTGCTGTTATAACAGGTTGAAAAGCAACATGTATAAAAACCTATTGTCATTAAAAAAGAACTATGCAATTTTATTAACCAAATTTTTATTATTAAAAAAAAGCCCAAAGGTTCTAGGCTATTCATGGGGGCTAGAAGCCTCATGTGTGTTTACATGGTTAGAAGCATAAGTTATGGTAATCAGAGGACTAGTGTGAGATCCCCTATGAGATCCCCTATGAGATCTAAATTTTTGCAACGAGTAGTTAAGAAGTAAAAATGTGGCTTTCCCAAAGGGTTATAGCATCTATTTTACTCAATCATTTTGCTTTCTTCTCTCAGAGAAATAATTCACTGGTTTTCCTCATCTAGAGAAATCATAACATTCTTGGTATTTTCAGTAGTAAAGAAAATAACCATCTTTCTCATGGAAAGCATTTGATGAAAATTGCAAATAATTTCTCAGGAAAAATCTGACTCATTAAATTAATCTTAAAAAGGAGAAACAAACAAAAAACGAATTATATACTTTAATAGTAGAATCATAGATAGATAGATAGATAGATAGATAGATAGATAGATAGATAGATGTCTGTTTCTTATCACAAGCAACAAGAAAGAGCTCCTCAATTGAGGGCATCACCACAAAACAGGATACAGTGCTTGAAAATATTTTGGAGGAATTACGGTGAAAATTTTCTTAAATTCATTGTCTCATGTTCCTCTCACAGTCATTACACTCTTCCATGATGAGACTGGCCAAGAGTCTTGTTCACTTTGTTTTATACAGTAGCGTTTGTACAAGGTATCACTTACTGCATATTTGCTTTGAGTCTCAAGGAAACAAAGTAGAGAAATGAGTAATGCTTTATTCCTACCAGAGCCTACTGAGAATCAAATAATATTCTCAGGCCTAGAATGAAATCTTACTGAGTGTTGATGAAGGAAAGGAAAAGCAAATGTAGAAAAAATGATTTCTGGAATTTTCTTATGAGACAGACGGCTGAAACAGTACAAGGAAATGATTTGAAAGTGCTGCTTTAAATAAAGCAGTCCTCTCCTGCTCATCAATTAAACAATTAGTACACAATTCTGTTCTTTTCAGCAATGTTAACATTTGGGATAAAAATTTTTGATTTACTATTTTCTTTCTAATAAAGTAGCCTCCAACCTACAAATGGATTCTGTTACAAAAATTCATTTGTTAGATGTTCATGTGGGATCCAGCCTGCCCTTTCCCAGAGAATCAATGTTATAAATCATTGTTTGGTTTTAAGACTGGTCCATGTAAGCCAATTTAAAGAATAATGTTCTCAGCTATAGGACTGTGAACTACTGGGGACTTGCAATGGAAACATCTGAAATCTGAGCTTTGGGATGGAAATAACACTTTTCAAATGGGAAGAAGTAGGAGCAAGAGACTTTCCCTTTTCTTGGGCATGAGACAGCTCAAATATATGGTAACTCTATTTTTTGTGTTAAAAATTGGGGCACATGGTTCAATAAAGTAATTTTTTCCTATAACACAAATAAATTTGGAAAATAAAAAATATAATTCTTTCCAGAATATTCTATTAATAAGTGAGGTTAACTTTTGGAATAAGCACTACCCAAGAAATTCCAAGAGATTCAGATGCTATATACTCAACATTTTGAGGAGAGACATTTGGTGGGTATTTCTTTGCTTGTTTTGTTCAGTTTTATGAGCCCAGTCAGAAGTAGGAAATTCAAAAGGCTGATACAGTTGAACTGGAGAGAGGCGATGGAACCTAGAAGTAAAGTCAGGTCAAAGGGGAGAGAGAAGAAGAGATCAATTGAAGACAGATTTTAAGAGGTGAAAAATTTAAAAGCTGCCCTTTAGGCATGATAGAGAATGGAGAATGGATCAAGATCAGTGATGAAGAAAAAATGAATCAACTGGCAGAAGAAAATAAGCTTGTCCAAGATCAGTTTGTCCAAGCCATTTTTGATTTACATAACTCTAATCTTTTTTATACTTCAGGGTTTACATAGTCTCCAAAAAGCACTAAAATGTTAGTAGTGTGATCCATGTAGCACAAATTTTATCAGAGAGAGGAACCATGACTGAGTACCTATAAATATTTCAAGCTCTATGTTAAATTTTCCCCTCATTTTTTGTTTGATCTTCACAACAATATTATGAGATGACTAGGGTCTCTTGCTACAAATCTGATAAAAGAGAATCAGAAGGTAAAGTAACCTGCTCAAATGAGTGGGTAAGCCAGCATTGATCTTAGGACTCTATGAAACTATAGCCAGTATTCTTGGCATCATTTTATCTTGTTGCCTTGTTTGTCTGGGACTTGTGTCTCAATCCAATTCGATTCATTTTTAAATTCAAAATGTGCCTGATGAGTACCTAGAATATGCTAGATACTGTCCTAGCAACTAGGAAGAGAGAGAATAAAGAGACAGGCCCTGCCTTCAACAAGCTCTCAGTTGGGAAGTAAGCTTTGAGAATCTAGAATACAAGATCTGTCTGGGGAGAGAATCACTGAAGAAATTCAAAGAGACAAACTTGACCTTGTGACCAAATGTAAGCAAGTCTCCAAGAGAAGCACTCACAGAATCTTGCTGAGTTAAGAAAGAGAGGATACACTTTGAAACCAGCAACTCTCTATGATGTTCTCTGTAACTGCAGGCAATGCTACTGTGGGGTTGTTGGGAGTGTCTAAATGAATATACACATTGAAAACTGAGAGACTTGGGTTTGAATTATCACCTTAGCTAATTATTGGTAGTATGACTTCTAACTAGCCATTTAACTTCATGTGCAAAATGGACATAACGTGAGAATTAGAGGTGGCTTATGCAAATTAGCAGTCAACCTAGTATCTTTTCTATAGCAGCAACTCAGTAAATTATAATATTTTTATTTAATTTTATATTTTTAGATTTTATATACCATTCTCCTCATATCTGAATGAAAAATGGGAAAGCCTAGCCACATTGAAGATTCCAGTTTGTCAGAGATATAGGGCCCAAGAGAAAATAGCAGACCACAGAAGTAAGGAATTGTTACCTCCAATGTAAAATATTTTAAGGAGCAGATGTAAGTAATTCATCAGATAACCAATATTTCTTCCAAGTATTTATTTAATTGGTTGATCATGGCTCCAGGGGAATCTCTGCTTTGGAATATTTTTCAAACTCTTGGTATTATCCTGCTGTTAGTCATATTGATAATGTTCCTTGTGTGTTATATTCTCAAAAGAGTTTTAAATGCTTGTTCGTAGCCACTGACTCATCAGATGATCTCCATGAGGAATGATCTACAAAGACTACATAAGCTGAAATCATTAGAAAAACCTACTAAAATCCTGCTTTGCCATCCTCAGATGACCAAGGAAAGAAAAACATGTGTGTCTGAGAGTAATACAAAATAAGTGGTCTCAGTTCAAATTAGAGGGTGACCAAAATAGGGGAATTATTCAAATGAAATAAAATGGGAACCAATCTTGAGAATCCTCTGGGCAGACAAAACCAGTGCAGCTGTGGAAGTGGAAGTTACTTTGAACTATGCAAGCATAAGTGAAACTTAACATGGTCTATGTCTTATATATGCATGGGTTGTGGCTCAGTGGTGGAGCACTGGCCTAGCACATTCGAGGCCCTGGGATAGATCCTCAACACCACATAAAAATAAAAATAAATAAAATAAAGGTATTGTATCCAACTACAACTAAAAAATAAATATTTTTTTAAAAAACATGAAATTTAAGCTCAAATAACTTAGATAATGTGGATCTTTGAGCAGGATAGAACAAATACATGAAATATATAAGTGAAACTAATCAAACATTTTTTTACTACCATTTTACCTTATATTCACCCCACATTGTGTTTCCTCAGCAGAACCAAAACCCGTATTTGGTTTGATGTTGTCCAATTCATGTATGACTGTTTGCTGAAATAAACTCCTTAACATTTTCTTGTGCCTCAGTTTACTTTTAACATGATAAAATGTTAGAGTTACCATCTATGCCTTTTGAATACATAGAACACATTCATGATCCTGGGATATGTGTTTGTAATTTCACTTCTGTTTCACTAATGCTGATGTCTACCCAGATCTCTGGGGGCATGCAGTTGAATCCTCAGTAACAATGGATAGTGTGGTGGTCAGAGGAGAGGCATAGTCCCTATGCAGTGTTCCCCACCTTCTTTGAACCATGCCTAGCATTACAATCTGAGTCTTCATTAGAACTGGTCTCCTCAATTCACTGACCCAGGCAAGGAGAGCAACACTTTCCACCAACCAGAAAGACAGGATTATTTAAAAGGAAAGCTGGAGCTCAGCCAGTCTCCCAGCACAAAAGTGTTGCTGCTCCTTTCAGCACAACCTTTCTAGACTGGTTCTGTGAAGAATGAGTGACAGCAGGCAGATTCCTTAGCTGCTGTTGCACAGTGAACTGAAGAGAAGCAAAGGCAGGCAAACAAAACAGAAAATAGAAACACTCTAAGGTTTCTCAGTTGCTCAACTTCCAACCACTTGTCACAGAGTGGGAACAGCAAGGCAGTTGAGGCAGGCAGTTCAGCATACAGCAGTCAGAATTGTCTTGGTCTTTATAAACATCGAAGCAGTGGTCAAGTCCAAAAGATCATGGAAATCAAAGAGCCATGTTTACATGTGGAGAATGATATACACTGGTTTCTTTCCCCATTGTCTCATTTGGAGAGCAATTGTGATCAAAAATAGCATCTTAAAATACAGAGGGAAGGGGTTCTGGGAATTGACTTTGAAGTAACTTTACTCTTGTGTGAGGTCTGGCCTCATAAGTAATCAAATAATGCCACTAGATGAAAAAAAATGCATTATTAAAATGGCATCATTTATATCATCTGTGATAATTGTGTTAAATCATTTTTTGGGGAAACAAAGGTTTCCAACATGGGTTGTAACTGACTTTTAGAAAATACATCTATATTTTGTCAGAAAAGAAGATAATAGGCTCCTGGTGCAAAACACAAACAGTAGCATGTGTGGTGAGCCGTTCCTGCGGACTGTGGTCGCCATTACATGATGGCGCTGGCTCCGTTGTGGTCTGTGAAGGACAACTCCATATCAAAGAGAGTTGGCGTGTTCCCAGCTCCTTATCAGAGAAAGTTGGCGTGTCATTTTCTAGCACCCTGTGAGAAGGGTACACGTGGCAGCTTTGCATTGGGGTTCGCGGTGCTTTATTAAGGCTGGGAGGGGCATCCGAAGTTTAGTAGTAGAAGTAGTAGAGTAGAAGAATTATTAGAAGAATATCAAGGGCCTGAATAAACTGCTGAAAGAAGATTCCTGAGTCGCGTCTTCCTTGCGGGCAAGGGGGGTCGCGACAAGTGGTGCCGAGACCCGGGAGAAAAGAAACAAAGAAACACCCAGGAACCAGAACTTTCAGCAGTCAGGGAGGTGCACCGGTAAGTCCCAGGTAACGTGGGACCCGCTGTTAAAAAGCGGGAAGCTCCTCTGTAAAGAGAGGGCGCTACATCTTATAGCAATTGCACTCTGAATTTTTGTTCTCTTTCTGTGTATGTTCGTTTTGTTTTTGTGTACTTTCACTTTCGATTTCTGTGTTTTCTTGTGTTGCGTCATGGGTGCCGTGACTTCAAGTCCACTTCTTCTGGCCTTAGATGGCTTTTTACGTTCCAAGGGACTGGAGGTGAAACGCAGTACCTTAGAGAGATTTTTACAGAGGGTAGATACAGCTGCACTGTGGTTTGCATTTTCAGGCAGCCTCACTACACCCAGCTGGGATAAATTAGGCAAAGACCTTGACTTTGTTCGTGAGCAGGGCATGCTAGAGGGTGGGGTGATACCCCTCTGGAAGATGGTCCGTAGTTGTCTTACGGATGGCCGATGCCAAGAAGTGCTTGTTAAAGGGCAGGAGGTTTTAGAACAATTACATGAGGAAAAATCAGAAACAACAGAGAGCGAAGTGTCTCAGGAAGAGGGGAGTGTGCGGGGCGTGGAGAACGGGAGGAGACTGTATCCAGATCTCAGTGTGCTGCGCACGCCCCCATGCGAAAGTGGGTCAGAGGCAGAAGATAATGAAGAGGAGGAGCTGGAGACGCTGTCTCGGCAGCTAGGGAGTTTAGGTACAGGGAACAGAGATAAGCAAGGGCTCAAGAATGGGCGGCCTCCCGATCCGCCTCCGTATGGCGGGGGTGTTTCAGGCTGCCGCTGCTTTCCTCTGTTCCTCAGGGCTGGCATATCATTGCTATTGACATTAAAGACTGTTTCTTTTCTATTCCTTTGCATCCTAAAGACTCACAGCGTTTTGCCTTCACCCTTCCCTCGTGTAATCACGAGGAACCAGATCAAAGGTTTGAGTGGGTTGTTTTACCACAGGGAATGTCTAACAGTCCTACGATTTGTCAGATGTATGTAGGGAAGGCACTCGCACCTCTCAGACAACAATATCCTTCCATCAAGATTATTCATTATATGGATGATGTATTATTGGCAGCCAAATTAGAGCAGTCAGTTAATGAGGCCTATAAAGACTTGGTGAAGTTGTTAGCTCAGTATGGATTACATATTGCACCTGAGAAGGTTCAAACAGGGGATTCTATTCAGTATTTGGGAGCGACGATTAGATATGACATGTTAAAACCACAAAAAGTTACTATAAGAACTCAAGATCTCCAAACTTTAAATGATTTTCAAAAACTGTTGGGAGATATTAATTGGATAAGAGGTTATTTACATATTCCTAATATCGTGCTCCAGCCTTTGTATGCTATTCTTAAGGGTGATCCAGATCTTACTTCCCCTCGTACCCTCACTAAAGAGGCCAGAGTGGCCCTTATAAAAGTAGAAGAAGCTATACAACATGCTACTCTATGCAGGCTCCAGAGTGATAAACCTTTCCAGTTATGTGTGCTTGCCACTATGCGGCAGCCTACTGGAGTACTGTGGCAAGATGGGCCTTTACTATGGATCCACCCACATGTATCCCCAGGAAAATCTTTAGAATACTATCCTGATGCTGTTGCAGCATTAGCACTTAGAGGGATTCAACAGAGCATTCAATTTTTCGGACAAGCACCCTCTTCTCTTATCATACCATATTCTAAAGCTCAAATTAATGTTTTGTGTGCTACTCTGGACAATTGGGCCATTCTATGTTGCTCGTTTCAAGGGGATATTGATAATCATTACCCTTCTCATCCATTACTCCATTTTGTTAAAGAACATCCCATCATTTTCCCTAAAGTAACTTCACCCACTCCAATTCCGGGGGCTGTTAATATTTTTACTGATAGCTCTAAGTCTGGAATGGGAGCTTATGTGATTAATGACTCTCCCCCTGTCCAGCATCAATTTGCTCCTAGAAATCCACAATGGGTAGAACTACAAATTGTCATTGAAGTTTTTAAACAGTGTTCTTTTCCTTTCAATCTCATTTCGGACTCCATCTATGTGGTGCAGGCGCTCAAAATTCTGGAGGCTGTAGGAGCTATTAGTGACACCCGTACTGTGTCTGCTTACTTTAATCAGCTTCAACAGCTTATCCGTAGCCGTACTGCCTCTTTCTATCCAATGCACATTCGGGCTCACACCTCTCTTCCTGGCCCGTTATCACAGGGTAATGCCTGTGCTGACTCGACAACTAGAAGCCAATTGGTATGCTTGGCCTCCTCCTTAGAAGAAGCTAAATTGTTTCATCACAACTTTCATGTCAATGCTATGACACTGCGTAGACGTTTTTCCATCTCCAGAGCAGATGCTTGTCAGATAGTATTACAATGTCCCCATTGTGTCACATTTCTTCATCCTCCTACTTATGGTGTAAACCCACGAGGATTGAAGCCATTGGTCGTCTGGCAAATGGACGTAACTCACGTGCCTGACTTTGGTAACCTCAAATATGTACATGTTTCTATTGACACATACTCTGGAATTATTCATGCTTCTGCTTTATCGGGAGAAAAGGCACGTAATGTTATTACTCATTGCTTAGAGGCATGGGCAGCATGGGGTGCACCTGCATCCCTTGAGACTGATAATGGACCTGCTTATACTGGCAGACAGTTTACATCTTTTTGTTCTACTATGGGAGTACAACTTGCTCATGGGTTGCCTTACAATCCTCAGGGGCAAGGCATTGTTGAACGTGCCCACCGCACCTTAAAAGAAACCTTAGAAAAACAAAAAGGGGGAATAGGAGTTGACCACACTCCTAAAGAACGCCTGTCCTTAGCTCTTTTTACCATTAATTTTTTGAATTTGGATATTCATGGCCGCTCTGCAGCCGATAGACATGTGTCCCCTCAGCCCTCTGTGACTGGCTATGTTAAGTGGAAGGATGTTCTTACGGGCCAATGGAACGGCCCTGACCCCGTGCTGACATGGGCACGAGGATCTGTATGTGTTTTTCCCCAGGATCGCACGGAGCCGCTGTGGATTCTTGAACGCCTGACAAGAAGAGTCTCCAGATCTACTAACCAGCAGCAGGAGGTGCCACAACAGTCCCATGATGAGGAGCTTCATTCTGATGAGTGCTCTTGCTCTGATGCTGGTGCCAACGGTACAGATGGCACCAATGCAGTGGTGGGCAGTGGCACGGGCATGGCCAATGCCAATGCCAGTTCATAGTAATTCTAGTGTCCTCCCCACTCTTTTTTCTACCTCATGTGAGATGTCTGCTCCTTGTACCTCTCCTAGAGGGGACATGGAAAATATTTTTAATCAGTCTCAAGTTAATCTCACAGGAGTTTTTTGTTTCAGTCTTGGGAACACTAATTGTATTAGCCTTAAGACCAAAAATTCGACTAACTGGGAGGACCCATTGCGGTCCAGTCGAGTCTCAGGGAGTATTCTCAGTGCCGTATTGAGCCAAGTAGTTTCAGGGAAGCAATCAGGCTCAGGGACCCCCGCAACTAGCTCTGTTTTAAACATAACTACTTTAGCTATTATCTCCGAGGTACTAATCCCAATGCCTCCTTCTTCTAATAGTACTTGTAATGCCACTCATTTCAAGGCCTCTCCTTACTGTACCCCTAATTTTGGTTTTCCCCCGACATTTACGCCTTGTCAGGATCATTCTTGGGAGAAACATCAAGTTGCTAAAGGTTTCTCCTTTTCCCCCCCTCTGAAGAGATATGTTTATAACTTTAACAACAATGCCAACTCCTCTACAGGAACAGGTTGGTCCTGGTTTCAATGGCTCATTTCCAATGAGAAGGGGGCTTCAGCCGATATTTCCGCATTGGCTCAATTACTAGGAGCCAAAAGTTGGCTGGCTAATGTTTCTGGCACTACTAAGGAGAGTGAACGAGGTAATAGGCTTACATCTGTTTCGTTCAACTCTCTGTTACATTATGCCACATTGCCTCCTGCAATGGTCTGTATCCAATCCCCGTTCCTGTTCCTTTTAGCTAATCACACCTCATCGGGGATGCTGGATTGTTCTAATATTACCTGTTTCTTATCTGAGTGTTGGAATGGTTCTTGGACTGTAGCAGTAATTATGAAAATTCCAACTTTTGTCCCAATCCCAGTCACTGCGGATCCAGATAAATTTCCTATTGTAGAGCTACTTAGAGTCCGCAGAGATTTTGGAATCACGGCAGCTATAGTGACAGCCGTGGCGGCATCTGCTGCTGCAGCAGTTACGGCCGGAGTAGCCATGGCCAGTCAAGTACAAACTGCTGCCACTATTAATCAAGTTATTCAACAAACGTCCACTATACTTGAATCGCAAAATGCGATTAATCAACATATTTTGTCAGGGATTTTAGCTACCAACCAAAGAATAGATTTTCTTCAAGCTCAGGTAGAGGAATTGGCTGACCTAGTACTTTTAGGCTGCATTGACCAACGTGCACATTTATGTATAACCTCTGTCAGATTTAATGATTCCAGGAATGCTTCCCACATTATTGGTGGATATCTGGCTGGAAGTTGGTCCATGGAAGCGGAAGACATGATCCAGTCTCAACTAACCCAGATAGCTGTCTTGAATAGTACCCGTGTCGATCCCGTGACTCTGGGTCAATTCACCAATTGGATATCTTCTGCTTTTTCCTTTTTTAAAGAGTAGGTGGGAGTAGGCATTTTTGGTGCACTGTGTTGTTTTGGTATGTTCCTCTGTTTGTGGTTTCTCTGTCGCCTTAAAGCTCGTAGTGCTCAAGATAAGGCTATGATCATACAAGCTCTTGCTGCTTTAGAAACTGGCAACTCGCCACAGGTCTGGCTTGCGCATCTTAAGCACTAAACTTTTGACATGGTCATTGCACCCCAAGTTATTATAACATTACACTGGGATTGACATGTCTTTCCTCGTTATTCTCTTAGTGTCAGAAAGCCCTTGCACTCTGCCGGTCTTGCTGCTATTGCACGCAGAAGGGTTTCCACACTGGTCTTTATCTATCACTTTAAAATCCGTGCCTTTCTTTCAGGGTGCTGCCAACTTGTTTGTAGTTGTACTTCTGCATGGCCACAGTTCAACCTCAGCTATTCCCTCTTACTCACCATCGTCACGATACAGGATGCGAGGCAAGGCACTGCACTTGAGTGATCCATTGAGAAGAGGGACCTCAAGGGGAGCATGTCCTATTGCATGCGGGTTTGACGTGTCTCCGCCCCGCCCCACGAAAAAAGGCGTCGGCTGATATGGTGTCAGATCTGGGGAAGGCGCCCCCTGGGGCTGGCCCATACTATGCAGCCACTTTTGCACAGTGGGATAGGACCTCTACTCTCGCCTGTATTGTCTTAGTGAAACAAAAAGGGGGAGCTGTGGTGAGCCATTCCTGCGGACTGTGGTCGCCATTACATGATGGCGCTGGCTCCGTTGTGGTCTGTGAAGGACAACTCCATATCAAAGAGAGTTGGCGTGTTCCCAGCTCCTTATCAGAGAAAGTTGGCGTGTCATTTTCTAGCACCCTGTGAGAAGGGTACACGTGGCAGCTTTGCATTGGGGTTCGCGGTGCTTTATTAAGGCTGGGAGGGGCATCCGAAGTTTAGTAGTAGAAGTAGTAGAGTAGAAGAATTATTAGAAGAATATCAAGGGCCTGAATAAACTGCTGAAAGAAGATTCCTGAGTCGCGTCTTCCTTGCGGGCAAGGGGGGTCGCGACAAGCATGTATCAAAGAACAGAGAACAGCAATATTGCAGTCTCCATGTAGCTTTAAAAATGTTATCTAGATATATTTAAACGCTAGTCTGGGGTTTGTGTTGCATGTGGAATTTCTTCAGTCATCTTGAGGGGCTGTTACACACCTTCCAATCTTCATTTAATTAAGGCAGTAGTTTTGTTGTCATCTTGTCACAATTCATGAGAAAAACTGAAAACTCAAGAGCGTGTGTGGTAGGAAGTCAGCATCAGACAGCTATATGTAATTTTGTGTTGATTTTTAAGGCACTTCCTTGCACCAGTGAATCATCAGCTATTCTGTTCCCATTAACCACTTCCCAGCTCCCAACCCCAAAGAGCCTAAAGATTCTTTTTATATCTTTAAGTTTCTAAAATGAGTCTTGTTCTACTTTTCTCAGAGTATTGTGGGGACTCAAGTGTTTATAAATGTAGCCATGAATCAATCTTTTTGAATTGCTCAAATTAAACTACAATTTTCATAAATTTCTAAATAATATATTACTATAAAATTAACTTAAAGCTCAGTCAAATGAGTTTGCAAATATTTTGTAATATGGCAACCATGCACTGAGGAATTGTTTTGTATTATTTCATAATGTTTTTGGTAAAACATATTATCACAATAAGAATATTAAACAATATGGGAGGGCTGGGGATGTGGCTCAAATGGTAGCGCACTCGCTTGGCATGCACGGTGCACTGGGTTTGATCCTCAGCACCACATAAAAATAAAAAAAATAAAAATGTTGTGTCCACCAAAAACTAAAAAAGAAATATTAAAAAATTCTCTCTCTCTCTCTCTCTCTCTCTCTCTCTCTCTCTCTTTTTAAAAAAACCACAAAACAATATGGGGATATGATTGTGGCTCAGTGGTAGAGCACTCACCTAGCACATGTGAGGTCCTGGGTTCAATCCTTAGCACCACATAAAAATAAAATAAAATAAAATAAAGATATTGTGTCTAACCACAACTAAAAAAATAAATATTTTTTTAAAAAAATATTTTTAATAGATATTAAAAATATTAAAAAATAGATATAGTAGATATTAAATGATAAATCTTAAACTTCTATATTTAATATTTACGCACCAAGATAGAAACTTCTACATATTAGAACATATTTGTTGGCTCATATTACTTCTAAATATGTAAAATATGCCATAAGTTTCTAGAGATTAAATAGTGGCCAATGATACATTGCTAAATTAGAAGGCCCTAAAGGATTAGACTTCCAAAGACTTGAATTCATTTGGTTCTATCATAACTTAGAACATAGACCTTTTATTAACATCACAGTGAACATAGATGGAGAACAAAATTATAATTGAATATGATGGTAAGTAGAAGATGATAAAATTACCAAATAAAAGAAATCTCACGATGACTTCACAAATATAAATTTGTATATGATTGACAGGAACACATGGCATTAAAAGATGTGAGAACTAACCATGAGTCAACAATGGCTATAGATAATTATTGATCTTGAAAATATATCCAACATTGTTTTCCTACTTTCAAAATCTATATTTTAATCAATTGACAAGGGTACAGAGCATAAGGAAAATAAAGGAAGTGATAGAAAATGAATGGTAAAAGGCAAAGCAAAAAGACTCGAGTTATTTTTTTCTAAGACAAGGATAATTTTAACTACATGTAGTGATACTGCATGCATGAGAATAGAGAAGTGACTGTCATCAGTATCAAATCTAGAATGTATTGTATTGGCTTTGAGATAATCAATAATACTTTTTCTTTTTAGGAAAACTTCCTGATTAAAAAAAAATTATCCTGGGACCATTAAGCAAGTTAAGAAGAACAGGAGAAACCACATAATTTAGACAATGTATGCAAAGTTGTTCACTTAAGATGGGTAGATGAGGTTCTTAGAAGAAATAGGGCATTTTATGCACTTTAAATCATTTCTAGACCTTTTATCTTTGTTACAATTGTAGGTAAAATATAATTTTTCTCAATCCAATTCAGCTTTTTGAGATCCGTAGGCCCGTGTATCCTTAATAACTAAAAAGAAATGATATAATGCTATGAGAGTAGATGTGGGCAACAGTTCTTTCAGTTCCAATGTAATTACCTTCCTGGTTTTTTTGCCTCCTACAATTTTCTATTTTCGATTTCCATTCTATTCAATAAATATATCATTTGAGTTTTTTGTGCCTTTTCCAGCTTTGGAATAGTCATTAGTAATCCAATAGTAATAATGTGTATTATAGTGTAAAGAACAATATTTTCTTCCTTTTTAATTTTTTTTCTTTTCTAAAATAATTTCTAAGTGAAGAAAGATAAGTTCTTCCTACATTATGTCACTTGTTCATTTCTTACTATTTAACCTCTTCCTACAGGTTTCTTTTTGATGCTATTACTCATAGAGCCTGGAAAACTCAACTTCTGCCTAAAATAATGTTTTGTTTTGTTTTTCCTGTAACATTCACACTTTGCATTTTGGCCTTCATTTATAAAAGTAACTGAGCCAGCAGTCACATGACAGAGATGCTGAATATGTTGAGAGTAGGTTGTTTAAGACAGAGAATCTTAATCTTTATCATACAAGGTAGAAATTTTTATACTTAAGATTGGAATTGATTAAAAATGCTTATTAACAATTATCATAATGTCAGCTATTGCTAATTTTGTCAGTAAATTTTTTCCCTCTCAACAAAATGTGATTCTGCTGAAAATATTTAAGCCTTTTATTTCAGCTTTATTTTCCTCTGGTGAATATTCTCCATTTTTTGAATAAGTTCTTCCTATACAATGTCATATATTTTACTGGCCATGGATTCATTGTAGTCTTTAGAATTACCTGAAGATTTAATAAGGTACTTACTAAAGTTTAGTGGAAAATATTAAATATTTTCTTCTACTTATTTTTCTTGTCTTACCAATAAAGTTAATATTGGAATCAAACAAATGTTTAGGATGAATTTTTGTTTATTTTAAAAAGCCATGTATCTTTTGATCCTATTTCTATCCTTTATTCAGTTTTATTTCAAATTTCCTTATTGTCTGTACTTATAGCTATTAGATATTTTCATCATTATCTCCCTCCAATTCAAAAGATACTCATTTCTGTTCCATACACAGTTGTTATTCATTTTACATAAGACAAAATTACAAATTTTATGTTTTCAAATTCCACTTTTGTTTAAAATGTAAGTAAAATATTCCTAAGTATATGTATGTATGTGTGTTTGTGTTTATATATATATACACACAATAAAAGTCCAACTACTGAATCATTTGTCACCTTTAGACACTACTCAATTCAGAGGATTTTTTACTCAATGCTAAGGTAAAATCATCTCTTTAATTTTCCCCTAAAATACTTTTGGCTAGTCTCTACAAGAAATAAATTTTATAATTTTAATTCAAGCCCAGTGCTGTGGTACAGGCCTATAATTCAGTGGCTCAGGAGGCTGAGACAGGAGATTTGTGAGTTCAAAGCCAGCCTCAGCAAAAGTGAAGGACTAAGCAACTCAGTGAGACCCTGTCTCAAAACAGGGCTGGGGATGTGGCTCAGTGGTCAAGTGCCCCTAAGTTCAATACCCAGTAAACAACAACAAAAAAAATTAATTCACATAAACTCGAAGAGAAAAAATGATATCAAATATACTTGTTAGTTTTCTTTTATTATTATTTAATTAATATTTAGCTTTCAAGATGTAAGAAAAAACTTTGTGTACCTTCTTTGTGAATATATGTGAATTGGCTGCTGCCAAGTAGCAAGCTGTATTATAATGTACTATATTTCTCCTTGGAGGCTTCTTTCGTGATTAAAGGAGTCACTACCTTCAATTTTTGCAAGGGGCTTTAATTATTGGTTCTTATTTCATATTTAGATTACTCTTAGTTTTTAATTTCCACTACCTGTCATGCCATGTTTTGTCATGATCTTTCACTTGGGTGCCATTTTAATTATTATTCCAGAGATGTGTTTCCTCATTTATTATTACTTCAGTTCTTTTAGCTGATTTCAGAAAGGCTAATGTCAACTTTTAAGGGTAAAGTGGGAGGAACAGATTGCCTTCACACACTGATAATTTTGAAGATTTACAAACAAATTTAAAAATATGATTCCTATTAATGTGTTTAATAAAATCTGCTAAGACTTAAGTAGTATAATCCATGAAATTTGCATTAGCAACATATTAAGAAAACATATAGTATGCATCAGTACATTGGTATGTACTAATAATATGTATGACTAATTTCATTTTGCATAAAGCATTTTAAGTTAAAGTGAATTTTTAAAAAAATTAACAACAGCATCATTTGGTCATGAAATGATATTGAACTTTGTTTTGAGATAGAGAAACATTTATATTTTAATTTATTATGGCAGAGTAAACAATTAATAATTTTGAGTTAAAACAGTTGGATTTGATTTTCTGACAGTTATCAATATCATCTATGTGCCTTTGAATGTTCCTCAGTTTAAATATCTGAAAAATATAAATAATTAACTCTAACAAGTTTGAGGAGTTTTAGGGAAAGGAATATCCACTTAAAAGTATGGGAAGGAGCAACTCAACTGCATTGTGTAAGTTAAATGTATAGTCAAACCACTTTTATACTATATATGCTGACATCAATTTACATGTGTAGACTCTTATGACTAGAACACTATTTCCTCAGGCTATTTCTTCACTGGTGAAAATTTTGCATGCCATTTCCATTGGAAATGACAAGGTGGGTCAGATTGACTAAGAAGTGTGATACAGTATACACACACACACACACACACACACACACACACACACACAAATATATATGGAACTATTACAAGATTTTGCCCTAAAAACAAAACAAACACTTAAACCCTTGAAAAATTCCATTTCATCTCATTCCTTCACTAAAACAAAACAAAACAAAACAAATCAAAAACAAGGAAAAACATACATGGTAGATTTATAATTATATTTACTGTATTGTCAAGATTCTTGGCATGAAGCAACTTTCATTTTGACTAGAAATCAGTGAGAGATGAGCCTTCTGTTTACATGTTTGGTAAGGGAAATAATTTTTCTACAGTCTGGATACTGTGCCCACACATTTTCAATCTAGTTTGTCCTCTGTTCTTTATTCACTTCTGCTTCTGAAATTGGAGATAAGGACTTCCCATGGTCTGAACCCTGCAACAGTAACTATGTTTTGCCATTCTGGATGAGCTAACAGTGTGGCTGAAGAATACTCCTGGAAGTCATTCTTCATTGTAGATAGTGAACAATAATTCAGCTTCTCACATGAGTAATTGCTAACCATATAAATATATCATAAGAACCCAAACTAATGTATTCTCAATTCAGTCTCCTCTTAGACAAAGCTAAAAATGCTTACAGTTTTCCAAATACCATCCTATCTTAAGACAAGTGTGATGGAGAGGAAGTTAGTGGAAAGAGACAGAAAATTTGACTGATTGTGCTTAAAATATCTAATGCAGAAAATTTGCAAACACACATGATTGTTCAAGCACCTTGTCAGACCCATTCCAAGGCCTTAGACGAAGAGAGCTACACAAGTAGGAAGCTGGAAATTTAATCTTTTTAGGTTTATATTAACTTTGTCTTTGAACATTACCTGTTGTGAGACAGAAGAAATCTCAGGAAGTAAAATGATACTAATTAGGCCAAGGACAAATGGAATTGGAAATTGATTAGTGGGTACACTTAGAAGGACTTGCTGATGGTCCACAGGGGAAGGGAGGAAGGCAGAGGACTTTGGAATAACCCCTAGGCTCTGAGTTGGAAGCAATATGAGGAACAGTACATTTTGACATGGATAGGGTAGGCTGAGAATGGGGTTTTAAGAGAGAAGTTTTGAACCATATTGGAAATATGGAAGTGCCACTGGAACAGCCAATAGACAGTTTCATATTTATATATTCAATTATGAAACTCAGAGGAGAATCAAGAAACTAGAAATTTGTATTTACAAGATCTATGCAAATAGTTGGCAGTTAGACCCATACGTTCCACAGCATATAGAGGAAGCAAAGCAATAGACCACATGGGAAAATCAAAATGCCAGTTTTAAAAATAAGAGCTGGATATGTGGCTCAAGTGGTAGTGCACTTGCCTGGCTTGCGTGTGGTGCTGGGTTTGATCCTCAGCACCACATACAAATAAAGATGTTGTATCCACCAAAAACTAAACAATAAATATTAAATATCTCTCTCTCTCTCTCTCTCTCTCTCTCTCTCTCTCTCTCTCTCTCTCTCTCAAAAAAAATAATAATGAGAGCAAAGAAAAAGATTTGGAAATACAATAAATATGTGAATCTAGATTGAAGTATGAAGTATGCCATGTAATTCCTGGGAGTGGATAGATTAGAAAAGAGGGGTGAGAAAACTTTCCACAATGTGGTGAAGTTTAAAGCCATGCAGCAATGAATTTTAGCAAGGCAGGGAAGAAAGTTTGCTGACTGAGTGACTAGAAGGTGGTAGTGCATTTGTTAGTGAGAAACTTTTCCATCTTTCAATCTTGGAAAAACTAAGCATGTTTACAAAAGATAGGTGGAAATATCAAAAGAGAAGGGAGCATTGAAATTTTTCAGTATGTATTTGTAGCTCTTTTCAGAAGCATTTGAATATATGTAATAGATAATTTCTATTTATTTGTATTTGGAATCTCATTTAATTTGTCTTTAAAACCTTTTTGCAGAGGTTGGGGTTGTGTCTTAGTGGTAGAGCACTAACTATACAACTAAAAGTTAAAAAAGAAAACCAAAAAAAAAAAAATCAGAAAACCTTTGGCAGAGAGCAACGTTAAAAAAAAAAAAAAACATTTTGCAAAGAGCAATGTTTGTTGAAAGAAGGTCTACGAAAAGGAAGAGGTGAAAAGATGGGGTACACCACAGAGGGAAGGGCGATCAAACTGGAGAAGATGACTTTTCGGGATGTTTTGAAATTAGAATGAAATGATGAGGTTAGGTTTAAATATTAAATTGAGATTTCAGAGCTGAGGTTGTGGCTCAGTGGCAGAGCGCTTGCCTTGCCCATGTGAGGCACTGGCTTTGATCCTTAGCACCACATAAAAATAAATAAATAAAATAAAGATATTGTGTCCATCCATAGCTAAAAAAATTTTAAAAAAATAAATTGAGATTTCATAGAGTTCAGACAAGTATTTTACTTAATAAACTTTCAAGACCCAGGTCTATTCCATCTATAATGTGTTTGGTTTTAATATTTTCTATATTGTTTTCTGATGGCCGATTTTTCTGTTTTCCTTTCCCTTTATTTATTTTTCATTCCCTTAATTTCAGAGGCATATTTCTAGCTGTACAGTGCACACAGGGAGAGTACACAGAAAGTGGCCATAGTGGATGGGATTATCACCTAAGAATGTTCTGAAGCACTGAACTCTGTAAGTGTTCAAACTATTTTAAAACTATCTAGGATACTTTGTAAAGGGAACAAAAAGCAAATTATTCTCTGCTCTGCTTCAAAATTGAGAGCTACTTGTTGTTCTAGGCAGCTATTTATTAGATTAAAGCTGGTTGTTAGTCATAAATTAGGTAAGAAACTGGGGATGATTGTTCACTTGTCATCAATACTTCAACCCTCCCACCTCCCAAGCCCCGAAAGAAAGAAGTAAATGCCTGGCTGCTGATTGTGAATCAATAGTGTATCTTCATTTGCAAGGAACAGCACTTAAGAACATGTTGATTTAGAGTTCCTTATTTCTGTTGAATAAACACACAGGTCGCTAATCATCAGCTACTAAATATATTTTCCAAAGGTGAACAAAAGAAATAGTAATTTGATGCTCCTTAATTAAGCTCACAACACACTATTTTTTAATATACTTTTACAAGCATTTGTTTATGAAAGCTAAATGAGTATATATTTCTGGTGGAAAGATTTCTACCACTCCCTGACTTGACACAGCAATATTTCTAAGAGAGAGAAATAATTCGTTCTCCATGTTAAATGAATTAAGCTCATGGTGTTTCTTAGCTATCATTTTGTATTATTTTCCAAGAAAACTATTTCTATGTAGATAAATAATGGTGGATGAGAGAGGGGATATTAGAGAGAGGAGAAAGACTGGGATATTGGGTGGGGAGGGAGAAAAGAGGAAGAACAGATACATAGACAAATTTAGAGAAGAATGTATGTGAGGGTAGGCAAAGATAGAAGATAATAAATAGCTGAATAGATGGCTACAAAGTGTTTAGTTTTTCTAACTTCATATACATCAGACTTCAGAACTTGTTCTATTTATACAGGGATATATAAAACAACACATGGATGTAATAATGATTTACAGTCAGAATTTCTATGCTTAAGACTAAGATGCCTGAAATGACAATTCCATATTTGATGTACTGACCCTTAAACAGTCGCATATATCACAGGTCATATTATCCCATTTTAAAGCTTTGTTTATGTGTATGTAAACTCCTACATTAATGTTTTGTATTCTGAAAGTTTCACCCGCACAGTGCCAGTCACTTAATTGCACTAGTTATTATTCGCACATTAGCGCCTATTAGTCAGCATGGGTTTTTGCTTTTTTTTTTTTTCAGATGTTTTAGCCAGCATTCAGATTTCACTTACTTGGCAGGAACGACTTATTAGAGTGGTTTTCAAAATCTGGCAGTAAGCCTAAGAAACGACCTCTTTTGTTGTCCGAATTTCCTATTCCCATCATCATTATGAATCTAAAGAGACAATCTGTTAAACTCATTGAAACTTTATGGGGGAAATGGTGAAGTGGAACTTCAGTAGATACCTAAGTTCCATTGTCAAAGCAATAGGAACAAATCTTCTATTAAATTGGGGCTCAATTATGTTTTATTTGATATGCAATTACTGTAGGAATTTCATTCTTTTTTAACCATTATAGATTTTTTTAAGTCAGCATTATTTCATAGAAATCTTAGAAAAGAAACATTTGAGCATATGCAGGGTTGTGACCTGCCTAAATTGAATCCTAAATATAATATGCATTAAGATAGAATATTGAAGTTGGCCTATAATAAGAGATCAAGATTACTCTTTAGTTTAATAATTTGGACACATTTGGCAATAAAAATTGAAGTTAATTTTAAATATTACTTGTAATTTGTGGGGGATACATATTTAAAAGGTGACATTGACTGAGAGGACATTGAATTAATTGCTATTTACTGAAAAATATTAAAGGACAATCTGTTTTTTCTCAACCTCTATACGCTTACACATATTTCTTTCAATGGCTTAAAAAATAATTCATTTTTAAAAATGAATCCTTCAAAAGAAACAACTGGACTTACAGACAACAAAAGCAGTAAAACAAAGCAACACATTCTTTCACACACTCAGCCTGGCTGACACTGATTCCAACTTCAGGGTTGGAAACAATTTTGAGAAAAAAGTCACCAGAGAAGGACAGGTTGAGGATTCTGGAGGAAGAGGAAGACATTTTTTGACCCTCAATTCACTGTTGGTTCATTGCCTATTACATGAAAGTCAAAGTCCTTTTCTAGGTCTCTATTTACCAGTTATCTGACCTTGGGTTGAGTTCTTAATTGGACTTACTCCACTGAAAATAAAATGCTTCAAAATGCTCTAATTATTGGAACCCTTGTTCCAAACAGATATTGCTAAAGTATTCTAAAATATTACTATTGAAATATTTGGGGTCCTCCCAAAGCTGGGGAGAACAGTGTGTAGGGTATAGGAAACCCAAATAATAACTGCACCCAGGCCACCAATACATGCAGGGAAAGTATAACTAACAGAGCTGAGGGGTAAATGCAAAATTAAAAAAGGCAATTCCCAGGCAGAACTCAGAGGACTAATGAATGGGCAAATGGAAACTTACAAGAGAGAAACAACTTGGTGTATTAGGATTCTCCAGATAAACAGACCAGTAGGAGACAGAAATATGATAGAAAGACAGATAGATTGATTGGTTTACTTTACAAATTATCTCACTTAATTATGGAAGCCAAGTAGTCTTATGAACTGCTGTCTGTAAGTAGGAAAACCAGAAAAGCCAGTGGTGTAATTCAGTATGAATCCACAGGTCTCTGAACTGGGGAACAGATGGTGTAAGTACTGATCCAAGTGTGAAGGCCTCAGAACAAGGAAAGTCAAGGGCAGACCTCAAGGATAGAGGAAGATGGATATGAAATAATTTAAATAGAGTAAGTGCATTCATCCTTCTTCCTTTTGTTTTCTTCAGACCTTCAACTGATTGGATGATGTCCATACATATTGGTAACTGTTGGGATTAGATAGAAACAAGATCACAATACAGAGAAGAGCAAGAACTAAACAGGGTCTTTGCAAAGATTGGAGAGCTGAAGAGCTATAAGAACCAGTGGGCTGCTAAAATGTCCTATTGAAGAGGGTTATTTCTGATCCTAAAATGACTCTGTAGATTTGGAGAGGCACTGGGTATGCATGAGGGATTATCAGGGCCAACAAATAAAGTTATTCTGAGATCTCTCTTCTGGATGGGAGTTCTTCAGGCATTGAACTTTATGGACCTTGGTCTGGTGCCTCTCATGACTTGTGGTAATCCACATGTTGCTTCCCCTGTCCCTTTACAGTTTAAACTTTAGAGGTCCAGATTACTATGTGTTCATTCTGCAGTTTCTGCTGCATTGTTTTACAAATGCAAGTCCAAAATAAACAATTGAAATTAATTGAAATATAAATGAACTACATGATAAATATTTACACATCTCTAGGCTGTGTTTCATTTCCTGTGGTGCTTGTCAGACTTGTCTTTGGCTATTTAATTCAATTGCTTGGGGTGTGGTGAAAATGCTGTTGAGGTCACAAGTTCAGTCCTTGTGTGAACAGCTTGCTGAGCTGCATTTTATGGCCAAAGAGTCCATTGGCCAGCTGTCTCAAAAAAAGTGCATGACATTGGTCACCAGATGATGAGAAAAGACATGAGGAATTAGAGGAACCTCATCATCTCTGATACAGAAAACAAACAAACAAAAAAACTTGAAGTATTTGAATTTCAATCAGTTGGTTTTTCCTCCAAGATACTGTTGTTTCCATCAGGATCTCTATTTTTAACATTAAAATATCATCCTATTGGAAGTCCAGAAAAGAATGAGCCACAGATAAAATGGAGCAGCACAATGAGAAGAGCAGGGAAATCAGCATTGGGAGACCTGGGCTTGAATTTTATTTATGCAACTTATGGGTAATGTGATTCCTTGGAAGACTATTTAATCATTCCAGGTTCTAATTTAGTCCTTTGTAAAAATTTAACTTGTCACATTTGTATGAGAATTAGAGAAAAAAATATTAATGTCTCGAGAAATGCTTCACAAATGTTAATATCAGGAATTATTTAGAGTTGCAAGTACATTGACAGAAAATAGCCAACCACAAACCTGAGTAACAAAGATCTAATAATCAGAGACTATTGGCTGTAGAGAATCTCAGGATTCTAGTGATAGGAAACTGGAACTGCTCAAGTTTAAGTGCATTCTTTAGCAGTCATAGAATGACTCAGAGCTGAGACGAAAGTCTCCATCTCCATGTCTAAACTCAGTGCTCCTTCAAGCTTAGGAACAGGCAGCAGTCTGAATTATAAGGAGGAATGTTCTATTTAAAATTCCTTAGTGAGGCCTCTGCCAAACTTGGAAAGCATTACAATTTGGTTACTTAATTCAAACTCACTTATGGAATACTTACCATATACATGTTCAACAATATCCAAGCTAGTGGGATATTTGGGAAATATAAAATATTTCCTGCCCCTGTGAGGATCAATCTCCAGAGAAAGGTCACCATGTAACAAAAATTAATGCAATTCTGTCCAATGCCAATGAAGTAAAAGCCCAAGGAAAGGACAATACAGCAAAAGAAGTCCTGGCATTTTCACACAGAAGCTAATGTTTGAGCTATATCTTAAGAGAAACTTTATTATGCTATCTAGTGCTACCAAAGGCTGCCTGTTTCTCCTCCTATATCTGCCCTAAGAAATGCCTTCCAAAGAATATTTTATGAAAAATTTACAATGATTTTATTCAGTGCTTTATTTATCTGTATGGTTGCTTGTTGGCTATTTGTTAATAGAATATGGACTTGAGAATCAAACAGTAAGCAAATGGTTTTAAGTTTACTTTAGTGGCTTTTTGACATCTTAAATTGTTTGGTAATAACAGATATTCCTACTCTAGGGATTTTGCAAGGTCAATGTCCAGGTAAAAACAGATATTCCTACTCTAGGGATTTTGCAAGGTCAATGTCCAGATGCTTCTGCTCTGGATAGGTCATCCAGTGAAAATCTGAATAGATTGTTCAGTGCCGAGCTATGGATCCTATTTTTCTTCACTGTTCATATTATTCTCATTCTTGATAGGAGAGGGGGGATTACAACCTTCTTTGCTCATTGTATGTGCCCCACTTTCTCTTGGGTCTTATTGTCATTTTTAATAAAAGAAAGAAAAGAAAACAAAACAAAACTTCATTCAGGGGTTAAAAAAAGCCTAAATGATTATTCCTTCCCCATTTGCTGGGAGGAAGCCATGGTTAGATAATGCTTTGATTGGTGAAAGAATTACTCTTACTCTTCTGTTTTAATTTTTTGAAAGGATAGAATTACAAATTTGTTAAATATTTCCTCATTGTCATCTGTGTACTGCTTTCTTGTGATCTTAGGTCATTCTCTTTGTTGACTAGTTTTGATTGATTGGTATACTGACTCATCAAAAGATGTCTCTTATTCCTTAATCACTACAAAAAAATGAAAACTGACCTAAATAATTTGATGGGTGTCATGAATACTCATGTTAAAATTCAAAAAGCAAAAATTTATATTGAGAACAGTGAATTAATGTAATATTTTGCAAAAAATACATATGTTGTTTTTTTAAAAATAGAGTCCTTTAACATTGAATAAAGCAAATGTCCAAAGTAAAATAAGAAGACAATGCTAAAAAGATCCTATATTTTTTTTGTTTGTTAGATACTGGGGATTGAACTAAGAAACACTTTATCACTGAGATGCATTTCTATCTTTTTTACTTTTCATTTTGAGACAGAGTCTCACTAAATTGCTGAAATTGGCCAAGAACTTGTAATCCTCCTGTCACAAACCCCCAGCTTCAGCCTCCCACTTTGCTGGGATTACAGGCATGTACTACCACACTCAGCTCCAGTTTGTTTTTTCTTTTTTAAAAAAGAAAAAAAATGCTTTCCTTTATTTAACCAATAGCCCTCTTTCTTTCAAATATAAATAAATAAAACTCAGGAAGGAAAGAATGTAGGAAGGAAAGAAGGAAGGAAGGAAGAAAAGAAAGAAGGAGGGAAATTTCTTTCAATTTCTCTAACCAATTGAGCAGGTATCATGGTTTGTGGCCTTACATTAGGTTAATATAAAGGCTGCATTTATTTCACTTACTGTATAATTAGGATTTGAGTCCAAATCCCAGAGTGCATATGACAGGGATTTTCTTAAGGCTACTCTCTGCTCTTCTCAAAATGGTCTTCTTATTTCTTGTGTTTCCAAAATCAGGAAAGTGAGAATAAACAAACAATAGATGACCTTTATGAGTAAAGCATCTGGGCATAGAAAGATTAATCGACCCCCATCAGCCAGTCATTAAATCAAATAGGAGATTTCTTGTACTTTTAAACCTCCGATTTACAGTCAGGCAAATTGTGTAAAAAGGCTCGTAATACAGGGACGCCCAATGCCACTGGGCTTTAGAAAGCTGACTGTTCCTGTAAAATAGTCATTAAACAACCTCTAGAAGAGACTCATCAGCAGATGATGCCCCCAGGTGAAGGAGAGAGAAAGCTGAGAGAATGAACGAGAATATAACATCTTAGCATGACTGAATTAAACAGAGCATATTATGCTGATTTTCAGAGTCAGCCAGTAATTTAATTTTCAGAGCAGTTCCTTTGATTGTAGCAACCATTTTATGAAACATTAATAAAACTTTGTGAGTGTGTGTAACACACATCTCTTTTCCATTTCATTAAGAAAAAAGAGTCAACATATTCAAATTTGCTGACCATTAGTTCTGTAAATGCCAAAAAAATTTTTTGTTATTATTTTTGAAAAAAGTAAAGGGATAGAATAACATAGCTCCCACGGTATTATTCCATAGTAAGCACAAAACAGAGAAAAGAAATAAAGTACATAAAGTTATTACATGTAAGTTCTTGGGATTTTACATTAAGACTGTGAGCTAAATCACTACTGTAATGTATAATCCAAATGCGATTCAGTACCTCTGTATAATGATGTCTACTATGCATCCAAATTAATTCTTATAGAATACACATTGCCCCAAACATTGTTTATCAGACTTCCATGGCAAATAGATATTTCTGGATCAAGATACCCAGTGGAAAGTTATTTTTAATGATTTTTGTTATACACATTGAGTAACAGAAGATTCACAGATGTGAATGTTTTAAAGAAGAAAGGGACCTTTAAATAATTAATACAGATGTGCCTCACTTTATAGAAAATGTATATATTTGAAATATGTATCATAAAACTATTTTTGCAAGTTAACGTATTTTCTCCTTTATTCCCATCATAAAACTGAAGATCTATTCACACTGAAGTAATTTTTGGCCCAAAGACAATAATCACATTTAAGAATCAACCCTTTTAAATCAGTGGTAAATTTTATATTCAAATCTAGCAATTATCCTGACATTTTTTCCACTTATAATTCTCTCTTCTCTCTTCATTACATAACCCTTGATATTTCACCCAAGGCATTGTTAGATGCCTGGTATTCCCTTCCCTTCCTTTATTTAAAATTAAATAAGCTATATAGACATACATATGTGCTAAACAAATCAAAATAATTTTAAGAAGCAATATATAAATAAAAATACAACAATTGCTAATAAATAGTAAAAAAAAAAAAAACAAAGGTTAATTTAGCAAGGATGTGAGAAACATCATAGGCAAGGCCACTCTGGAGGACATTAGGGCCCCAGAGACCTGGTTTCAGTGCAAATGCTGCAGGTGACTTCATTGCAGAACTGACTGGGTCATTTGACCTCTTTTCAAGACTTTCTTATCCTAAAAATGAAGAACCTACACTATGAGAATTTTGAGGTTTCTTTCCTTGTGATCCCTTATGATCCCATTAAGGTCATTCTTTCTAAGCAGATGTTGTTTTATATTGTTCTTGGTGTACTTATTAACAATCATATTAAAATTTTGGTAGCCCTTCCTCATGATAAGACAGACATCATGAAAAAGACCAGGGCTACATACTATTATATGTAAGAAAGTCTTTTAGTATATATATATATATCCAATGGCTTATTCTTATATTTGATTTAGGATTTTTCATTCCAAGCTCATCTTTTAAATTATAAAACATTTATAATTGCTTTCCTCCTGAGCTCCCTTTTTGGAATTTGATATTTGTTTCTATATTTTGGACTTAAAATAATATCTAGTTAGCAAACATCAAAGTTCTCTTAGACATTATTTTTGTTTATAAAATTATGTAAAAGATTATCAGAAATTAATTAATTAACTTTATATACAATGTGAATCACCTTTTGGTAATATCATATTCACACTTAAGCTTATACCTTAGGCACTTGCTAGTCCCCAACTGTAAAATACCCATAAGATTAAGAACCACACATTCAGGGAAAGAAGGAAATGAAAATCAGTTGTTTAACAGACTTTCATCTGCAAGA
Source organism: Ictidomys tridecemlineatus (assembly GCF_052094955.1). Lineage (NCBI taxonomy): Eukaryota > Metazoa > Chordata > Mammalia > Rodentia > Sciuridae > Ictidomys > Ictidomys tridecemlineatus. The sequence continues at coordinate 1,807,831 of NW_027522848.1, read as the reverse complement.
GATTTCATTAAGAGGTTCTTTGCTATGTGCCAAGATATGAATGCTTCAGTATAATTCAATTTTATACAAAGAAAATTTCATTCAAATCTAAAGATAGAATATTTCTATTTCAAGTAACTTTGCACTGAATTACTGAAAAGAATTGAAAGATAGCAATCCAAAATCCTGAACATATTAAACAAGTCTTTAAACAGTTGAAAAATAACATTGGCAAATTCATGGCATTGTGGCAGACAGCAGGACAAGGCCTACTGTTCAGCTGGGTTAAGGTTAATTCTGTGGTGTGTGGCAGGAATACAGTCAGTGTGGGCATGGGAAGCAAACCTGAATGTTGGTGATTCTTTTAAAAGGGAAGCACAGTGTGGAAGCCCCAATGTGAGCTTTAAGTTACATTATCTACTGGGCTACACATTTTTCAAAAGTTTAATTTCCATTGTTAGTCCCATGAAGAACAGCCCTGCCCTCTCTATTTTCTTACAGGGCTTCTTTTGATGGAAAACTTTGTGGATGTTTGTGATATTGCTGAGCCCATTGGCAGATGAGCATATCTTGCTGTGGCCTCCATCATTATTTGCCTGTCTTGTCTATTAAGGAGCACTATCATCCCATCATGGGATGACAGCTGCAACATATACTCAGGCGCAATAAACAGCTAAATGAGGCGCACAGCAATTTCACTTGTCACCAGCGCCCTTGGCATGACTGGCTGCACAGCTAAAGCATAAATTCATGAGGCTGTTGCATAGGATGGAGTATGCTTGGCTGAAAGAGGTGATGGATAGCAGGGCAGCTAAAAATAGCCATCACCTTGACTCTGTCACAACATTTTTTAAAACTACCCCATCAGCTTTCTTGTATTCAATGCACTATCACAGCACAGAAGACTCTAAAGGTACTGATTTGGTACTTTACCTCAAAGAAGACTTCTGGAGGCTTTTCTCTAAAAGGAGGTACTGTGTATTGGGGTGGGTTACATTTATTTGTCATCAGCTCTGATGCTGCTAGATTAAGTTATGCTTAATAGTAGAATTACTTAAAAATCTCAGAAAACAATTTAAGTCTTAATTTTGGGCAATGTGACAGCATGGAAATTTGAAGACTTTTCTAAATTATACAGTAGCACAAATGATTGTTTAACATGAGATTTGAGGAATTTGATAAAATGGTATGGGAATATTCAAACACATAGAGTCAAAAGATGGAATTTACATATAACCCATTACCACATAGAACAATATCCTGGATCACATCATTACATCAATGTTGGCAATGTATTTTGTAATCAGAATATGTAATATAAGCAAAACTAATATTTTATAAAAGTGCCTCACTGTTTAGGAGACCTTAAAAATGACCAATGATAGGAAGCATTACTTTCTCAAATATCTCTCTAACCTCTTATTTACTCAGTTGCCTGAACTCAACCCAGAATTCCAACTACCATGGGCGGGGCCCTAGGCATCCCACTGAAATGGGATATAAAGCCTCCATCTATGTCAGTGGAAGTCATCTAAGGAAGACAAATATAAAGACAACAAAATCAATGAGGCAGTTTCCTGCAAAGCTTTATGCATTAATCTCTATCACACAGAGATATATACAGAAAGAAGTGCTAGGGAAGGAAGTCACTTGTTCTCTAATAAAAGAGAAAACCCTAGATAATAAACAATTAATAAAATTGTCCTGATTAGTTTTGCAACTATGAACCAAATTACACAGTAAAGATGACCACTTGGTTTAGGTAGAAAATATCTATGATTCAATCATAGTGAAAAGTCATTAATATGAGTGGTTAAGAATAACTCTTATAGCCACTTTCTCTTTTTGAACTCAATAGGAATTCTTGAGTAAGAGTTATTGTAATAATTAAGACAGGATTCTAGAGTAAAGAGCAAATCCATTAGACATTTACTTTTTTTGTTCTTATCTCCTCATATTCAAACTTTGTCTCTTAAACTCACATATCTCCAGTCCTCTAAATTAAGAAAAAGCATTTAAAAGGAAAGTTGGAAAAAAGTTAAATCTGTACGTATAAATTTTATTATTAAAATGAATCCAAAATTGCAGACCAAATGATAAAATTCCAAAATATATACGAGGAAATAATTTTGAATTATTCAAAAGTCCTATTAAAGAAGGTAATTATATAATATGATATCTAGTGATATTCTTCTCATACTTGTCTTAGTAGGTAATTACCTGAATAGTCAGAGGACTAGATGAATCTGATAGAGGCAAGGAGAAATGGACATCAGTCATTAGTGGGAATGGGTAGATGGAGAAGAGAAACTTCAAAGAAGGAGTGAAAATGAAGGTGAATCCCTATCAATGACTAGAATTAGAAGATCCTGTGAACAAAGTAATAATAAGTATATGCCATTTTGCACATACATTATGTCAAGTATTATTGATTTGAGACAGGGAATGGGGACAAATAAGGAATTTGGCCTAAGTAAAATATTTAAGAAAATACACCCCCAAAACTTACTAATTAAGTAATATTTTAATGTGATATATTTAAAGATAGAAATCTATGCAAATTTTTCATTACTGTATGAGTTCTACTGTTGCATTAGAATTGCAATAAACTTAGTGGCTTAAACCAATACCCATTTATTATTTCAGAGTTTCTGTAGTTCCCAAGTCCATGATGGCATGACTGAATAAACTCAGAATCTCACAAAGCCAAAACCAAATTGTAGCCTGTGGTTCCTTTTTAAACTCATTGCTGTTAATAGCAGAATCCCATTCTTTGTGGTTGTAGGATTGACATCCTCATTTCCTAATTGCTTATTGATTACTTTTATCCATGACTGCTCTTTAGTTCTTTCCTGCAGCTCCCTTCTTCAAATGCAACCACAGCAAGTCGAATCCTGTCCACATTTCAAATCTCCCCAACTTCAGATTTTCTGTTTTGTGATTGGTTAGAGAAAATTCTGTCTTAAAGGGATCATGTGATTATGAACTGTGTTATATGACAGAATAATATAGCGACATCTCATCATATTCACAGGTCCTAGAGACTAGGGAAGAAAACCTATTTTTTTTTCTTTCGGGGGACTACTTTAGAAATTTGGCCTACTGCAATGATGGGCAAAACACCAAAAATTTAAACAAGACAATTTTAATACAATTTATTTAAAAATAGAAGTTAATGTAAAATATTTGTGATTGTATTAATTCTATTGTCACATTAAAATTACTACATACTTAGTGGCTTATAATAATACTCACTTATTATTTCAGTTTCTGTAGGTTGGGAGTTCATGATGTTATGGCTGGGTCTACTCAGAAACTCACATGGATGATGTCAAATTGTAGTTTATGGTTCTTTTCCTATTAATAGTAGAATCCTGTTAAATAAGCCCTACACTTGCAGGAATGACCTTGATTCAATTAACTTATCCTTACGCCAACCAGGTTTTCTCTAAAACACTTCTTTTAAAAATTAAAAAAAAAGTTTGGTAAAAATATTGCATCAAATGTTGTTTATATTATTATTGCCTTCCCCTCTTTGATTTTGTACCATGACAAGTGCCTCTGTCACCTCACGGTAGTCTCACTTCTATCTTCTCCACAATTTTGGAAGCTACTCCAAGTCATCAATGGAGACACTTAGATAAGGGAAAAAATTTCTCATATCCATATAGTATTAGAAAACAAAGCAGGGATCTGAGTTCAGATCCACTTGATTCTAGACACCATGCTATTATTGATACATCATGGTGCTTAATAGGAAAGTGCTATGATTTGAATATGTGTCTCCTCAAAACTGATGTTAAAATATTATTTCCAATGCAATGGTTCAAGAATTGGTTAAAAGTGATTAAATGAGACTTCCCATCCATTAGTGGGTCTAATATTTTACTAACAGGCTTTCAGGAGCAAGCACTATTCCAGTTCTTCTGTTATTCTGACACATAAACATCAGTGTTCCTCGTTTCCAAAGTATGCAATATTCAAGGTGTCATCTTGGGAGTGGAGATCAGACCATCTCCCAACATCAAACCTGCTACAGCCTTGATATTGGACTTTCCAGCCTCCAGAGCTATCAGCCAATAGATTTCTGTTCATGATAAATTATCCAGTTTGTAATACTCTGTAACAGCCACAAAAACCAGACTAAGACAGAAGGGTTAGTGAGATGAAGCTGAATTTTCCTAGTAGAGACTGTATCAAAAACACAAAAAGATCCTGAACTTAGATTCACAAAGCTTCCATGCAGAACTCCTATACTAATGATGACATTATCAAAGCATTTAAGGTGGAGATAAGAGCTATCTTTTCGAGTTTTGGAAGAAATGTGTGACTAGAATGCAAATTCTTTTTTTTAAGAGAGAGTGAGAGAGGAGAGGGAGAGGGGAGAGAGAGAGAGAGAGAGAGAGAGAGAGAGAGAGAGAGAGAGAGAGAGAGAGAGAGAGCTGAGGATTGAACCCGGGCCGGACGCATGCCAGGCAAGCGCGCTACCACTTGAGCCACATCCCCAGCCCCTAGAATGCAAATTATTTAAGGTCACAGATATCTTTGATTTTATGTACAGTTGGCACACAATAGTTTTTGTGAGTGAACTAATATTGAAATTAGTGAAATAAAATATTATAAAACTTTATAAACTCTATGATTTATAAATTACAGTTGAATATCCCTTATCTGAAATGCTTGAGACTAGAAGTACTTCAGATTTGGGATTTTTTGGATTTTGAAATATTTACATGCATAATGAGATGTCTTGGGGATGTAACCCAAATCTAAACATGAAATTCATTTGTGTTTTATATGTGTTATACATAGAGCCTGAAGGTCATTGCATGTGATATTTTTAGTGCATGCATTTTTAGTGCAACCCATCACATGAAATCAGGTGTGGAACTTTGCACATATGACATCATGTTTACTCTCAAAGCTTTTGGATTTTGGAGTACTTCTGGTTTCAATTTTTCAGATTAGGGATACTTAACCTGTGCCACTCAAGTATGGTATGTATGTGTTTTATAAAAATATTAGGTGCTTCAGTTAAGAAGAATATAATTTTAAGATGTTTTCTCAAGTTGTATCCTAAATTTTCTCAATGTTAGTTTAGACCAAAAGAATAGATTATAATATTAAACAAGCACAGTAGTCTAAGGTTTATCTCTTTCACTGTAAGTTGGTTACACAAAATTGTAATATGATGACTAGAAATAGGTGTAAAAATTTAAACCAAAACATCTTTTAATGAAAAAATAACTTTTACTTATTCATCACAGTTCTTCGTTCTTTAGAAGAATGGCCACTGGATAGAAGTAACCACCAATTAGTCAGTTGGTTCAGAAGAAAGAAAGGAAGGAAGGAGAAAGAACTTTCCTGGACATCTCACATAATTAAAATACCATGATATTCTAAAATATGCTACATAGATTCTCAACCATGTTTATAATTTTGAGTTTAGAATCATTTGTATTTATTAAACAAATTCATTAAGAACATTTTTATATTGTAAACTATGTTTCCTTGTTTTGCAAAAAAGTGACTGTCTAAATGAACATCAGCCAATGCAGAGTGCAAAAAGTTGGAGAGGAAACAGGAACTCTGAGCACATTTTATACTTGACTCTCTTGGCTAAGGGAGAGCTCAGCACTAGCATGCTGCAGATGATAGATTGGAGCTGTACTTGGCTCTTTATGGATTTGGCTGATTTCTTACTGCCCAGAAACCTTTTTTCTCCAAATTGCCTTTAGATTCAAAATAAAATCCAAGTGCTTATTTTTTAGAACAATTTATTCCAATGCAATTCATTTCTAATATCTATTATGCTATTTCTTTTTTATCTGTCAATCCACACATTTCTGTCTATTTAAACTGTGAACAAATTGCATTTATTTCAAACTTTAATTAATTACATTAATCCATAGAAATGCAAATTCAGAATACTAAAACACTTAGATTATTAATATTTAAAAGATTTAAACTTATATGTAAGTATGTATATATAACTACAAAAGTTAATAAATAAATTTACATATATGAAATATATTTTCCATTCTCTAATTTTGTTCTCTTTCCTTGCATATTGACTCATATTTTTTTTTTTGTGGCATCAGTTTTAGATAAGAAGTTAGATGCAGTGGTACACACCTGTAATTGCAATTACTTGGGAGGTTCAGGCAAAAAGATCTTAAGTTTGAGGCCAGGCTCAGCAACTTAATAAGACCATATTCCAAATATAAAATTAAAAGGGATTGGGGGGTTCAGTGGTAAAGCACCACTTGTTTCAATCCCCTGTTTTTTATAAGAATAATGTGTATTCTGTACTTGAATATTAACTCTGGGTGTGAGGTAGCACTGTTTGATGACTTCCTCTCTAACTTGACTTTTAAAAAATCTGTTATTATCCATCCTGTTGATTATTCTTTTTATTATGCAGTTATAGTTTAAGGACCAAAACCTCAAATATCTATAATGAATTTGACATCCATTGAACATGTATATTCTCAGATTCTTCACCAGTCTTCATAATATTTTTGAGACATAGTGGCCTTAGATAATTTACACAGTAATTTTGAGATATGATGCTTAAAATGAATAATCACTGGCAAATGTTTATCATAGAAAATCAAAATTAAAAGATCTCCTTCTGAAGGCTCCTTTCAACTGGTCAAGAAAACAAAAGTCAAAGTGGGTTATCACTATAATATTATGATATTAAATAATAATACCTTAGATATGTCAATGGAGGTAACTGTGATATTTGTGAAATACATTATTAATGCCTCCTCCCTCCAGTTAAAATAATATTGAATATTTACCAATGAGTGCTTTACTATTCACCGATAGGAGCATTTTTAGTAAAAGGTACTTGGACTTTGAAGTTTATAAACCAAATTGGAACTCTTGGTTTAAAGATCACTAGTTGCATGTCCTTGAGCAAATTAAATATTTTAAACTTTACTTCTTTATAAAATAAGTGATTATACCTGCTTGTAAGTTTTGAAGAAAAATGAAATAATTCATAAAAGGTATAGCATGGCATTGAAAAATAGTAAAGAGGATGCACCTTATACTGTGTTTTACATTTTAATCTCAAAAACAGCTAATCCAGAATATGTTGACAGTAGTCATTTATTTTTAAAACTTATTTTAGTCTGTAGTATTGCTGCCAGTGATTCTACCCATACCATATAAAAAAGAGGTTTCATGGATTTGAGATGTATAGGTGACAGGAGCACTCTTTTCACATTGTTGTTTTCCTGAGAATAGAGATTTATCTAAAATAAATTTGATATTTTCTGGTCTGATACAAAATAGATTAGACCAACATGGCTTTAACTTGATAAAGATGACTAGAATAAAAAATCTAGAGTCTCACAAAATAAATTATAATTTCATTGATTAATTGGAATATTTCCAAATACAATGCACTTAATAAATGCATTGATCTAGGGAGAGCATTTAATACATAAATATTTTGTACTATTTGACATATAAAAACATAAAAAGAAGCAAGAATTCAATAAAGGATTCTGATTTTATCTCAAAGGATGATGTTATAGACCAAATACTTGTGTCCTGTCAAAATTCGTATGTTGAGATCGTAACTCTCAACATGACGGTGTTAGGAAGTAGGGCCTTTGGGAACAGATAAGAGCCCTCATGAATGGGACTAGTGCCCTTAAAATGAGTCAACAGAGAACTCCCTCCCTCACTCCTTCTGCCCCAGAAGGTCTCAGGGAGAAGATGGCAGTCTATGAACCAGAAATTGGGTCCTCATTAGAAACTGAATTTGTTGTTGCCTTGATCTTGGGCTTCCCAGGCTCCAGAACTATTTTCTAAGAAAAGCAGATTTCTGATATTCACAAGCCACCAAGCCTGTGGTAGTGTGTTATGGCAATTCAATCAGACTAAGACAATAATGATTATTTGGAAGATGAGTTTAAAGGTTAATAATCTATAAACACGTGAGTAAACAATCAAAACCTCAATTGTCCCAGCATCTACCACAGCACCCAGCACATTATAAATGATCAGTGAGTGATGCATAATAAATTTAAACAAGGAAATAAAATAATATTTGTACTGGGATATCTCATTCTTTTTATATACCTTGTTTCCCCTCCTCTTGGTTGCAGGATTTGGTAATTCAGAACTCAACAGAAAGAAACTCTATCAAACTATAACTTACAAAAATGCAGTTTATTATTGTTTATGTCACAACTAGTCTGCTGGGGAAAATGGAAGTAGTTAAATGTTAAACCATTTTTATATGTTAAACACAAATGCATGGTCCCCACTCTGATAGTACAATTATAATGTCCCTCATCACCATTCTGAAACTCTGCATTAGCAGTCTCTCTTCTGCTTATTGCAGTCTTCATTTTCTTTTAATCCAGAAGAGTTGATATTTGACTTTATTATATCAAAATGACACATTATCTATTTCTCAGCCACCACCTAGTTTCAGACCAGCACAATATAATTCAACACATCCTTTATGTTTATTCCATTTATATTTCTGGCTTAGTCATTACTTTGTTTAAAAAAATCACTTACTCCTTTTTGCCGATATTTGTGTTCTTTAGATCAGGCACCCCAGTTTCTCAGAATCTTTTGAGATGTTTTATGGTCTTCTGAGAATATGAAAGACTAAAAGGAGTTTTATATTCAGGATATTATGTCTCCAACCTACTTCAAACAGAGAAGCACTACATTTATCTGTCCTGTAGATTAGGCTTTGTGTAAGCTTCTACTTGATAAAAATCCTAAAAATATCTTTGAAAACAATTGATCACTATATGGTGCCAACTCTAGTCCTCCCCCAAAGAATCAATGACAACACACCTATCCAGATTTGTTTTAAACCCTACTTTACTGGGTTTCCTTCAGCCATACTGGGCCACTCATATTTGTACCATGAATCTTGTAATTCCCCTAAGAGGTCTTTCATATGTTTTCCTTCAAGCTCAAGTCCCATATTCCCCACTCAAACTTTTCTTGCTGAATTCCTCCTACTCTCCAAGACACAGTTCCAATGCAGACCTCTTCCATCTCATTTCTTTGAAACATTATCTTCTCTACTGGAATCTCAATTGTTCTTTTTTGAATCTTTACTATGACTTTCAACATTTTTTGCCTGTGTAACTCAATACATATCTACTCAATATGAGACTATTAGTTCTTTGATGTCAGAAAACACAGCAAATTAATTTGCCTATTAACCTTTAATAAGTTTTGTGAAACTTAAGTATATTGCACTTAAGTGTACTGTAGACTCCTTTGATCAACTTTATTTATTTAGTAAAAATATTTTTATTCTGTCACATCAAGTGCTAATCATTTTTTAAATATTTTAAAAATATTTAAATAAATATGTTTAGAATTGATCTTGTCAATCAAAATTCTTAAATTGGCTACAAAATCATCATTATTTTCAATCTGAAAGATGTAGAAACTAAAGAACAGGGAGATTAAATTATAGTATTTTTTTCACTTTGCAAAATGGATCTACAGAGAACAAAAGTGGTACGCTTATTTTCTTTACTTAACCCACTAGGGAGCCCTTATTTCATCTTAACTTTTTCTTTTTTTAGTTTTCCTCAGAATTTCCAATAACCTTCACTTAAACTTCCTGCAAAACTTTCCCCCCTTTCCTTAGTGCATGAGCCTCTCATTTTGTGGCAACCTACACTACATTTGGATAGGCCATACATATTTAGTTATTTTTAATCTTACCTCACATCAGCCCTTCCAGCCTCTCAATCATTTTTGTAGCCACTCTCTGAATTCACTCCAGAACGATGACATCCTTCTGGTACTGAGGTTTTCATAAATGGACACACTTGTCTGACTCGTGATGTGTTATCTCTGCATGTGCTGCCCAAACAGTTTTTATAAACCACTATATCATCCCATGCAATCTCATACTAATTTTCTGTAACTATCACTCCCAGGTCTCATTCAGCACTACTATTTTCCAAGTATAGTACCTCCATTTCCCTGATTATCTGTGAATTTTTCATCCAGGATGCATTACTTTACATTTTTTAAAGACTAATCTTATTTTGATATTTCCTTTTCAGAGCTGTAACCTCTCTATATTCATAAACATATTTTCAGTTATATCTAGTGCTTGAAAACCACCCATATTTTATATTTATAAATTTAATATAGACTCAGTTACCCTTTGTAATTGTTAGTTTAAACCAGTTAATATATTGTATAAACACATACCCTTTCCCATTATCTATCCCCAAAAAGAAAATAAAAATATAACTTAACTACTCTTACCACCCAGTTTATTGTCATGTATTTTATCTTTTGTGTGTATACTTTCATATAGAGAAGGGACTGGCCCATTGGATCTAGTTTTCATCTCATATTATAACATTAAAATATACATCTAGATACACAGTACATTATATATTACATGTAAATTCTTTTCTCTCCATTATTTTATTAGAGATTAGGAGCTGTAATTCAGGAATATGTTGGATTTAAGTTACTCTTTGGATAAAATGAAACAATTGTTCTTTGCATTCATTTCTATTTATTTTGAAATTATCCCTTAATTGTATACATTGGACAAAGCCTCAGAATTCTTTATACATTCTTTTCTAAGGAGTTTCTGCCTGTAGATCTTGCTAGGAAAGGGGCCTCAGGTAATTTATTAAGCATAAAATGCAAAGATGCTGTTCTTCTGTCTAAATCTAGGATGGTACCTGATATAAAGATGAACCATATAGAATTCTATAAGGTAGTCTGATGCAAAACTTCAGTTCCTTAATGGCCATGACAAATGTAATGTATATTAACATTTTTATATATCTGCAAAGGTAAAAGGAGTATTGCTATTAAATTTTTAATAGTACAAAAGTTGAGATATAAAGACTGAATAATGTGTTCATCTCCCCACAAATTAGAGTAGAAGTTTGCAGCCACCCCAAATTCAGTATTATTAACTACAGAAGAGCCCAGAGTAAAGCCAAAATTAAATTTACATTGATTGCAAAATTCTGCTCTTCCTTCTGCGTGTGCCCTTTTTCGTTAAAACTTGAAAATACCCAAGACTAGGTATGTCCCTGCTTTTTTGTGGCTGTAAGTCTCATGTACCTCCTAGACCTATCTTCATAGTTCTCAGAGGATTTCCATCCTTGTCTTGCAAGGTCGTTCCTTTATGAAAAGGATGTTTTATATATTTTTTTCTGACACCTTTAGATATTTTATAGTAAAAGATTTTGAGGACATCTATTGTGCCAACATTCCAGGAGAAGACAACACAATGACTTCATGCACCTCTCTCTATCCTCGACCTGGAATGTTTTTGATGACTTCCTGACTTGTCTTTCATCTGCCAAATCATGCCCAGCAGGTGAAGGTGACAATAAATATTTTAAGTAATGAAATAAATGAATTAATGCATTTGACTCATTAGTTGGCTAGCATATTGGTTTATTGAAATCTTTACTCATTAAACACTCAAGTCTGGTGGAGATATAAAGAGCAGATGGAATTCATAATGAACAGAACACCTTTACAATGCTAACTTATATCAAGAACTCTTATCCTATCCTGAGTCATGGAATTCTTTGCCAATATGAGGGAATCTAGGGATTCTTCTGAAATAAAAACACACAGAATGTATTTTGTGTATGTATTTTTTGAGTCATATCCTTTGGATGCTCACTTGTAAACCCCCAAAAATGTATGGTACAGGAAAGATACCCTAAAAAATAGGTATCTATTTTGCAACTACCAGTAGTATTGCCTGACCACATGACCATATCTGTGTTTTTCAAAGTTGTTTACAAACTCTTGACAGTCATAGTAACTTTCCTCACTCCTCAAGATTCAATGCCATAAACACTAATGTCTGACAGATACTGCCCGAGAAATAATGTCAAGCTTTGGAAAAGATATACCATATCTCCATTTTCAGCTTCTGTTTCTGGAGACCCTACCTTTTACTTATTTGGGGCAACCTCCCCAGAAAGAAAGGTATATGATACTAAAGGTCAAAATCCCAATATTCATTGTACCCTTGTTATTCAAAAACAAAACATAAGAACAAAATCTTGTGAAGTTAAAAAAATAATAAAATATCACTACTTTAATCCAGTATTACTGTGCTTTAGTATTTCCTTCAGTTATCCCCAATTTTTTCTTAACCACAGTAGTTCCTTTATATTCAATTACGTATTTTGCTTCTTTCAATTAGCATTAGTATTATATGATAAATTATTTTACATCATATAGAAATGAGAAATCAAGCATGAAATTTTGAGAAGTAAGGAAATCTTCAAAATAGAAGCATTCTCTGTGAAGGTATAAAGAGAATACTGGAAAATCAGGACTGAAAGTGGAGAGAAGTATGAAGATAGAGACTGATGAGTTATCTGAAGAGGACTGTCCATGAAATGAAACTAAGGCTCAGAGAAGTTAGGGCCTCTGACTGGGCCTGGGAAGAGTCTTGGGGACCAGCATACCTCGGAGGCAGTGATGAGCAAGGCTAGTAAGAATAAAGGCTGCATTTACTGAGCCAGCCCCTGTTCACAGGCTCTCATCATAATGAGTCCTCCTTAAACCCCAGGGCTCAGTCATACCTGCTCCATTTCAAAGAGGAGATAAACAGAGCCCCTGATGTTCTGCTATTGGGCCAGACCACGCCCCTTCTGAGCCTGGCATGCACCTGTCCTGGCTCCATGTCCATGCTCTTTCTAAACCCTTTTGATGCATCTTTGCTGCTAGTCTTTCCTGTACCACGTGTTCTGGCTGCTTCCTTCCAAGGCTCTTTCTCATCATTGCCATTTCTTTCTTAGTATTCTATTTCATAAAGACTGACTCAAAAAAGAGACCTGAAAGAGATTTGTGGAATCAACATCTCCTTTCTATCACTAGGGATTCTGAAGTCTGGGGAACATCTATCTATGCCTTGTCAGGGTCGTTAGTAAATTCAGGACCAAGGAAAAGATACTAATACTGATTGAATTCTCATTAAGTTGTAAATAGTGAGATATGTGTGTTGGGTGGATTATCTCATGTAATCCTGTTGACTATACTATTAAAGTCAACACTATTATTATCTTCATTGTCCAGAAACTAAGGCTCAGAGAGGATAAGGTGTTATATTCAAGGCTGCACAGCAGATAGAGTCAGAATTTTCAGTCTGTTTGCTTTGGCTTTCAAAATCAGAGCCATTTCATGCTTTCAAACCATAGCTGTATCATGTTGACTCAGATGAGTACTGCCTTAGTTTCCCCTGAACATTTAATTCCTGAAACAATAAAGGCTCTGAATTAAAACTCATGGATGAAAACAGGCAATTTTTATTTTGCTAACTTTTTTTTTTTTTTGGTTTGCATTCCTGCACAAGTCTTATCGACTCAAGGGTCAAAGGTAACCCTTAGTTATGCTGTGTAGAAGTAATTCATAACCCATAAATTTAAAAGAACACCTAGTATTGATTATGAATTTTATGTATGGCAGATAATGTGCTAGACAATTGTACATGTATAATTAGATTTAATTCTTACATAAATCTATTGCTATCCTTATTCAACAGATGAGAAAAAATGGAGGTTTTTAAAAGAACACATAACTGCCTAAAGTCACTCAAACTAGGCAACAGCTATTTGGGCAGCAGTTTTAATATTTGTCTAAATGTTGAGATCACCCAGAGAGTTTTGAAAATCAGGTTACCAACCCATTCCTTCCCCTAACCAACTGAACAGGGGTCTGTGCAGCAGGGAGCACAGAATATTGGTGCTTTAAAAGAGTGTGAAGAAAAAGCCTACAGAATAGGGAAAAAAATTTGCCAGCTATTTTTCTGACAGAGGATTAACATCCAGAGTATATACAAAGAACTCAAAAAACCTCTAACATCCAAAACAACAAAAAATGAATCGATAAATGGGCAAATGAACCAAATAGACATTTCCTCAAATAAGAAATTCAAACAGCAAATAAATGCATGAAAAAATGTTCAACAGCTTTAGCAATCAGGGAAATGCAAATCAAAACTACACTGAGGTTTCATCTCACTGCAGTTATCAGGGTTACAAGTAATAAATGCTGGAGAGGATGCAGGAGAAATGAGCACCGTCACGCTGTTGGTTGGATTGTGAATTAGTACAATTACTATGAAAATCAGTATGGAGGTTCCCCAAAAGACGAGGCATGGAACCACCACATGACCAAGCTATACCACTCCTCAGTATTTATCCTAAATAATGAAGGTCATCATACTATAATGATATGTGAATATGCCTGTTTATGGCAGCACAATTCACAATAGCCAAAGTATGGAACCAGCCTAGGTGTCCATCAACAGAGGAGTGGATAAAGCATACATGCTAGATTTACACAATAGAGTTTTGTTCAGCCATAAAAAGAACCAAATTAGGTCATTTGCAGGAAAATGAATGGGACTGGAGATCATCACATTGAGTGAAATAAGCCAGACTCAGCAAGTCAAGGGCCATAAGTTCTCTCTACTATGTGGAAACTGGAGAGAGTGGGGGCAGGAAGGAAAATAAATGAGATCTCATGAAAATAGATTGGAGACTGGTAGAGTAAAGGAAAGGGATTGGGGGAAGGGGAGAGGGGAGGGAAAAGGAAGTGCTGGGGAATTAAATTGACCAGATTATGTTACATGCATATAAGAATATGTCATAGTGAATCCCACTGTTGTAGGTAATGAGAATGCACTGATAAAAAATAAACGCATCAGTTGATTCTGATGTACAGTGAGGATAAAACTACTGCTTCACTGCTGGGTGCAGTGGTGTACACCTGTAATCTCAGTGGCTCCGGAGGCAGAGGAAAGAGGATTGAGAGTTCAAAGCCAGCCTCAGCAAAAGTGAGGCACTAAGCACCTCAGTGAGACTCTGTTTCTAAATAACATATAAACAAACAAAAAAAAAAACTACTGTTTTACTGACAGAAGTCTTTACCATAAAGTGACAGTGACTAATTGACTAAGTGGTACCCACACTCCACAAGCCTGTTGATGTTCTGAGGGTCACTTTGGCCCATGACTTTCTTCTTGGTGCTAGGGAGATAAAGAGCAGAGCTATTTACCACTAGCGCTGTCCAAAAAAAATAGAATGCGAAACACATGTGTAATTTTACATTTTCTAGTTACCTTCCTTTTGAAAAATTAGAAGTTCATTTTCAAGATATGATTTTATTTAACCCAAAATAGACAAAATGTTATTGCCGAAGTGTGTAATAAACATAAGTGTAATTGACGAGATACTTGAACTTTTTGTTTTTGATTTTTGGCATTAAGTCTTGGAAATCTGGGTGTGTACTTTATCCTTACATGTCAATTCAGACCAGTCACATTTTAAGTGCTCAGTAGCCACATGTGGCTAATGGCTACTGAACTGGACAGCTCCATTTTAGAGAATTTTCTCTGGCTCTGTTTCTTCTCTCAAGGTCTCAGATTCATAATAGAAATTAGAGCAGTACGCCCAGCAGAGACCTGCTCTCATTGAATTTTTGTGGCCTTCTAGGTACAAATCAATCGTATTACCCGTACATCATCTGTTCAATCTGCAATAATCAATCTCTGGTCTCCCAAGGGCTCCTTGCCTCCTTAAGAAGAGGTGGGCCTTAGGGATGGTTTCAGGAGCCTTGCTTTGTCAGGATGATAGAAGGCCAGACAAATTCTTTCTAGCCCTTCCTTTCCTCATTTGTTTCTTTTTAAGAAGCGAAATATCTGGAAGAAGCAATTTGATGATATGAATTAGGAAATATATATATATATATAATCCATTTCGTTTGACCAAGTAGTTTTCTAAGAAAACAATCTTAAATGTGAAGAATGTTTCATGCCTAAGAGATGCTTATCAGGGCCTTATTTATGATAAAATAATTGGAAACAACTAAAATGTTCACCTTAGGGCAGCAATTATGGAGGCCTGAGCCCAGTCTGCAGAGTGGGAAATCAGGCAGTCAGTTAAAATAATATCAGAGAGTCATCATTTGGAAGACTTCTTGGGTTGAAATGGAAAGACTGAGAATCAAAATTGTTTATGCAGAATTACAAGTATGTAAAATTATCTCAACCCAAGAAAATGATGGAAAGAAAATACACCTAGGAGTTTAAAGTGACACAGTTATTTTTTGGTGTGATGATGATGATGGGCAATTTTCCCCGACTTCTGTGTCTTTTTAAATTTTTTAAAAAATGCAGCAAGTATATATTCCTTTCATAATAAAATATGCTTTAGTATAATAAGCGAACAATGCTAAGAACAAGAAAAAGACTTTAAAAGCCAATTAAAAAGTTTCTGCTGTTGCATGCGGCTAGAACAACATTTGGCTGTGCCCATAGGCTCTTGGAGGAAGAGGGAAGAAAAGAGGAGGATTGTGGGTGTAGAGGCTCCTCTCTCGCCTGCCAGGGGCAGATTTGCATTTTGCACATTTGATGCATCATTTCTGACAATTTGGAAAGTCTTTTCCTAGAGCCTTGGACGGGGGCTGATGCTTAAACAAAAAGCTGGTTTGTGAGGAGGACCCTTCTTTAGTGATGTTTGCACAACAAACTCTTTCTTCAGCCTGGGGCTGCAAAATGGACTCATTCAACACCCTCAGGAAGGGGCTGGATAAGGAGCCTGCCCCTTGCTCTAAGTGTAAAATTAAGTGTCTGAGAAGCACAACTGTTTTCACATCACCTTGGCATCAGGGCACTGGGTTTGAAACCCTGAGGACTTTCAGAGTCTACAGATTCCAAAAGGCGGAGAGGGTGTTCATAACTTTTGTTTATTGCAAAATAACCTTAGAGAAGGGAACCTCAGGGGAGGCACCTCAGGAAAGAGGTGCTAACATAACCATTTCACAGATGGTGAAACTGAGGCTCAGAGAGGCGTAGAGTGTCACTGAAAGGATGAGGTGCATCCATGGGGTTCTAAGTTGGATCCAAAGCTCATGTGCTTTCCCCTCCTACCTCCCACTTTAGGGGTGAGAATGCTCTGGAAGATAGAAAACTAGGCTATTGAGCTGGTTCCTACTGCCGACCTTCTTCCTATGGCCACACTTAGACCACACCTAGACCTTCTTGCTATGGCCACACCATAGGGCCCATCCCACATAGACCCATTGGTAATGTGTCATCCCAAAGTCGTGAGGAAGTTTAACCCAAGAGGGCATTCTTACAGAAACAGTATGTTTACCCCTCGAAAGGAGAGAGGGGATGGGCTGTCCAATTGGTAGGGGTTATTTAGCATGCAAGCAAATGCTTCTCCTTCCAAGATGAGCAACCCATCCCAAGACCAGGATGGCTCATGTGTCATCCTGTCCTGACAAAGACTGACAAAGGGTCCTGTGTATTTGGCAGGTGATGGGGGTCGTCTTCCCGCAGGCAAATGCAAGACTAATGATGCTTTCAGCGGAAGATGGGGGAATAACTCAGGTGAGCTGCGACCATGCGGGCTGTCAGCATGATTCACAGAGTAATTACGGAATAATACAGTGTAAACTATTAGGAGATCATAACAATAAGTCAGGACCAACTCGTCGCTTTGAAAACGGGGGGCTGAGGAGCCTGCCAGTTACTTGCTAGTTCCCAAAGTCTGTAAACCAGTGCGATGTGAGCCAAGCCTGGCAGCTGGATCCGAAGGAGATACATCTATGATCCCTTTTTACATTAAACCATGAGAATCCAGCGATGGGAAAATATGAAGGCAAGCAGTTAGGTTAATATCAGCACTGGCACCCAGGCAAAATGAGAATTTTCAGGCACCCCAAACCTCCAGAAATGAGATGCACTCAGTCCACTCAAAGCTGAAAATAAACCCAAGGCATAATGACAGACATGTCTCATTCTAACAGAAAGGAAATAAAAACTATGGTAATAATAAAGTCCAGAATTGCTGGAGTACCTACTGTGTGTTGGTACACACGTTCCATTCAAGCAGATTCTTACAAAACAGCAGGTGAAAAAAGTTGGCCTCCTCCTGGGTGGAAGAGGCCATGGTTTACATATGCTAAGCAGCACAGGTGAGCTCAGATCACTGAATGGAGATCATTAAGTGTGGGAGTTGGGTTTCAAACCTAAATGTGATGGGCTTCCAAGTCTAGACATGTTCTAAAACCTCAGGCTGTGGTCTACATATCCGTAAGTGTGGTTGACCTACAGGCGAACCTATGCTTCTGAGAGGTTCCAATGAAAAAAAATGGTATATCCCAAGGACTGCCATCTGGCTCACCAAGGGAGTAGCAGAAGCATGTCCAAGCAAAAGAGGTCTGACAGCTGAGATGGTACAACTATAGGCACAAATGTGGGGATGCCCAATGTCAGAATCACCGATTCAACACTTAACCTGGCATTTAGGATTTAGGACTGAGACAGAAAGACTCAGCCTCAAGTTCAGCTTTCCTGCTCCCAACTCAGACACACAAGTTGTACTCAGAAATAATAGATTCACAGAAGGGAAGGAGTCTAAGTCACAGACTCTCCTTTGATTAGAGGTGACATTTGAATGATGTCATCATTCGGGGATGATTAGCAATTTGCTTGGAACAAAACAGGAAGAGCACAGAGGAAAAAGGCTGAGCCAAGGTACAGAGGCACAGGAGACCCCGCGTCTTGGGACCTGTGACTGTCACCAGCGTGTGGGGCAGAGAAACGCAGCAGGGTTGGGGAGAGACATGGGCCATCACAGGCTGTGGGCAGATTGTGATAAGCTGTGCATGCCACGTAGGCAGTGTGGACTCTCTAGGAGCAACGGGAGCAGGGCAGAGCAGTCACGATTGTGGGGAAAAGACACTCAGGACCTCAAAGGAGTTGGCAGGTGGGCAGCGAGAACCAGGCACGGGATCTGGAATCCAGGCTGCAGGGGACTGGCAGACTATAAGCACAGGAAGCAGTGGCAGAGAGAGGCTGCCTGCAAAGCCAGAGGCAGAAGTCTGGGCTGAGCCTCACAGGGGAAGATGGAGCAGGGGTGACCCTGCAGAGACCCCCTGTTGGATGGCAGCTATTTGAGCCTGGGATTCCCACAGGCAGGTCTTAGGTAGGGCAAAGCCACAGTCAGGGATTTCTTTTCCAAAGACTTCCCTATAGCTCTCCTGGTATTAATGCACCCCGACCTCGGCAATAATCTCCATGCTATGTTATCCTCCAACCACCCAGCTCCTCAGGTGCCACTCTCTGTGGGGGAGTGGGCAGGGGCAGGAGAGGTCAGAGAGAATCCCACCCTCTGCTCAGCCTCCCAGTACTGCTGCATGCTTCCCTCACCCCAACCTCTCTGAATTATTAAAAAAATATTCTATTTTCATGTATAACTAAAAAGAAAAAAAGAAAAAAGAAGAAGAAACATTTATAACCACAGAGTCCCTAGCCTCTTTAAGTTTGTCATGGGTGCTGTGCACAGGGCCAAGCCATATTGGAACCTGAAGCAAAGGAATGTCACTAAGACAGATGCTGTCTTTATTTAAAATCTGGATCTTTTGATCATCACGGATTTTCTTTTTTTGACATCAGTTTTGATTCTTTTTTTTTTATCAGAGTTGCCGCATTAAAATTTATCTTGGTTTCTGACATGTTGGGAACACTTCCAGTTTTCCACCTGAAACAAGTGCCTCTTGCTTGTCCTAGTCCTGGTGTCGGAGTAGGGGGGAATTGAAAGAGGTGAGTGCCTACTGTGTGCCAGTGATTGCCAGAGCTCCCCAGTGGTTGAGGAGGTTGATCGCCCCAACAGCTATTCAGGAGATTCTTAGTGACCCACCCCACAAGATGAGGACAGAGAAGCCCAGGGAGGATGTGGCGCCCACGGGTCTTGGGTCTGGCAGGTGACACAAGACCCAGGTCCCTTCATTGAGCCTGCTCTTTTTAGCTTGGGTACTTACTCTTGCTGGCTGGAGTCTGTGACTGATTCTGTAAAGCCAGGCCCAGTTGATGCTGATGTAACTTGTCAGACAGAAGGTAACGGGGCTCTGTTGACTGATACAGAAAGGAGTGGGACAGTCAGATTTGTCAGTGTGATCATGGCCCAGAGGAGCCGGCCAGGCTCTGACCCTACGCAAATGGCCTTGGTTCTTGAGCAAGAAGTATTCCTAGAGAGAAGGGTGATTCATCAGGCTGTCTGGGCCGGGTAGAAATGCCTCCTGAGAATTTCCAGCTCCCTTTCTTCTATGTTGGGCTCACGGCCTGTGTGTTCCTAAAAGGTCCTGCCCCCTCATGGAGGGTTATGGAAGATAAGTGGCCCCAGGGTATCGGTAGGGCCTGACTCAGTTTCCACCATCCTGGGGCACATTGACATTCCAGTGAGGTAGCACAGACATAACCAAAAGGTACTCCGACTCTGCAGTCCAACGGACCTAGGTTTAAATTGCAGCGGTACCATAGAATGGAGTAATAATGGCTACTACTTACTGAGTCCTGCCTGGGCGCCTTTATATCTATTAGCTCACTGATCCTCATTACAAGTCTGTATTCTGCAGGTATAGAAACTGGGGCTCTGCAGAGTGCTGTTGCCCCATGACTTGCAGTAATTAATGGCAGGATCCACATCGTAATCCTAAGTGGTCTGGCTCCAAAGTCCTTGCTACGCATGCTTCCTCCAAGTCAAGTGACCTGAGGCAGATTACTCTACTTCTCCGAGTCTCAATTTTTCTCCACCAGTCAAAAGGGCTAGGAATTGCTTTCAGCATTTATTTGTGAAGTGAGGTAATTCATACAACAAATATTTCTGTTCCTGAGTCTTTACAAGTCAAAGACAATGGAGATGTTTTTTTCTGAGGTGTCCTGGAAAGGCAAAGAGGCCCTTCCATTGGGATCTCATGGAGTATTGGGTGAGATGAGGGACTTCAGCATCCTCTGGTATGTGCGTGGAAGAAGTGAGAGCCCAGTGACAATGAGAGAGGGTATAAGCAGGACAATCCAGGGTGGCTTCTTGGAAGAGATGATATTCACCCTGAGCTTTGAAGAAACAAGGGGAGGAAAATTCCTTGCTGACAGAGCAGCATGCACATCACAGAGGTAAGAAGGAATGAAGAACATGGAAGGAAACCCAACCCTGCAAGGCTCTGGGGCTCAGGTTCCATAGACTGGAGTTTCAATTCTATAAAACTGGGGTCAGAAATATTTTTCCGTGAATATTTTAATGTTGTGGTTCATGTAATGTCCTCCACCTTCTGCTGTCTTAGAGTAAAAGTGACCCTATGTAAAATTGACCCATATGTAAACGAATCGGCATGGCTGTGTTCCAATAAAATTTTACTCACAAAGATAGATGTAGCTGGATTTGGCCGATGGGCCACACTCTGCTAAGCCCTGTTCTGCCCTTGGAAAAATTACTCAGGGGGTGCCCAACTTGTATCTTAAGAAGCCACTTGGATTTCTGTGCAAATTGGATTAGAGAGGATAGTGCACAGAAAGGATCCCCTCATAATGTATGACTCTCAGAAAATTGGGGGCCCTTCATTCCTCATGCCAGGCCCACGTAGCACTAGGGTAAAGTTGTCTTTGTGGGGATGACTCTTCTTTCTGACCTTATCCAAACCCAAGGCTGTGATGACTTCCCAGCTCCCAACATCCCAGAAAGGCAGGAACTGGGCCTCTTTGACATCTTTTTAGCTGTAGTGTTGCCACTTGAATGGGGATCTGCTATTTTGCTGGAGGTCATTTGTTAGCAAAATCCTCCTCTCCATCCTGCGGCCTCCCACACGTCCCTGCATTTCATAGCTTTGATTCATTAACTCCAACTGCTGGGAATGCAGGTAGCACTCAGAGTTGCATTTTAAGCAGGCAGGGATGACTGCTTAAAATGTGGCCCCTCTAAAAAGGTTAACATTATAAATGCATCTTAAATGCCTAATACATAACCAAATGCCACAAATATAGAAATGTCAGCAGCTTCAAAACTCATAGAGCAAGTAAAACACAGGTCACCTTTGCTCTCTGTGTGCTGTATTTGACGAAGGTCTTCTCTGGTAAGTCAGGCTGCTGTTAGAGAAACACCTTCATCTCCTTGGGGACCAGTGTACCACGCGTGCAAGCTGCCATAGGCTTGCAGATAAAGACTCCAGAGAATGAGACCATAGTCAGGGGCTAGTCTCTGAACCTGCCTGAGAGTTGTTTTTTTTTCCAGTGCAAAGGGAGAATGTTAATTATTCTTGCCTTGCTCACCTCACTTAGAAGGCCCAGAAAGTTTTAATGAACTGTGAGTCCACCATCAATGTTGAATATTTTTTCCTAGCATTTAGGCCAGTGCTCTATAAATGCTCATTGAATGACTCTTTGGTATCTTTCCTCCCCTCTTTCCCTGGGCCTCAAGGTTGGCAAACATTGATTTAGACAAATAGTATTGTAGATGGGACCTTCCTCAGGCATGCTTGGGTTTCCTGGGAGATGAAGTCAGAGAGAAACATTTCTAGAATTTGAAGGAATAAATGTCTAACAGAAGAATTTCAAGTGTATCAATGATTTTAGGGAGGGAGGCATTCTTCATCTTCAGCGTAGACCATAGAGGGGCTCCAGCCTAACAAGTGCTTTGTACACATGAGAACAGTGTGTGCTTGGATGGTGTGTAAGCCAGTGCCCATGTGAATGAATATGTGCATATGTGTTTGCACGAGGAAGCCCAGACCAGGACTAGGTGAGACACACAAGGAGCCCTGGGAACATCATTGAAAGAAGCAGCCACTGTCTGGGGCCACTGGTACTTGCATGACCCTGAGACTCTCTGATTCCTTGAATTTTGGGTCCTAAGTACTGCATGTCCTATGTTGCTGTACCAAGTCTTGGTCTTGGGATAGTCATGTATGTAGGGAAGGGGCAGGATTTAAAATGTTGTTCACAGGGAAGAGCTTATACTCTTATCTGAAAGATCTTTCCAAAAAAGAGCATGGATTTTCTTAAATTTTGGACCAGTTAAGGCCATCTAACCCATCCAATCCGGCAGTAATCAATGTTAGAGTACATCATATTCTCCTGGGGGAATTTATTCAAGTAATCCTCTAGATTTCCCTGCTCCCAACCCAAGACTGTGATTCAGTAGTCAGGGCTGGGGACATGGGATCTGCATGTTCAATACGCATCCACTCTTCCCATTCTGAGTAACTCTGATAAAGACTGTCCAAGGACCATGCATGAAGAAACTTTTATAATTAGGGTGACCATGTGATCCATCATCTGAACCAGGTCACTTTGGAGAGTGAAATGAATCTGTGATAGTTTAAATCAGGAATTGGTAAACTAAGCCAGTTTTGACAAATAAAGTTTTATTGGTTCACAGCTGCAGTTATTTTTTGCATAATATCTCTGGTTGTTTTTTAAGTTATAATGCCTGAGCTGAGCAGTTGTGACAGAGACGCTATGGTCTGTAAAACATTA
This sequence comes from Ictidomys tridecemlineatus, assembly GCF_052094955.1. Classification (NCBI taxonomy): domain Eukaryota; kingdom Metazoa; phylum Chordata; class Mammalia; order Rodentia; family Sciuridae; genus Ictidomys; species Ictidomys tridecemlineatus. Next base: position 1,784,523 of record NW_027522848.1, on the reverse strand, counting down.
AAATATTTATTATATAGTTCTTCATAGAAACAGTTTGTCAACCCCCTGGTTTGAATTATTATTCAGCAAATATTTGCCCCTCACCTCTTCCTCCTGTGAACAGAATATACCTTTCTCTGTATCATTGATATTGATATTGTCTTACCTTGGGCAATGACATGAGGTAGGGGAAATGACATGAGCTGGCATTGTGAGGCTTGCTCTCTTTATTCTCTCATTTCAATGATAAGAACTCGTCCGAGCCAGCCTGCCTGTTCAAGGGGAATGAAGGATGTGGAGGGGACCCAGATGCTACTCATATGGAGTCAAGCTCAGCAGAGCCCACCCCAGATCAGCGAATCTCAGTATTGCTTTAGAGCAATTATAACTGAGGGTTATTAAGCCACTGAATTTTGGGGTAGTTCATTCAATAGCATCACTGTGTTAATAATTCATTGATGCAGAGACACTATTAATAATAACCCATAGGCATAATCTGGGTATCATTACCTTAACTATAATATCCTCCTTTCATTTAGAGGAAAGGCAAGGTTCCAAAAGGGTTAGGATTTGACCAAGCACATTTTAGGCAACACCTGGATGCTTCATTGCATTGAACCACTCTAAATTCAGTTGTGGATACATTGGTGACAACCTCTAAAGGGAGATGCTGCTTAGTGATCCTTGAGATAAACCAGAGTGGGCCCAGGGGGAAGATGTGGGTTAAGCTGAGGGTTTTCCCTGCCTGCTGATTCTCCTTTGCCAGGATGCTGGGTAAAGACATCCCTCAGGGGGACATTTCTTGAGAAGAATGCTCCCTATCCACTCCTCCCTTCCTCAACAAATAAAATAGCAAGACAAATGCAACCAAAGGGAAGTGAGCACCAAGAATAATTACATGGCAGTCACATATTTGGATTGAACTTAATGTTGCTTAGCACAAGAAAATGTACTATGAATACACAGAGATCAATCCGTGCCACAATCAAGTGGCAGGTGACATTAGCAGAAGATGGCCTTAACTCTTTTGAGAACCTTGATACTATCAACTCACACAGTACAGAAGGACAAGAGCGCTCCCCTGGAGGTTCCCCGTGAGGAAGTTTGTAAAAGAGAAGGGCCTGCCTCTGAATTTCTCACTTGGTGCTAGGGATTTAAATTGCAAATTGGCTCCTTGTGGAGGGATGTATTCTTCTACGGGTATGTGGTACACGTGGATCCGCACATTTGTGCAGGCTTAGGCATGCTTGCTTTATAAGTGGGTAGCTCTTATGTCTCTGTCTGTGTTCACATGTATGTATATGAGTTTATGTGTATTAATATGTAAGTTTGTTTCCCTGATAGTGTGTTAGTCATCTTTTTATTACTGTGACCAAAATACTGGACAAGAACAACTTAGATAAGGAAAAGTAAATTTTGGATCATGATTTCAGAGCTTCAGTTCATAGTGGGCCAGCTCCTTTGCTCCAGATCCAAGATGAGGCACATCATCATGGCAGAAAGGCGTGGTGGAAGAGGCTGCTCCATTCATGGTGGCCGGGAAGCAAAGAGAGCAAGGGGAAGTGGCCACAGAGAAGATGAATGATGGCTTCCAGGGCACGGTCCGAGTGACCTAACTCTCTCAGCCACACCTGCCTACAGTTACCATTCAGTTAGACCATTCAAACTAGGCTGGACAGATTAAGCTATAGTTTTCACAATCCAAACATTTCATCTCTGAATATTCCTGCACTAACATGAGCCTTTGGGGGACCCTTCACATCCAAACAGCCCCTCTTCTTGATAGTTGCCCTCCTCACAGCCTGGCTTCTTGGAGATGGATATGACTCTCTTACCCTTCACTAACAGATTCAATCCACATTAGAACCACGAGTGGCCATGAATTCTCTGCCCAGCCTGCCTAGGCCAGGAAGGCCACAGCTGTGTTTGGGGGGCTTGTAGGACATGGAGATGACTCTTCTTGATATGGCTCTGTCTGATCACTTCTGCAGATCTGTGAATCACTTGTGGGTCAAGCTCAGATCTTCTCCCCGGATCCCCTTCATCCCTCCTGTTAATTCCAGATGGAGCCTGCTTTGCTGGTTGATAACATGATATTACTCTATCACTTCCTTTTGGGGAGCCCGATGGGCCAGAAAGGGCAGGGTTACAGGACTGGGTTGGAAAGACCAGAGATGTTATTCAGAGGGACCAGAAGTTCTTATATCCAGTGCAAATTCTGGACAAATAGGTGAGCCAAATTCAGCATCCAGAAGTAGCTCCAAGCAACAGGTCTGAGGGATCATGTGTGAGCCATCCAAATCAGGGCAGGAAAAGGGACAGGCAGATTGGATCATAGAGTGTAGACACCTCCAAAGGTTCCAAGTCTCAGGTGGGTCCTGTCCAAACAGATCAGGGCCAGGTGGGCCTGACGACCTGTCCAGGGCTGGGCCCTTCACCCAGGAATCTTCCTCTTACATAGTCCATTTATTCTTCAGCTACACAGGAAATCCCTGTTCCCTGTCCTCCTAATCCTCTCCAATGCAGTCATGTGATTCTTAACCAGTTATCTCAAGAATTTTTTCAATTTCCAAAGGACATTTAATCTGCTTTGTACATTAGCTGCCTGTGGTCCAAGCCACTGCCTTGACATTTGTCATGAACTGCCTCACTCTATTATTGATTTTTGCAGGTCTCCAAATCTTTCCTCTCTAGCCAGACTAAAGGCCCTTTGACATAGGTGGTGTGATCTGTGTCTGTGCTTTCTTTCTATACCATACACTTGCATGAGTTCGACCCATCTCTTCTGTGAAGTGGCAGTCGGTGTCACCGTCTTTTGTACCTGAAAGTCATTAGGCCTCAGCAACCGCATTCTCCAGTCTTGAAATTCTGTCTCTACCTTCATCCCATGACCTACAGCCTCAGCCCTGCATAATTCTTGAAATAACTCATGCTCATTACCACCAACCCTATCACCCTCCATGTGCTCATCCAGGTGTGTTCCATCTCTTCTCCATGGAGAAATCATGGATGCGTCCTTGCAGAGGCCCCTGAAAAGCCTTGGTGCCTTTCCCATAGTTTCTCAGTGGTATCTGGGCTGTCCTCTGCCTTTCTCAACCTTGCAGGGGTCTACCACTCTTTGAAGCTTGGATTTGCTTTGACTCTTCTTTTGAGATGCCTACAAGCTGAATCTTGTGCTCCAGTCTCTGTTCCACCATGGGACCTGCCTGGTTCATTGGCCATGGGACACTTATCATATTCAGGCATTGAAAGTGAGCTTGATGGTCAGCTTGTCCAGAAGATGCTTAGTTCTCCCAAGGTGGAGATCAGCTCTGAGTGGAGACCATGTCTCAGTCATCTTTGTGGCTCCCTAATCACCATTCCCCAGTGCCCAATACAGAATGGATATTTCACTAAACAATCCCTGGACTGATTGCTAGAAAAGGAGGTGGCCCTTCCCAGAAGCAGGAGGAGCAGAGTGGAGAGAGAAGGAGGCCTGGTTCATCAGGTGGTCAATGGCAGGGCTGTGTGGCACTGGGCAGGGAAGACTCTACTTGCAGTAGCACCCATGCCACTGCAGGTCAGATGTCCATAGTCACTGTGACCAGGCAGGCACGTGGCACCAGGAAGGTCTGGAGCAGGTCATGCATAGGTGTCTGGGGCTCAACATTGGATGTAGCTGCCAGGGTCGGGGGAAGCCTTAGAAGAACTGAGTTATCATCCTGATATGGCCACTTTATATTGTGTAATCCTGAGCCAAGGATTTAATCTCCCTGGGCCTCAGTTTCCTTGTCTGTAAATCGGGGATAAAAATTCCTTCTCCTAGGGTTGGCAGAAGGGTTGAATGAGATAATGCAAGAAAGTAGTGCTCACATTGCTTTTTTTTGACAATAGTGAATCTTTCTGTGGTCTCTTTTCCCACCTAAACCAGTTTCCATATTTACAAACTACTCAAGAATATATTGATTCATGCCCAGTGAATAGATGGGGTTCTTGTTGAGAACAGAGACTGTGTCTCAGCTTTGTATTCACATGTGTGTTAACACACAGGTGTTGACATGCTCTTGCTGAATGAATGAATGTGAACTGATAGTTGGGGGAACTCACTCCATTCTGTATAGCAAAACCTTGTTTCTTTGGGGCTGAAGACAGTAGCTTGAATTAGCAAACCAAAAGAACATTATCAAAGCCAAATTTAAAAAAAAATAAACAAATAAAAAGAATGTTCCAATTTGTAAACCACAGGAACTCCTGACTACCAAACTGTTTCTGGCCAGAGGTCTTGCTGGGTGGCTGTCATGTACAGATAAGGCTCATTTGTAACTAGTAAGTGTCCATTTGCATTCAAATGTAGCAAGGTGCTCAAGTTCTTAAAAAGAATATGTTTCTTTGGAGTGGGCTAAACATTATCTCTGTAATGATGGAGATTAGTGACTTTTTTTCTTGGTAATATCCTTTCATGTATGCTTTCAACAATGTTTGTTGGGCTCTTTTCCATTGGAAGGTTCCATCTAGGCACAGCAGAAAATAAGGCCAGGTCCCCAGTCTGCATATATATAATGTTCTAATGAGGGTGATGGTCAATAAATAAGTGGAAAGAAAATATGGAACACAGATTTAAAACAGAGTTATGTGCTCATGCCCTATTGGGTGGCTACTTTGGACTAAGTGATTCAGACCTGGGGGAGAGGGAATCCTGAATAGAAAGAAGAATTGGTCCCAAGACCCTGAGGTGGCAAAGAGATAGACATCATCAGTTATAGACAAGGGGGCAGAGTGGCACAGTGAAGCTGGAGAGGAAGGTAAAGGCTGAATTATGGCAGGTGTTATAATTCCTAGAGAAGAATATTTTGCTTTTTGTCCTAAATACAGCAGCTAGGTTATGTAGGGGCATAACATGATCAGATGTGTATCTTTAAAAAAAATCTCTCTGACTCTTGCATGGAAACTGGGAAGGAAAGGGTCTAAAAATGGAAGCCAGAGACCAGATAGGAAGCTATTCTAGTTATATGATGAGAAATGATGGTGGCTGAGAGCAAGGTGTTAACAGCAGGGATGGAAACATGGAGACATCTATGCAGAGTTGCCAACATATTTTGGATGTAGAATCAGTAGCCTTTGTTGATCTATTATCTGGGGGACTGGGCAGAGAGTCAAAAAGAGGAATAAAGGGAACTCAAGATATTTGGCATGTGGCAGGGTGAGCAGTGGTGATACTTTCTGAGCTAGGAGAGAATCGGGTGGTGGGGAGTCATTTGAGGAGTTGCTCCGTATGTGTGAGAAAATGTGCCAGTTCACCTGTGTGTGTTCACGTGTGCACACGCAGGCCCATGTTGGTATAGGGTAGGCTCAGGAGGGTTTTGGGACCAAAAGTTTTGGTCTTGCCAAGTTAGAGCTACCAGTTATATGTCTATGCAGAGATGTCAGGCAGGCCATGGGATATTTGCAACTTGAGCTCTGAGAAGTGATTAAAGCTGGAAATATAGATCGAGGAGTCATTTGCATATAGATTACCAAGGGTGAGGAATGTAGATAAGGGAGGGAAAGAGGCCCCAGAAAGAGCCCTGTGGCACTCCAATAGAGTTTCAGCAAAGGAGGAGGAATTTGCAAAGAACTAGAAAGAGGGGTCAGCGAAGTGGGAGTGAGCCCTGAAAGTGATCAGTTACCAAAGCCAAGGGAAGAAAGGGTTCCAGGAAGGAGAGGCGAGCACGGTTGACTTCTGCTGGTAAATCAGCCATGTGAGAGCGGAGAAGTGGCTGTTGGATAGTGCCACCCCAGAGGCTCTGGCAGGAGGCCTGAGCAATGTCTCTGTGGTGGTGGTGGGTGTGCATCATGGCTAGTGTGGGTTGAGAAGACAAGATGGGGTGGAAACACAGACCCGTATAGGCATCTTTTTATAAAAGGAAGTTTCACTATGAAGGGAAACTGAAAAATGAAACCACAGCTGAAAAGTTAAATGGGATATGGGTACTGAAGATAAAAGGAAATGGTGCTTGTATGGAGATCCCTCAGAAAACTGGGAATGGAACCACCGTTTGACCCAGCTAAGCCTCTCCTCGGTCTATACCCAAAGGACTTAAAATCAGCACACTACTGGGAGGCAGCCACATCCATGTTTCCAGCAGCTCAATTCACAGGCTAAACTATGGAACCAACCTCGGTGTCCTTCAATAGATGAATGGATAAAGAAAATGTGGTATATATATTCAAGGAATATTACTCAGCTTTAAAGAAGAATGAAATTATGGCATTTGCCAGTAAATGCATGGAGTTGGAGAATATCATACTAAGTGAAATAAACCAACCCCCCAAAACCAAAGGCCAAATGTTTTCTCTGATACGTGGAATAAAGGGTGGGCACTAGGGCAGAATAGCATTACCTTAGATTAGATAGAGGGGAGTGAAGGGAGGGGAGGGGAAGAGATACGGGGATAGAAAGGATAATAGAATGGAATGGACATTATTACCTTATGTGTATATATGACTGCACAGTCCATGTGATTCAATAATAAGTCCAATAAAAAAATGAAAAATTATACCCTGTCTATGTATGACAGATCAAAGTGCATAAGTACATTCTACTGCCATGTATAACTAATTTAAAAAAAATTAAAAAAAGGAAATAGTGCTAGAGGAAGGGAGAAATGGAAGGTGCATGGGGCATGAAATTGCAAGAGCAAACAAACCCTTTGGGCTGAAAAGATGAATGGGTTGCAGGACACAAAAGGAGAAGCAGCTTTGGAAAGGAATAGGGGCACTTCATCCATGGAAACAAGAGGGAAGGCAGAGAAGAGGGCTTTGAACAAGCCTCTTTTCAGTATGAAAATCTTAGAGAGTGTGTATCTAATTGCATTCAAGTATGTGGTAAGGACTCTGGCTGTTTTCTATGAGCATGTGAGTATCCGGGGGCAAAGACAAGTTTGAGTACCAAGTATAAGGTGTGAAACAGTCATTGAAGAACAGGCAAGTGAACTTAGCAGAAGAGAGTGGTAGGATTGCCAGGCAACACTGCATGCCCATTTGACATTTCTGGCCACGAATTTAAAGTGAGACCAGTTATCTCATGAACCTGTGATTTCCTTTAGCAAATGGGAGCAGGTGGAGAGTCATATTTAATCATGCTCTGGGCTTGCTATGTGAAGTAAGAAGGGGCAGAACTGGCAAAGGAACAAAAGATGTTTGGTAGAGAGTGGGTGTAGTGACAATGTATGCCATCAAAGAAAGAGGACTGGGGCTGGGACCTGTAGGGGTCTTGAGTTTGGGAGCATTGATGAGGTCACACATGGCTGGAGCACCTACATGGGAGAGGGTGGCCTGGGAGCAGAAGAAGTTGTCTTCAGAGTGGACACTTGGCATCAAGGTTTTTCAAATGTGATGCTGTCATTGGTGATGATAAGGTCAAAATTATGACCATGGAGCTTCAAACCTGAAGTGGCAGGTGAAATATGGATTCCTCTTCCCTCTTCTCCTCCTTCTCTTCATCCTCTCCTCCTCCTCTTTATTCTGATACTGAGGGTTAAACCTAGGCATAATTTACTGTTCATTGAGCTACACCCCCTATACCCATTCCTTCTTATTTTTTATTTGGAGACAGAGTCTCACTAAGGTGGTTAGGGCCTGGCTAAGTTACTGAAGCTGGCCTTGAATTTGCCACCCTCCTGCCTCAGCCTCCCAAGTTTCTGGGATTATAGTTATAAGCCACCACACCTGGCAGAAAGTTATTCTTTCTGCTTCCTACATCTGGAATATGCTCCATCTTCTCCCCACTGGGGATCTATCCCACTGACTTTGCAAGTGGTTTAGGTGGTGAAGTGCCTGGGAGTCTCAGTTTTCTTTGTGAAATACCTTGAAATATTGACATGTTTAATTCCATCACTCAGGCCAGGAACAATTTTTCTAGCATGGAAAATGGCCGTATTACATGTACACAGGTTGCTGCAACGTAAAAAAAAGAATAATCACTCATACAATATTTTTAAGAAAATACATCCCTGGCTTTCCTTTAGCATTTCTTTCCACGTGCTTCACTCTCTGTGTCACCTGCAGTACTTGGTGGCAGACAAGTGGTCGCAGGACCCAATGTTTAAGAACAATTTATGAAAAAATATATCCTCAATAGAGGGCAAATTCTCTCCATTAAGCTAATGTGTTCTGGGAATTGGAACTTCTATGATTCTATTTTGGTAATAAAAATGCTCCATGCACCTTTTGGAGTAATAGCATTCTAAGAAATATTGAGGAGAAAATTTGCCAAAACTCCCCTTGATAGGCGGGTGTAGAGACTTCTTGGGTTTTACCTATTCCTTATTGTCACCCTCATGGATGCGTCTTTTTCCAAAACACATATTTAATTCCTAGTTAAAAGCTGTTTTAGATCAGGGATGCAGCAGTCGGCCTTGCTATCAGCTGTAAGCTTGTGCAGGCTGGGGCTCTGTCTGGTCTCCCTAATGAGCCAGCAAAGAGCAAAGAGCAGCCTCAAGGAGTACTTAATCTGGAACTCCTCTCTGCATCCAAGAACCTCTGCTAATCCTAGCCTATGAGTCAAAGAAAACCCAGGAATTTGAATACATTATAGCTTCTCTGGGGAAAAAGAAAAAAAACTGTCCATAGGTGATTTTACCATAATATGGGTTGGGTTGCAGGTATCTTCAAAATCACTGAGATTCTTTTCCCTTGGAGAGGCCCCTAAGAAATATGATTTCTTTTGTTCCTAGAGTTTGGGACCCTACAGGGATTCCTTGTTTCCCTCCATCTTCCATCTCTGTTTGAATTCTTGAGGGAGCAGCTATTTCTTACTCTTTTTGTTTTTTTCTTGTATAAAGACTCTCGACTTTCCTTGTAATATGGAAAACAGCATAGCTGTTTGGTATCAGAAAGTTCTGAATTCAAATCTCGGTTCCATTCCTTGTTAACTATATGATCGAAGGTCCTGGAGCTCTCTAAGCCTCCGTGGGTGTGTTAGGGTTTGGATAGGAGGTGATCCCAAAAGCTCATGTGTGAGACATTTCAGAATATTCACATTAGATTAGATTATGAGAACTATAGCATGATCCATGAATTAATTCACTTAAATAGATTAACTGGGTATAACAGTAGGCATGTAGGGTGTGAGTGGAGGAAGTAGGTTACTGGGGTTGTACCTTGGGGCTTATGTTTTGTCCCTCATGCCTCTCTCTCCCCCTCCCTCCTTCCTTATGGTTGTGTCCTGAGCTGCTTTCCTCGTCCATACCCTTGCACCATGATGTTCTGCCTTACCTGGGGCCCAGAGCTATGGAGTCAGCCAACCATGGACCTCACCTCTGAAACCATGAGCCCCCAAATAAACATTTCTTCCTCTAAGTTGTTCTTGTCAGATCTTTGGGTCACAATGAGAAAAAGCTGATTAAAACAAGGTATGCCAGGAAAATGAAGATAACAGTAAGTTCTATATCAAACAACTAGGGCCAAGGGCTCAATTACATTTGGACCCTCTCCCCCACCTTCTCCTCTTTGTCTGATTGCCATCACCCCCTCCAAGGGTCCACTAACTCTTTGGAGATGGGGTGTTTGGAAAGACTGCAGGTCTGAGCACCGTGACCTTGCCCCACTGCAAATGGATGGACAAAAATGACCATGCTGGCCTTAAGCCATACACACATCTCTTTTGAGGCTGCCATTTTAAGACATTCAGAAAACATTAGCTTCCAGATTCCAGGCTGAGATTTTCCCCACGGGTCTAATGATTTTTTCATCCACTGCCCATTAGACTTGTTCCTATTTACATGGCCTCCCAGGGACAGGGCCCATTGAAGACTTTTCTCCGTGGGATCCTTTCTCAAAGACAGACCCCCACCTCTTAGCAGTACTCTCCTTTCATGCAAGCTGTACTTCGGGCTCATCTTTACCCCACCTCTAGCCCATTCCTGTGGTTATGAAATGCTTGCCTGTGGGGCCTGTTGAAACACATTCATAATGCCACATTATCTCTCAGATAAAACTTCCAGGGGAAATTAGAGTCTTGGCAGGGTTGGCACTCTGTATTTATGATCCTTGGGCATTGAAGAGCTTTTTGAAAGTTTTCTTTATCCTTGCACTCAGAGTGGTGAAGAGAGGAAGCCCAGGGGTGGTGGCATGGGCTGCTGGGGATGGCAATGATAGAGGAGTCAGAGCACCGGGCTCTAGACCTGCCACCTGCCCACCAGCCATGGGACTGCGACCAGGGCCAGACTGGATGAACATTGGCTTTTCGACGTTCGTCCTTCTGCCTTGCCTAGGATTCTGTGCCTTTCTGATGCCTCCTTCCCTCCAGAATTTTGTCCCGGGCCCTCGTCTCTATTCACTTCCATGGTTTGCTTCTCCACTGCCTCGGCTTCAACTGCTGCCCGCTCCCCAAACATGGCTCCTCAGTCTATCACTCTGGCTAAAACGTTCAACTCTCTGAAGCTCCAGCTTCACCTCCAGCAGGACAGCTTGCAGGTACCTCAGAGGCAGCATGCCCAGGGCTGCACAGGTGACCCTCCTACCAGCCCTTTCTTTCCCTTAGGGGTCCATCTTGTTCTCCAGCCCCACCTTCTTCACAGAAACAACTGGCCCGCAATCCAAGGACTAATGTCCAGTTAGTCCTCTCTGTGGAGTGCCATTGGTACCTGCCCATTGTCCTCTAAGATCTGACTCCCAGGGAGCCTGCTGTCTTTACCTGCTCTCTTCCAGCCCTTTCCTCTCTAATCCCTCTAACCCACTGCAGCCCATACATCCCCACCTCCCAATGAGGCCTGGCTGTTCAACTCTCCCGGCTTCTATGAAATGGGAAAGTTTAGAGAAGGTGATCTATGGTTATTATTAATATGATTATTACTATGTGGAACTGAGGATTGAACCCAGGGCCTTGAGCATGTAGACAAGCTCTCCACCATTGAGTTACATCCCCATGCCTGAGAAGATGATTTCCAAAGAAGCTTCTGGTCCTCTCAAGTCTTTAGTTCAAAAATGATCCACCTCACTCCATTGTTACTGTCATAATTGCCTAATAGAGCCTTGCCTCTGGGTTCTCTCCACCTCTCCAAACCAACCTTTCAGTAATTTCCAGAGGGAATGTTCAAAGACTGGAGGAAGTACTGCTGCCCGCCTCTCTGGCCTCAGCACCTCCTGACTTGCACTGACTTCTCAAGGTGACCGTGATGTTGTGTATCTCCTCAGTCACCAGGCGCTTCTCAAACTTCAGTCCTGAGCCACTGCTGACTCCTCCTCCTCCTCCTCCTCCTCCTCCTCCTTCTCTGGCTGTTGACATTTCTCTCCTTTTCTCTCTTTCCTACTCTTGTCCACTCTTTTTCCCTCTGTTTCCCAAGGTGTCTTCTTCCTTCTTCAAGGTCTGTACCAAGCTCACACTCTGCAATACCCTCACCTGAGCATTAAGATTGGCACCTCCAGTTGCACATCACTTGAGCTGTGTGAAAGGCATTTGCACATCTGCCTCTGTAATCTGGGCTCCTATAGGTCCTGACTTTGCATTACCAGAGTCCAGTGAAGCCTTGCCTAAAATTCAAGTTCAATCATATTGTGACTGAACGGCTCCCCAGATTTATGAAATAACACACAGTTGCCTTAATTTGGCATTTAAGACGCTTTCCATTAGAGAGTCACCAAACGGTTAGCTTGTTTTCCTTTAAGCACAATTTCCCCAGTCAACTGCACCATTCTATAATCAGGCCTTGACCATGTGCGTCACAATGATGGGACTTCTGCTGTCCAACCTCCACCCCCTTTCATGCCCACGGTCCTGAGCCTTAACTGTTTTTAAGGCACAGCAAATGTCACTTTTCCTTTTCCTATTCTATGTCCAAGAGTGACCTTCCTAGGAATCCCATGGCTCTTTGAATCACTTTCATGGTTCTTAGTTCTGGGCATTGTCACAAAGGGATGTGGTTAATGGTCCATCTGTAAATACTTGCCCTTCAGGGCCATCCTGACCAGGTACAGGGTCCCACTGGGGTTTTACTCATCCTATACATCATGGGCATCTTCATGCTCTCTCCCAGTGATGATACCTGAGTATTTTTAAGTTAGTCATTCATATCCTCTCCATCCTCGCCATCACCTTGACCACCCCACCTCCCACCCAGAGGACAGCAATCCATTGCAGTCAGCATAACATTTAACTTTGAAAACATGATAAAAGCACACCCCTGTTTAAAACCCTTCAGTGACTCCCCATTGCCCTTGGGATAAAGGCCCATCCCGCTCAGCTGCCCTCCAGCCCCATCCCTGTGCTCCCCCGGCTCTTTGCTCTCTTTCAGGGAGGCCTTACTAAGTGTTCTGTGTTCTTCCCACCCAGGGCTGGCCCCAGGAGGCTCCTCTGCAGGGAACATTCTCTCTTTGGCTTTCTTGTGGGCCCAGCGGACCTACTCAACTCAAACATCTTCTCTTCTCCCGGTTCCACTGCTCCATCGGATCTCTGATCATACACTCAGCATTTAGTCCAGTCGGCCAACCCCGTGGAATGAGTATTTGGGGACAGAGGTTGTGTCTTTCTATTTGCTGCTGTCCTCTCCTCTGCCTTCCTCCCAGGTATGTGAACCCCACTCTGTGTCCAGCAGAGAGTAGCTGCACAGTTCTCATCTGCAGAATGGATGCTGACTGGCGAGTGTCACCCATAAAAGCCTGGGAGCAGCTATGGGCAAGGTGCTGTATCTCATTCATCTTGGTGGGAGCAGGAAGTTATTATGTATGAGAACATCTGTGTCTAGGTGGATAGGTGTATGTCCAGAGTTTCAAAAGGCATCTACAAAAAAACAGTCAAAACCCATGTTCAGAAATTCAAGCAGTTTGGGGTCCAAGCCTATGAGAACAGAAATTAGTAAAGTAGAGCTTAGGTTTCCTTTGCAGCCTACCCTGAAAAATTTTCCTTGGTAGGATTTGTTATAAAGGTGCTTGGGAGGTGGGGGCTTTAAAGACCTTGTCTTTTTCTTAGAATATATCTATGAATTTTTTTAAAAATGTACAGCTTTTTCAGGTTGTAAATTATCTGAACATTTGGACTGTATTTTATCTATCTTGCTTTCCTTTGCTCCCATGACAACCTTTGAAAAATAGTAAAAGTTTTGCACATGTTTGTTGAATTGGATGGGATTTATCATAATCATAGCTGGAGCCCTGGAAAGATCCATTCATTCATTCCACCTTCATTGCAAATCTACATTCACTCCCTCAACATTTATTCATCCATCACGGGGCAGTGGGGCTACAATTGTCAAGAAGGCAGACACATTTCTCTTTCATTCAGAGTTTCCAGTATAAAGGGAATTGATATCCTACGACCAGTGCTGACTTGGTCAAGGTCAGAGTGCAAGGGGAACTTAGAGAAGGAGAAACGAGCCTAGACCTGCTACTGGGATTAGCCGTCAGGGGAGGTTTACCTGGAGGAAGTGACTTTCTAAAAGAGATTTGAAAAATCTCCAGCAAAGAGCAGGATGCAAGCACCAATCAAAAAGGAGAGTTCAGACAGAGAAACAAACAGTGCTGTGTGGTTGAAGAACGTGCCCCTCAGGAGTGCAGAAGTGTGAGGGGAGGGGAGGGATCATTAGGTACCCTGCATGAGCCCTTGCACTTTAAAACTCTTTCCCAATGAGCCTTCAGGGTGGCCCTATGTGACAGGGATCATCATTTTGATTTTTTCAATCATTGCTCAGGACAATTCAGCAGCCCAGGAATATTTGCCCAGCTGGTAAGGAGAGGGCTCAGATGACAGATCTATGGCCCAGGTCTTTCCTATCCCTGACTCACCCACCTCCCCAATCTGAGCCGTGGGGGAGGAAAGGCGTTCATTACTGGCCGAGCTTTGGGGTCCAGAAAATGAGCACATCTCCAATGATATGGACGCAGGCTGCATTCCTAGTATCTCTGACTGGTCTCCACCATAATTAGGACCTGCTGTCTGATGCTCAGTTAGCGTGGAAATGGGAGCTAGGCAGGCCACCTCTGCAGACAGCACTTTTGGCCACAGAGTGTGTTAAACTCTTGTCTTCACAGTATTCAAATGAAGCCTCCAACTGGTTGCACTCAGGGCCAACACCTGGCTGCTCAATTTGGAAGCTCCACAGGCCCGAGGAGCATGAAGGCCTCATTATGTAATTAGGTCTTTGGAAAATGAGCTATTATTCCTCGACACTGCAATCAGAGGGCTTGATGCAGCTCAGGGATCCCAGGCGATGTGGGCTGTGTATGTATCTCTGTTGCTTCTTGCTGCTGCTGCTGCTGCTAGAAGAAGATTGTCACAGAACAAGGCATCTCCAGCATAGACCGGCCCCAGCAGGGAGGGAGAGGGCCTTTACTAGGGAAGAGCTTGGGGGTTGGGGATAATCAAGAGCAATGATTCTCAAACTGGAGTGTGCATCAAAACCTGCTGGAAGAATTGTGAAAACACAGCCTGGGCCTGTGGATGTAGCTCAGTGGTAGAGCCCTAACCTGTCATGTGTAAGGCTCTGGGCTCTATCCTCAGCACTATAAAAACAAAACAAAACAATAACAACAATACAGCTTGGGCCACCTCCAGTGTTTCAGGTCAAATGGGGCTATTGTGGGACATGAGAATTTGCATTTCTTTTTTCTTTTTTTTCATTGTAAGTTGATTTACCTCAGGTATTTCTAACAGTCATAGAAAACTGACTAACAAAGCCAATAATACTAATGGCTCAGCAGAAGTCAGGAAAGAAAAAAAATAAACAACAAAAAATGGTTTTTTTCCACACTCACTTTTCTGAATCTTCTGTTCCCACTTTAGGGTAAGGGGGGACAATTCCTCTAAAGTGGCTCCTAAGCTTGACTCCTTTCCTTCTCCTGGCTAATATTAACGTTAATAATGTGCAAATGCATGTGACCACAATGTTCCCTACTGATAGAGCAATTTGTCACCAGTTTTTTACACAGTGCTACATAAACACACTTGAACTTACTGATGTTTTTATTTCTTAGGTTAGAGATTTTCTGGTTCAAGAGAACTTGCATTTCTAATGAGTTCCCTGCTGCTGATCTGGGTACTACCCTTTAAGAATCCCTCTCCAGAGTGAACTGAGGCACCTGACTCCCAGCTTCCTCAGGAAGACCCCCTTCCAGACTCCCTTAAATAGAACTGAGCCCCTCACTTCTCACAGGTGCACAGGGTATATACTTGAGCTGCACAATTTGAAGAGGAATGAGGAGGACATGTTATTATTCCTATTTTTTCATGTTAGGAAGCTAAAGCCCAAATTCCAAAGACTTAGAAATGTCGAACTGAGGCAAATACCCAAATCTTCTGTTGCCCTTTGCAATAGCTTGTCAGGCTTAAATTTATAGTTGTTTATTTTCTTTAGCTCCAAGTAGTGGGCACCACTATATAGGCTTCCAAGTCTATATTCTTATCCTCTTCCTGAGCACCCAGCTAGACTACACTTTCTACCCTCTCTGTAGAAGTGCCACCAATTTATCTTTAGTGGATACAAAGGAGTAGGAGTGATGTTTATCTCACATCAAGCCCCAATATGCATTGCTCTTGATACTTTTTCTCATTTCTGTGTATGACATGTCACCTCTAGGGTGCCTTGAGAACTTATGACAACCTGAGTATGTGTGTGGAGAGCCATCTATGAGCTGAACCACTTGTCTGGAATGTTATGTAATAAACTTCCGCTGTTCTAGACCACTGAAATGTTGGGGTCTATTTGTCATAGCAGCCTGACCTGTACTCATTCTTGTGATGAATTCCTTAAAGTTTAAATATGGCTTTAGGTCCACTTGCCACAGAATCACTGGCTTTCAAAACCCCAAATACCAAGGCCTCATCACATCCCATCTCTAACTAAAGGGATTGCTCAGTTGGAAGCATCTGGTGAGCTGTATTTTAAAAGCTATCCCAGGTAGCTGTTAGGCCCACTAATGTTTGACAGCCGTATACATGTTAGATCTGGGTCTGTAAATTATGGCTTACAGCCAAATGTGGCCTGTCACCTGATTTGTATAGCTTGTGAGCCAAGAATGGATTTTATATTTTTAAATGGTGAAAAAAAAATAAAGAAGATAGTATTTTCTGACGTGTGAAAATTTGCTGGGACACAGCCAAATTCATTTGCTTATGTATCATCTTTGGCTGCTTTTGCATCTTAATGGCAGAACTGGATAGTTGTGACAGAGACCATATGGTCGGCACAGTCTAAAATATCTACTCATGGTCCTTTACAGAAGCAGGTTGCTGACCTATGTTCTAGATCCTAAAACTCTACTTTAGAAGGTGCATCCTGATGAGTGATACCATTAGCAATGTCCTCGTAACCTGTGGACCTAGAGACCCCGGTGATGAGGACAGGAGAGAACCAAGATTAGTGTCTTCCATTCATTTATTCATTCTTCTAGTAAATGTTTGTTGGATGTCATCAAAGTGCTAGGTGAGGCACTGGGAATCCGATAGGAGAAGAATACATTAGCTGGGTGATGATGTTTTTTCATCACAGTGAAACTCCTTACTAAATAAAAGGCTGATCATGAGCTAATCCATGATTGCTGTATAACAAACAGTATTATGGTGTGTTGCACAGGGTTTTTTTTTTTTTTTTTTTTTTTTTTGGTAGAAGGCAATAACTGAAAGAGTTCACACTTGGAGATGAGTGTACTTATTGAAGAACCTGCATTTATAAGACATGGAAAACAGTCAAGTTTGAACTCAAAGCAATTGTAGACAGAGAGTCAGAGACCTCTTTGCTTTTTTTTTTCCCAACATGGAACAACATGAGCCAGTAGAAAAGGCAAAAAGTCTCATAGGATAATACCCAACAGTGACATCAGAAGAGGAACAGGGTCTGAAACTCATTTGGGAGAGAAATGAGAAGGATATATTTGAACAGCATGGCCCTGGCCATCTAGCAAGCTTGATGCTCCAGTAGTAAGAAGGGAACAGATGGGTCACCGAGAAGTTTGTATGAATGTTAAAGGATTGCCTGTGGGGACGTAGTGAACGCCAATAGGATCCAAACAGAAATCAATTTACCAAGGGCCCAGTTGGGTTGGAGTGTAGGGAAATTGGAAGGGATTTCTAGGGACCACTGACTCTCAGTATGAGACAGGGTCCAGATTTCAGGACAAGGAAATAACATCTAAGTTAATGAAATGAGTTTTTAAAACAGGACCCCACTTGAGAAGAGAGAGTCAAATGATAGCAAAGCAAAAATATCAGCACCCACCCACCCACTTGATCTAGGGTTCAGGGCTAAGTGCTAGATTTGGTGGAGGCAGCTAAAAGCCAATGCCAGAACCAGGGCAAGTTCAGACAAGCAGCAGAGACAAAGTAGGGATGTTCAGAGTTCAAGAGCTACCTAGAACTTGATCCTCATCTGTGCATCAAAAACTCCTCCCATAATAGCCAAAGTGCTGGCCAAAAATGCATAAGAAAGATAATTTGGGGGTCTTCTAGAAAAGTTCCTTTAAGAGAGATGACTTAAGTGAGCACAGCACATCTTTGCCCTCCCTTCCTGCTGCCTCCCACAATTCAGATGTGGTGGGTGAGGCTCCAGCATCCATCTGGGGCCATGAACTGACTTTGAGAGTGGAAGCACATCTGGAGTGATGGGACTCAACTAGAGGATGCTGAGTTTCTCCTATCATTGGGATATGAAGTGTCCCCCATTAATCTCACATGATAGAAAAATAAGGAATGTTCAGAGGTGAAATGATTAGAGAGGTGAAATGACTAGAGAGCTGTAACTAACCAGTGGGTTAATCCATTTGATGGGCTAATCATTTGAAAGGACCACTGTACTGGGTAGTAACTGTAATCAGATGGGCTGTGGCTGGAGAAAATAGGTCTCTGGGGACATGGCCTTGGAGACTATATCTTGTCCTCAGTCCCATGCCCGGGGACTCTCTCTGTCTCTTTTTCTCTCCCTCTTTCATTTCCTCTCTCTCCATCTATGCTTCCCAGGCACCATAAACTGAGTGGATTTCCTACATCCTGCCCTTCTGCCATGATGTCCTGTCTTACCTCAGGCCCAGAGTAATGGAGCTGGCCAACCACTGGACTGAACCTCTGAAACCATGAGCCCCAAATAAACTTCTCCTCTTCCTAGGTTGCTCTTGTCAGGGACTATGGTCACAGCAATGCAAAAGTGACTAACACAGTCTCTTTACCCTGAAACAGTCGCACCAGACTTTGGATTTGCCTATCTCTAGACTTCTTCTAGAGAAGAAAAAAAAAAAAAGTTCCATCCTGTTAGAGACACGTATTGGGGGTTTTCTGTCATATGAAGCTTAACTTTCTCCTAACGGATACATCCTCACATCTAGGAGCATTTCCCGGCATGTGACAAATGTGTCACTCCTAGTAGACAAGAAGATTGCTTTAGATAGCACCAACTCAGACAAACACGGGTCTATGATTATGTATTCATTTAAATGTATACTAGAGAAAATAGAGCCAGCACTTGAGAGTTGTGATTTCATGGGTAAAAACCCTCGTTGGTATTTCTATTTAAAAAGTAAGTCAATTTAAAATAGATGGTGGAATAAATAATAGAGCAACCCTCTCGCAGAAATGGCAGCCGTGGTAAAGATAGAATTTGAGCGGCTGCATGTTGGTAAGCAGTGCGATAAGTTAGGAAGCGGAAACTGGACCTGCCTCATTTGGAAGAATCACTGCTTACCTTACCCACAGCAGGTGCTCAATAAATGCCTGTGGAGTTAGTGAGTGAAAAGCATGCACAACTGTCTCCCTGAACTGGCTCCTGCTTCTCCCAGAACTCCCCACGGCTCTGCTAATAGTCTACTTCCTCCTCACCTCCAGACCAAAGACTCCAAACTCTTCCCTTGTACGTTTTTCCAAATTTCCTAATATGCAATTTCTCTTTTCAAAGGCACAAAGCTGTCACCTGATCTCAGGGCTTTTATCTTTCAGGTTTTTATTAAATGTAGCTTTTAGCCTCTGCCACTTTACAATCCTGCATGGGTCTCTTTCTTGCACTGGCTCATTGGTTGGGACCCATTTCGTGGGGTTGAAATAAAAGGAAAACTGCCTCCCATATAGAAGATCTATAGCTGCTTGTTTCTCTTGAGCATAAATATATTTATCACTTGGGCCAGATGGAGCTCCAACCAGAACTTGTTTCCTAGGGATGGAGGAAAGAGGAATTCCCTTGCTTTTAAGGAGCTTAGCTCATACCAGGGACCTCCCACGACAGACTCCTGCCCTTCACCTCAGCATTGCCCCCAACCCAGCAAAAGAGCAGTGATCCTGCCCTGGGCAGGTGGACCCTGTTATAGGGTTCTAAGTTCTTTGCCATCTCTAACCCGTGTCTATGCCTACACGAGGAGCAGGATCCTTGTTAGGCATCGGTCCTTTGGGCTTGCAAAGCATGGTGTGGGTCTTCTGCTCACTTGCTGTTATAAAGGACTGCAAAATACTAGAAGAACATGTAAAGAAGGAGGCCTCAGCCTTGAATGGAGGATCTATGGGATGGGGAAGCAGGGGGGAGTGCATGCTGTTGTGGTTGAGGAGAGTAAAAGCTAAACAGCTTAACACATGTGTGACCTGAGGTTAGCTCCTCTGGCACACATGGGAGGGACACAGCCAACTTCTAGAAGTCTGGCTTTTCAGTATTGGAATGTGTCACTATCACCCTTTGGTGGTACTTGCCCTACTTGTCCTAATAATACTCAGCTTCACATCTGAGCTGGTGACAAGTATGGAAGCAAGACCAGCATGAATATCCTCATTTTACAGGTGATGGAACTGAGGTTTGGAGAGTATTTCCCAAGGTCAGACTAATAATGAAGAGTGGAATCTGGTCCAGATGCCAGACCTCCAGTTTCCAAGGGCCGGGTGATTTCCATCAGCCCTGTGCCCCTGCAGCTGATGATTCACGCAGTGAGGCATTTGGAGTGGTTTCTGTCCTCGCTAAGGTAACAATACCTTTTCCTGTGTCTGACGCCTGCCCCTCTGTCTTTCCTTTGTGCATCTGGCATCTCCAGCAGGTCTTTGTCATCTTAAGTCTTCTCTTCTCCTTGACCTTCAATTTGCCATCCACTCATTCCCTCCTTATTTCTCTCTTTCTCTTTTAGACAACTTTCACAGAGAGGAAGATTTAGAGGTTGGTGCTAGTTCTGCTCCTGTTATACCCCACACACTTGGGCGTAGTGGCCTCTCATGTTTTCTTCCACTTTTCCGCCTCTGTGTTGGCTGAGTGTCAAGTTCTAGTGGAGGATGTGAGGGGAGCTCAGTACTCATTCCCAATCTTGCCTCAGCTGTGGACCCCTTGGAGAGGGAATGAACCGACCTAGTCTCTCTTCTCTCAAAATGTCCTTGATCTCATTCACCCAAGTGCAGCACAGAATAAAGGGGATTCTTGAACTCCCTGAAGGCTATTTGGTAAAGCTCTAGTGGTCCAGGGACCTGCAAGAGGAAGTGGAGGTGTGTGTGTCTGGGGGGACATGGTGCTGTAATTCAGTCAGATACAGAGAGGAAGGTGAGGCAGGAGCTGGAAGGGCAATTGGGTGCTTCCAGAGTGAAACTAGGATGGTCAGGGTGCAAGGCAAGCTTAGGCAATATTGGGGGAGACAGAACTAGGTGAGAAAGCCTTAGTTCAAAGAGGAGACCTTGCAAGAAAGAGACACTTTATCTCAGGAGTGGCAATTTCTCCCCTCTGAAGTAGCCCAGATCACATTTTCCTCAGAGGTCATGGAGAGTTGATAAGATAAGATTGGGACAGCCCTTAGTGCCCTCTGTCTCCACCTGACCTTCTCCAGGGCGGGACCTTGCTTGTTCTCCCTAGCATCCAGCACAGTGCCTGACACAGAGCAGGTCACTCAAGATACATTTGCCTAATAATCACCAGAGCGGGCTCTGTTTTGAGCTTCTACTGAATAAGCAAAGAAAGGGAGGGAACTTCCCCATGTTCTTGGATAGGCAGAATTAGTGGTTGTACCCACAAAAGGTTATACCGGTTTAATGCTATTCCTGTCAAAACACCAATGATACTCTTCACAGAACTAGAAAAAGCAATACTAAAAATCATTTGTAAAAGGAAGAGACCCAGAATAGCCCAAGCAATCCTGAGCAAGAAGAACAATGCTGGAGGATCCCAACCCCTGATCTCAAATTACACTCCAGAGCTGTAGTAACAAATACATCATGACACTAACTCAAAGCAGACAGGAAGAACAAAGGACTAGAAGGCACAGAGACAAACTCAAATAAATACGGTTATCTGATAGTAGACAAAGGTGCCCAAAACATTTGTTTTAAAAAAGAGAGCCCACTTAACCAATGGTGCTGGGAAAACTGGAAATCCACATGTAGAAGATTGAACCTTGGACCCTATCTCTCATCCTGCACAAATGTCAATTTGACATGGATCAAAGACCTAGGAATTAGACCAGAAACTCTGCAACTACCAGAAGACAATGTAGGCCCAATACTTCAACATGTTGGCCCAGGAACTGACTTTCTTAACAAGACCACCGAAGTGCAAAAAATAAAACCCCAAAATCAACAAGTGGGATGGCATCAACTTAAAAAAGTCCTGCACAGAACAGTAAGAGCACGAAGACAGAGCCTACAGAACCGGAGAAGATCTTTGCCACCTGCTCCTCAGATAGGGCCTTAGTATCCAGAATATAAAAAGAACTAAAAAAAATCTTAACATAAAAAAGTAATCCAACTTATAAATGGAAAAAAGGCTTAAACAGGCCCTTCTCAAAAGAGAAAATCCAAATGGCCAAATAAATAAATAAATAAATAAATAAAACGAACATATAAAAGTGTTCAACATCTCTAGCAATTAGGGGGAAAAATTACATTGAAATTTCACTTCATTCCAGTCATGATGACAATTATCAAGGATACAAATGATAAGTGTTGATGAAGATGTGGGGGAAAAGGTACACTCATAGATTGTTGGTGGAATTGCAAATTATTGCAACCCCTCTGAAAAGCAGGGTTATATGCTGAGCTACTTTTGTCCAACACACCCTTCCTACTCCATGATGTTCTGCCATATCTTGAGGAACTTAGACGGCCATCTATGGACTGAGACCTCTGAAACCATGAGCCCCCAGATAAACTTTTCCTCCTCTAATTGTTCTTGTCAGGTCTTTTGGTCATAGCAGCAAAAAAACTGACTAAAACACTTTCTTACTGTTAAGTTGTGGGGTTTTTTGTTTGTTTTGTTTTGTTGCAGGGTATTGAACTCAGCAGTGCTTAACCACTGAGGCACATACATCCCCAGCCCTTTTTTATATTTTATTTACAGACAAGATCTTGCTGAGTTCTTAGGGCCTTGCTAAATTGCTGAGGCTGGCTTTGAACTCCTCAAGATCCTCCTACCTAGCCTCCCAAGCTGGGGGGATTAACGGCATGCACCACAGTGTCTGGCTACTGTTGAGCTTTATGTGTTCTTCATATAGTCTGCATATGAATTCTTTGTCAGATACGACTTTTGCAGACATCATCTCCTGGTCTTTTCAATTGGTTAGAAAGTACCCATACCTTTCCTCAAACATGTTAATCACATTAGAAATGCCATTCCCTTCTCATTCAAAATGCAAAATAGGTACCATTGCTCCAGAATGAGTGCCCTGGCAAATCAGGGCTTCAATATAAGAACTGAAATGAAATGCTTGCATAAACAATTCTTAGTTCTGAACTGTTCCAAGAAGGCTTACCTTTGCACCAAAAATATACATACAAATTATCCCTTAATACTATTTAACAGAGAGAGGAGTGGGGGAGATGTGGGAATAGGGGGGCAAGGGCATTTTTTAAAGTACATTTTTGGAGAAAAAGCTTATGTTTGATGGTATATAAAATGCTTTGTAAAGTTCTAAGAGGGGGTATCTATGCATTTAATGACTCTGCAATCCAGTGCTTTAACATTTTATTGTTGTCTTTATTGCCTGGAATTCTATCTCTCTGTGTCAGTGTTGGGGTAATGTGTGGTAAGAACGTTTCCATTTCAGTCCATGATTAATTAGCTGACATTTATTGAGTACTTAATATGTACCTATAACTGAGTTAAAATGAAATACTGAAAGTATGGCCTCTGCTTTCTCACAAGCTTACAACCTATTCAAAGAGATGGGAGTAAAATTCCTGAAACTTTTGAACTCAATAAAATGTCATGATCACAAGAGGCATGATACAGACAGCAAATGAAGACAGAGTTAGTGCACTATGGGTATTGGTTGCTCAGGGTGTTTAGTATTTATTTAAAAGGAGGCTTTATAGAGCAGGTGTATCTCAAAGGATGCTTTAGATCAGTGATGAGTCATTTGTAAAAATGGCCTCAATTCTTCTGCTTCCTGTATCTCTGCCTTTTAGCAATGCAACTTTTATTTTCTTAGATGAAGAGGTACAGTCTAGTCCTTCAACCCTGAAATCTGAGCTGGCCTTACAATGGCAGCAGTGACAAGATGTTAGTTCTGAACTTAAGTCTTCAAGAGACCTTGCATGCTTTGGGCCTCTCTCAGATTATCTTTAGCTGCCACAAATAAGCCTAGGCTCTCTGCTTAAGGATGAGAACACATTCTTTATGAGACAAGCTGTTTCACCTGAGGTGACTGGAGACTAGTTTGCCCCTAACAGGAAAAACTGCTGAGTACAGTCCTATTTGCCAACCACCATAATCTTGGGCTAAATGAATATATACTGTTTTAGGCCAACAAATTTCAGAGTGGTTTGCCATTAATTATAGATAATTGATAGAAGAGCTTAAGACAGAGATGAAGAAAAAAATTGGTCTAGGCTAGAGTTGCACCTCCAAGAAATCAAGAGTCAGAAATACATGAGGTCAGACCAAAGAAAAATGGAGAAACTAGTAGAACTGGATGTCTGAGCCACTTTGTTTCCATAAAATAGCTCCAGGGATTGAGAGAACACATACTGGAGGCCAGAGATGCACCTCTATTCATATGATGATCTTTCTGCAAGCACTCCATCATGGTAGAACAAATAGGAATCCCCACATGTTGGGACATACAGGGTGCATCTAGATGCCATCCTTTCAGGCTGGACTTTAAGAGAATGAAACATTGTTTCCTAGTCAACTATCAGATGCCAAGAACAAAAAATCCTGTGGCTTATAGTTTCCTTTTATTTTTCAAATAAAATTATAAGAACTTATATGTCATACTTTCAAGAAATGGCAACTGTAGACTCTCAGAGTAAAGATATTACCAAGTTAGACTGCTGTTCACCTTTCACTTTTCACAGTGTGGATCTACTGCCCATTGAAAAATAGTTTTAATTCAGCTGTATTGGGTTACTAAAAATATTTTTCACTGTAAAAGAGTGTAAGAGAAAAATTTACCTTGAAATGCTGAAATGTATTCTTTCTCTTAGATGGTACTGCTTGAAAAGCACATCTCTGGGATATGATGAATTCTTGTTTTAGTAGTACCTCCTTAAATCTGGCAGAACAGGTGGGCAGTAGTGGGGAGTGGTAGGGGTGGAGTGAGGGTGAGGAGTGTGGTATTCTGGTGAAACAATATTGAACCTATAACTACTTATGCCTGGGATCTTATGTTCCAGTAACCACAGAAACTTCTTCTTCTTCTTCTTCTTTTTTTTTTTTATTGGAAAACGAGTTAGTTGACAAAGTGCCATAAACTTTATACAAAATGGCCTTTTCTGAGCAAATGTTTTACTCGATCTATGGTTCAACCACAAATATCCTAAAATTGTAGTGAAGCAGGAATTTCAATAGAAGAAAAGGCAGGAGTAATGAGGACTGAAGTGTCACCCAAGCAGGAGTCAAAGAGGTGTGTCATACCCGAATCAGTGCACACTGTGTGTGCAAGCTGGAAGGACAGAGGGCGTGCTTTAAAGTTGTCATGTTAATTGCTGCTTGTCTCCTATGAACATGTTGCTCCCTTTGGGCTGTCAAGTAATCAGCTCACCCCAAACTTTTCTGAACCGAGGGCCCACAAGTCCTGTGTCCCATCTTTCCCTCTCAAGCCTGCCTCTCACCAGCGTTTGGGCATTCTGCGCCGGCTAACAGGTCCCTGCTCACTCCCCAGTACATCTCCGCAGCACACTAGGACTGCAGTCTGTTTGCCGCCCGTCCTCCCATTGCAGCAGTCAGGGCGACGGAGAGGGAGGAGGCACGCAGGGAAGGGAAGACCCAGGAGGACCAACTCGCCGGCCAGCTCCGAAATCAGCATGGGGAAGGGAAGCGCGGGACGAGTTCGCACCACAGGTAAACAGGCTGGCGAGGTGCAGGGCGCTGCCGCCGCCGCGGCCACCCAGCGATTTCCAGGCACGCAACTCCGCCTCCAGGGCGCTCTCCCTCGCGCTCTCGCCCAGCCACTAGCTCGCAGCCCCAGCCGCCGCCACAGCATCACTTCACACAAAGGACTGTTACCCGCTGAGCAGCTCCTCCACCTCCAAGTCCTCCTCAGGTGACAGCAGCCCCGACAGCAGGGCTCCGGTGCGGCGGCGGCGGCGGCGCGGGGGGGGGGGGGGGGGACCTGTCACTCCTTGCAACCCAGGCGGTGGCAGCGCAGCGGCTTTTTTTTTCTTTTAGCTTTTCTTTTTCCCCCCCTTCGTCTTTTTTGTGGTTCCACCCATCTCTTCCCCCCTCCTCCTTCCATAAACAACTCTCCTACCCCACCCCCCCATAAATAAATAAAAGGAGGAGGGTAAAGGGGGGAAGGAGGAGTGGTGCGGGGCGCAGGGGGGTGGCAAGGCAAAGGGAGGCAGCGCGACAGAGCCAGGCAGAGTCCGCACCGACAGCCAAGAGCCCGTACGCACCTCAAACCATGAGATGGCGACGCGCCCCGCGCCGCTCCAGGAGTGCTGGCCCTCCGGCCCCGCGTCCCGACTCGGCCGCCCGCTTGCCGCCGCCGCTGCTACTGCCGTGGCTGCTGCCGCTGCTCCTGGGGACCGCGGCCCTGGCGCCGGGGGCGGCGGCCGGCGACGAGGCGGCTCCCGCGGGGACCTCGGTGTGCTACTCGTTCCCGCCCAGCGTGGGCTCGGTGCAGGAGCTGGCTCAGCGCGCCGCGCTGTGATCAAGGGAAAGGTGCACCCGCCACGGGGGCAGCAGGGGGCACTCGACAGGAAGGCGGCGGCGGCGGGCGAGGAAGGGGCGTGGGGTGGCCAGCGCGAGCCGCCAGCCGCCAGCCGCCGGCCCAGGGGCGCTGGGGCCGCCCGCCGAGGACTTGCTGCCCACCGCCAACGGGACTGTGCCCTCCTGGCCCACAGCCACTGTGCCCAGCGCTGGCGACCCCGGGGAGGAGGAGGCACCCTATCTGGTGAAAGTGCACCAGGTGTGGGCGGTGAAAACCGGGATCTTGAAGAAGGACTCGCTGCTCTCCGTGCGCCTGGGGAACTGGGGTCACCCGGCTTTCCCCTCCTGCGGGAGGCTCAAGGAGGATAGCAGGTACATCTTCTTCATGGAGCCCGAGGCCAACAGCAGCAGCCGCGCGCCGGCCGCCTTCCGAGCATCGTTCCCCCCTCTGGAGACCGGCTGGAACCTCAAGAAGGAGGTCGGCCGCATGCTGTGCAAGCGGTGCGGTAAGTTCCTCGCCCCTGGGGGCGTGCTTCGCCGGGCTCGGAGGGCGCGGTGGGCAACAGGATTCGATGGCTGCGGAGCAGAGGAGGTCTCAGGAGTTGCTGGGGTCTGGGTGTCGGACTCCAGAGGTCCTCAGGAAGGGAGATTTCCCGGGTTCCACTGGCAGAACCTTTTCCACGTTCCTGTTTCCTAGGCTTTGCCATTGGTGAAAGCCCAAGTTTGGTCCTTGGTTGGGGCGGCCTGAAACTTTTTAAACCTTTGGGGTTTGGTTCAACTAAGTAGAATCGAAATGTGCCTGCTGTTTTCTTGCCTGTGGAATATTGAATTTGGTTTTGGTTAGGAGCTGCTTATTATGGGCCCCTGAGTGGGGCTTTTCCTCTGAAGGAGAATGAGTGAGGTGGACAGGATTTTAATGCCTTCTCTTCACTTTTGAATCCTGAGTGTGGAGATGAGATGGGCAGGGATTGTCTGTGTCCCTTGGGAATTCACTCAGAGATTTCTTTAGGCAGATGGCAGAGTTTTTGGTGAACTAAAGTCCAACAGATTAGGTTCAATCTGTATCTTGTGTATATGTGTATGCAAGAGTTATAAAGTATTTTTTTGGTGAAATCATCTCAAGAATTTTTGTTTTCTCAATATTTTGGTTTGGAGTCTATTTTGGCACTTCAGTGAATCAGAACAGATGAACATAATTATGGAGCTTCACGTGTAGGCCCTGAAGAAGAATTTCAGAAAAGAAGTTTAGCGACGGATTTCCCAGACCTTTTCCCATTTTCCTATTGAAAAGTATTTTTCCCAGGTCTGCGTCATATTATCAGGTTTGACAAATTAGCTGGTAATCTAATTACATTTCTGAGATAGCCTGCGTTTATGCCATTCATAATTTCTAGGATCTAAATATCTGTATTATTTCCTGATTACCATATAATCACTAACACATAGCAGGGTTTCTTCTCAAACCATAAATTAACATGATTACACATTGCAAATTCTAACATGCATAATAGCTGTTTTCCTTGGTCTTTATATATCGGTCTAATAGATGGTTGGATTAATTGAATTTTCACAAAACTCAGCATCATGCTATATTCAGTATGCCTGTAATGCAAAGTATATCATTTCTTTTTAATTTGTAGCTAGTGAAGCCCAATTATTTAAATTTCTGGTTGATTCTTGTGTCCTGCAGTTAATTAATGTCCAATGATTTGGATTTAGTGACAAGAAAGAGCAGTGTTCACCCACCATTCCCCTATGTTAACAATGGACTTTGTGTGCCAGAGACCTGTTAAGATTGCACCACTCTGTGGACAGAAGCTGTTCAGAGTGGTGCTGAGGAAAACTGAGTGACATTGGGATTCCCCATGACTGGCTGATAGATGTCACTGTAAAACATGGGAAGTGCTCTGCTGGGAGCTGACTTATTAGGGAACACAAAAGCTCAAAACCATTGTACTGCAGCTTATGTTATTCTGTTGTGGAATCTGCACAAAACCTTTAAGCCATACTATGGTCCAGTTTTCAGATATTTTATTATATGTAATTCAGGAAGGATTTTGAGTTTAGCCCTAACCACATGAGTTTGAAATCATTGACTGTACATGGTGGGAAGTTAATATAAAGGGGATTGTCGCTAGCAGTGATGCTTAGGATTGGCAATGGTGTTGGTTATGTCTTTTAACTAGAAACAAATGTCAGACTTTGGAGGTAAACTTATAAGCACTCAGAGAATGTTTGGATATGGAAAATCCATGTTGTCTGGAGAGGAATAATATTCTGTTTTGTGCTTCTAAGGGGAAAAAAATCTTCACTGAAGGTCCTTAGTTTTGTCCTTTTGTTTGCCAAAGGAAAACACATAATTATAAATTGTGGCATGTTTTAAAAATTGGGATTTTTAATGAGTTGGAAGCTCCTTGCATCTAATTGAGTAGATTACAAAATCACAAAATTACTGCTCTGTGTTTGTATAATTGTTGTGTGTGTGTGGTTATTTTAGTGTTATATAATTTAAGGTAGGGTAGTTAGTACATTAGACCTCAACTAATGGTTTAGCTAAGGACTGAGTGCTGAAAGTTTCTTTTGCATTATTGCCCACATAGTAATCATTACAATAATGGAGGGAAAAAGTAAATAGTATAAACTATTTTTTTAATAATGAAAACTCAGAAAATCCTTACTTGGATAATTGGGTGTAAAAGTGTGTGAGTGTGTATGTTTGAAAACTTGTGCATTCATCCAGTCTCAGTTTTATAGTCTTAGTTAACAATGTCTTTCAGATCCTACCACGCAAAGGAACACAGTTAAGTGGAAAATATATATAAAGACAATAGGGGCTGATTGTCCTGGTTGAGCTGCTTCTGTGTGCTTCCAGTTAGAAGATTTCAGGAAGAATGATGGAGCAGAGGGCCCTTATCTAATGACATGAACCTGCCCTGAGAGTGTGACGGTTGTGTGCAGGTTTGAGCCATGATGCTAGGCTGGAGAGGAATATAGCAAAGTCATTTTGTGATATCATACCCAGGGGAACAGTTTCCAGATCTCGTGCTCTCAGCTGCAGTATCATTTCCTACAAGTTGCTTACTAGTGTAGAAACTACAGATGCAACAGATTAGTCTTTCAGCTTCCCTGAAAAAATTTCCCTCCATCCAATAGAAACTCCTGAGTAGTGTCTGTATTTAAAAAAAGCTCTTTGAAAAAAGGACCTTTTGGAACAGAAACTGTTAGTGTGTTTTAGAAGACAACATAGAATTTCATAGCTTGTTTGCTTTATAGTTGAAGTTTGTATAAATTACACTTTCTTTACAGTTGGTTAAATTCTTCCCAGTCTTTACTTTTTTTTTTCTTGTTCAGTGAATGACCTAAGAAACATTCTTGGGTTTTATTGTTCATCAGAATGTAAAATAACTTGCTCTTTAATTAAATTTATGATATTCAGGTAAATCATTGTTTGATATGCTACACTTTTAGTTTTCAAAGCATTGTGGTTATACGAGGCAGAGATTGATTTCCAAAATGGAATAAAAATATGGATGCTGAATAACATCTACAATCGGGCTATGCCAGATTTCCATATCAATTATGTTCTTAACAAGCCAATCTAGATATTCTATATATCATATAACATTGCAATTAAGATCTATATGTATATTGACAATATAAACATATTTATCAAATATTTGTGATAAATGGCCCTAGCTCTTTCCAATATTCTCAATCACCATTTAATAATGTGTGCTGACCTTATGGTGTTATGAAAATGAAAAAAAAATGCTGCAGGGATTTTCCAGCCAGCATTGAAGAAAATTATTCTTAATAAAAGCTATATTAAGGAAGTAGCAATAGGAACAGATATGGCTTGAATGCTTGTATTTCATGAATACACATGTAAATGTAATTCCCCTAGCATTTGTGACTGCTCTCTTTAAACCTTATAAATCTTGCTGTCAAAAATCGATACCAAATTTAACTCCCTTCTATCAAGGAGAGAAACTGCATATGTATTTATTTATATTTATATTAAAAAGTGAAACCAAGATAGGGCATTTGGGAAAACAAATCCTCAGATTAAAAATATTTTAAAAAGAGAATTTAAATATTTGTGTTAGAATATTTTACTAACACGAGGGGATAGTCCTCATCACTTGGGAGGGGTCTATAAATCCTCTGAATCTAGGGAAAGTTTTACCATATGTCTTAATGCATTAGCGATGACTGGGAAGCTTAAATAACCCTGAGGATCAAAACAATGAGCTGTGTTTCCCCTGGCCTGTGTATTTATAGCAAATGAGAGCAAAAGACGTGATTGGGCGGGTTACTGCCCTTGTCAAATATAATCTATTCATTGTTCAGGAAATCTCTTTTGCTTCGATACCCATTTTCTTCCTGTTATTTTTTCCTTAATTATAAACATTTTAAAACCTATTTTTACATTTCAGTGACAATTTATAAACTGGCCAGATGTTCAGAGATCTTCAAATGCTCATCTGCCCTTAGTATTTAGCAATACTTGGGTTTTTATGGTTTGGTTTTAATGGACTTAAACGATAAAAGAAAAAAGTCTCTAGATAGCACTTATTAAATGAATATACTATTAATCTTATATAAAAATGATAATGATGAAGACAATAAAGATGTAATTAGTGTTATTACTGAGTCAAGCAATTTGTTACCCCCCCCATAAATGTGTAACATGACTTAGTCAAAGTTTCCATAACAAAATGAAAACTAATTTTTAATGTTCTTATTTCTAAGTAACAGAAATAGTTTTTGTGGACAGTTTTCAACCCATTTATGAATGTTTTAAATTTTTGCATGTATGTTACTCTGTGCTCTTATGTTGTTATAAAATTTAAGGTAAAATTAAAGTAACATGAAAGAATGTGTAATTTAGCTAATTTGTCCCCATTGTCCCATAAATATCAGTCACCTTATAGTAATTGAACAGCTGCTTAGTGATATGTCTTGTATAAATGTGAAGTTGAATCATTGAGAATTTATAAGATACAGATAAGTCTTACTGAGTTGAGTGATTGCTCTAGTTGACAGGATGTGTTTCATAGTGCCCAAGTTGTTTAGTGCTGTTTTGCACTAGAGGCAAACTTGTTTCTAAAAGCTTCCTTCCTATGATTTCTATCTTCTAATGATCCATAAAGGTTGAAGTAAATAAAAGAAATTTTAGTGAAGCTGAGAATTAAAAATGGGTTGACTAGTTAGTTTTTTTGGGCATAGATCCAACTGTTAGGCACCTGTTTCTCTAATAATAGGAGACATCTAACCATTTTAGAGAGAGAGATGTTAAGTGATAATTTACCTTATTTTTTAATTTTTATTAAAGAAGGCTAGGGCATTTTTCCCTATGGAAAATAGTTTCCTAGAAACTGTTTCTTAACCTTGATCCACTCCATTAGGGCTTAGTAAAATTTATGACTTTCTTTTCTTAATAACTAAAACAAAATAAAAAGAAGAAGAAGAAATTTCATCCACAACTTAGATGGTACATGGGAGAGTGAACAAGCACTTCCTAACTCAGTCTTCAGATGTGTTTTCCCTTCATCTCTATTTCCCTTATGAAGATACTGCAAGGAAAGCCTTAGGTAAATGATGGGGCCATGAGTGGATCTCAGTCTGTGAATTTAGGATTGCTGTTCATCATCACATTGACTCACCTTCTTTTGACATCTTGGAATTTGGCTGCCTGGATCCAAGTATGTTGGAAAACAGCAGTCTGAAATCACGGGACTGTGAATGCAAACAGTCTTTCTGTTCCTGATAGAATCCTCGTTCATCCCATGAGGACACAGATGGTAACCTGCATTGCATCTCTAGTTCAGAGGCTTTTCCCCCAGAGCCCAAGACTCTGTCTTTGGATGTCTGCCCTGATGTGTTGGGAACTGTAAGAAAACATCACAGAGTGGTGCATGATTTTAGAGGTGGCCAGATTTAGGAGGTAATGATAGGTTGAGAGAACCTAGAGGAGAGAATTGTTTCTTTTTCCTTTTGCTCTGTGATACCACAATATGTGAGCTGAACAGAGCCTAGCACAAGGGATCATGCCTGATTAGGGCACTGGAGTCTTGATAGTAGGTGCATCCAGGGCATGGCAATGCTAAGAGAGGCAAAACCCTAACTGCTTTGCTAAATCTGGAAAGCCCTCAGCAGTATGCTGTTATCCTAAAAGTTTGTCTCTAATCTGGAAATTGCCATTAAGGCAAAGGAAGATAACAAATTGAAGGCTCAACTAAAACCAAGTGATTTTAATTATTACTCATTGAGTTTGGATCTTTTTTTGCCTTTATGATAGTTATAGCTTGCTTTTTTAAGGTGTCGATTAAATGCTCAGTAATAATTAATTAAATGATAAATGACGAATTACCTCACTTTGTTTTATAGTTGGCAATGACTGATCTAGGCAAACTTTGGAAAGGAAAAAAATCCCTCTGATTCTTTCTCTTTAGGTCACTAACTTGATGAGATGTGTGTTTGTAGGAAGTAGCATATGGAATAGTAACCTACCAAGACACTACTGCCTCCTCTTACTACCCAGAGCCTCACCTCTGGATTGATCTTTGGCCATCAAAGAAAGGTCACTGAATTTCCCCAAACTTTTTTTTCCCTCAATTATGTTTGGACATTTATTCCATGTAGTTTGTAGCCAAGTGGGGGAAAATTTTCAGGGTTGTAAATACTTGAAAGTACACAAAGAGGTTTTGAATCGTCTATGAATCCCTACCCCTGTTTTGAGCCGACCCATACCCAAATCATCCCAGCTTATTATGAGTACTTGACTTCAGTATGTAGAAGTGTTGGCTCTCCCTTGATCTCTCCTCACAGGTGTTTAAACATCTCGGTACAATAAGTTATACCTTATATGGAAATTCAGTTCTTGTAACTGAAGATGGAAAAGCACTGCTTATATCCCAGAGAAGTAATAAAAAAAACAAAAGATTTTGGCTGAGCTGCTTTTTTCTTACTTATCTTGTTTTTAATATCAGTTCTTGGTTACACAGCAGGTGGGACAGCACATATTTGAGCTCTGATGAATAATGAGATCCTTTTCCTTCAGTTGGCCCTGGAGGCACTGTAGGAGAGAAGGTTTACTCCCAAAGCAGCAGATGCTGTGGTAGCATTTTCTCCCACCGCAGGGGGCCTCCCCTCCTGGCTGTACCTTTGTACAGATCTTGGTGGCCCTCAATGAGGAGAAAATGGATGGCTGTGTCTGCATCACACAGAATTTGTCTTCGACTTTGCCCTTGGGAGGTGATTCTGGCAGTTAGAACCCCTTCTCAACTTGCAGAATGGAGGGGTTTGGCTCAGGGTGGGTGTGCTTATTGTCCAGTCATTAGCATACCAGGGTCCTCCTGTGGAGATCATGTAGGCTCTTTTTCTTTGAAAGTCTGGAAATCTCTAGAATGCTCCTTTCCTCCACTGTCTTCCTTCCCATCTGCAGGGGTGGGTCACATCTTGTTCTCACCTTCTCTAGCAACTTTTCTTTCATTGGAATGGGAATTTTATTTAAAAAATTTTAATGTTTTAGGATATAAAATTATTCTGGTGAGCATTTTTTAAAATTTTGAAATTGTTTACTATTTTATATTTTACTATATTTACTATAAAATTAACTATTTTAACTCTTTTTTTAAAAAAAGATTTTTTTTAGTTGTAGTTGGACACAATACCTTTATTTTATTTATTAATTTTTATGTGGTATTGAGGATCAAACCCAGTGCCTCACACATGCTAGGTGAGCGCTCTACTGCTGAGCCACAACCTCAGCCCTATTTTAACTCTTTTTAATCACAAAATTGAACTTCGGTACCTATTAAATACTAACTTTCTGTTTTCCCCCTCTTCCTTTCCTTTGGTAGCTACCACTCTCTACTTTTCTTTGTGAATATGACTACTTTAGGTACCTCATTTCAGTGAACTTGTACAATATTTGTCCTTTTGTGATTGGTTTATTTCACTGAGCATAATATCTTCAGGGGTCATCCCTGTTGTACCATGTGTCAGTATTTTGCCCTTTAAGGCCAAATAATATTCCTTCATAAGTGTAAACCACCTTTTGTTAATCCATTTATCCATCAGGGTATGCTTGTGTTACCTCTATTTTTTGACTATTGTGAATACTGCTGCTATGAACATAGATGTATAAATATCTACTTGAGTTCTTGCTATCATTTCTTTAAGCTATATACCCAGAAGTTGAATTTATAGGTCATATGCTAATTCTGTGTTTAATATTTTTGAGGCACTAACGTGAAGTTTTTCACAGCAGCTGCATATTTTATATTTCTACTAACAGTGTACAAGGGCTCTACTTTCTCCACATCTTCACCATGTTATCTTTTTCATTTTGATAATAGCTATTCAAATGGCTATGAAGTGATAGCTCATTAGCACCTCTTTCTGAAATAGAAGAGGAAATGGGGTTGAAATGCCAACTTATCAATTCTTAAACCCATGCAAAATCTTAAGTGTAGAAGAAAACATTGAATTTGATCAAAAGTGATTGTTTTCCATTACTTACATCATCTGTTTCTAATCATGTTATTTAATGCAGACTTGTCACTGTATCACTTCTTTGGGGGAAATCTTATTAAACCTCCACTTGTGCATTTGTGGGGTGTCACTGGCAACAGTGCTTTGTGGACAGTACGTGTGGGGCTTTCAGCTGTGTCTGGTCATGTCACTGTGAGCTGATACCAACAGTTGCTACCTACATTTAAAAATGTCAAATTCATATCTGTTACCTCCAAAATTTTCTTCTATGGGAAGTTTTGCAACATTTTTGTTTAGTAGTTTTAAAGGATTTTCTGTATGGTTGTACATCAAAGTACAAAGCTAGTTTTGCCTGAACAACAAATTAATTTGCCAAAATATTACATCTGTTTTGTTTCAATTTTTCTGTTATATATCTATATGGTATGTGTGTTACTTTATTTAGTGCTGATTTAATTTATAAACACTACACAAATATGAAAAAAGGCAAATTAAGTCATTCAGTAATTATTCATTGAATAACCATGATGTGCTGGTGTCTTTCCCAAACACTGTGGATTATAGAAAGAGAAGACAAGTTTGGTCCTCATGCTCAGACAGCTGCTCAGTCAGTAGAAATAGTAAACACTTGAGTTGTAACCTAACTTAAGCTGTAAAAGTCATCTCACCTGAGTTAGTATGTGTTTGGTGTACTGGTTAGGTGAACAGTTGCCCTCCTCAGCCTTCCACTACAGCAAATGTTGGCACTGTTTGATTTCCATATCCAAAATTGAGATTTAGTTCTGTTTTAGAACAGCAAGTAGTAGTATGACTACTACTACAAATTTTATTTCTACATTCAACTATGAAGAAAGTATGCTCCACTTTCTTTAGTAAGTCTTTGGGAGAAATGAGACAATATTGCCTCTCTATTGTAGGACATTCAAAAGCTTTTTTCAAAGGTGTTATATATATATATATATATATATATATATATATATATATATATATATTTTTTTTTTTTTTTTCACTTGAACTTCATAACAACCCTCTATGTGGGGCAAGGAAGAACTATTAGAGATTAAGATATCAGAGCTCTGGGACTTTCAGTGACTGCCAGCTGGCAAGTCCCGGAGGCCTTGAACAGACCGTCTGACTTGACCTTCAGAGCTATTTCTCACTAATGCACAACAGTTGCCCAAGGAAACAGGCTACACATAAAACAGCCCTGAATGTAAGTTCCTGTCAAGTTTGGCTAACAGGTAGATTGGTAGTTGAAATATTGTCTGCCTTAATTCAATAGTATGTCTCTGAATGGGACTTGATTCTTTCTCATTAATATTTTTAGCTGAAAATTCATAAGCCATGTTACAGCCCTCCTCTTACATATCCATGGGCAATGGCAGTGAAAGAGGGGAGCTATTTTTATAAACACTGAAAACAGACCCATGGCTGACAGCAGTGGTTGTGGGTGGCTGTGACTTTCAGAAACCTTGATGAGACTTTTCATGGTAAGATCTTGTGTCAAAAAGTATGGTTCATGTGTAGAAGAGAGATTCCTTGTCATCATGCTATTCTCAGTAACATCCTTTGGTGCTTCTCTTGTGCATCTCTTAAGTGCACCTAATCCACTCTAGGCACTGCTCTTGGTGCTGAGATTAGGAGTGGACGTGGCAGATGTAGCACTTAGAGAGATTACACTGGTGGAAGAAAATGGGCTGCTAAAATGCAAACTAAAAATCAATGATTAAATTATTTACAGATGGCGATAAGTTGAAGAAAGCAAGAGACTATCATGATAAAAATGAGGGAAGCCACCTTATTTCAGTAGAACGGCTAACAAGAGCCTCTTTGAGGAGCTCATGTGAACACAGAGAACAAAAGGATAGAATGACACACACAAAAAAAGAATGCTTCAGGCTACCGGTCAACCAGAACCCAAACAATAAGGCAGAAAAGAACTGTGTCTCCCACTTCTAGTCATTATCACTAAAGCATAGAAGAGGGAGGAGGGGATGGAATGAGAGAGAAATGGAAAAAAAGCAGGATCTGGATTATGCCAGAATTTAGGGCCTCACTGTTATGAAGTGCAGTCAAAATCTATGAGAGGATTTTAAACAGTGCAAAGTGGTCAGGATTTTCAACAGACTGCAAAGTAGTCTGACCTGTGTTTTTCAGAGTTCATCCTATTTGATCTGTTTTGGAGAGATAGTCAAAAGACAAGTTAGGAGGGTGCTGTAATCGTCTAGTGAAGAGATGGTGATGGGAAAGGCTCCAGAGTTCCACTTTAGAAATGTTACTTTTGAGATGCTCAAGGGACACGTAAGTGGAAAATGTCAAGTATCTGATGTATATAAAAGTGTAGAGCTTAGATGAGACATCTGGGTCAGAGATATTTTGGAATTTTGAGCAAGTATGTGATGTGTAAATCTCTGAGGATATAAATTAAGACGATAGTCTAGGGTCAAACTTTGAGGTACTCTACTTTTAAAGATAAGACATAAAGTAAAAAGATAAAATTATGAGCATGGAAAAGTGTAAACTTTTTGTCAAAGAGTTTCTCTTAAAAAGGAATTCATGAATACTGCTGAGAAAGCAGATTTATTGACAGAACTAGTCTCATGATTCATCATTAAGGGGTGTAGAGTACTTTCTTCACTATCCTTGATACGTTTCTGTTCATCTTACTTCATGCCATCCATAGGCAAGAATCTGAAGCCCTGAAAGCCAATATGAACCCATTGCCCAAGCAATGTCCACACCTCTTTTGTGTGGTATTCACCAATAGCTGAGTTTTGTGAAGTTATTTGTTGTGTGCCTTATGATAATGAGAGAGAATAATGTTCAAAGAGTAAAAGAAGCAATATCATATTTAGACATGGGTTCAGACTTTATTGATTTATGAGAACTTGAGTTCAGTCATTGATCTGTGACATCCTATTTTCTAGTTAAGGAAAAAGAGCTTTTAACTAACAATCATAGAGTCTTGAGTTGAAATCCCAGCTCCACTGGTTTAGCAGTTGCTCCAACATGGGCTCATCACTCAATCACCTTGAGCCCTAATTCCTTTATGAAAATCATTCTTATAAAATGATCTACTTGAAAAGGTCGAAATGATGTGACTTAAGACATAGAAAAGACATGCAATGAATGGCATTTCATTTTTATTAGTAGTACTATATTAGGAACAAAAACAGGGTCAAATGCAATTGTATAGAAAAACACTTTGTTATCTGTAAAACACCATCCATAAAATGTGTTGATAAGTTTGTGACTGATACCTGTTTTCTGTTGGGTTTTTAATATTAGACGCACCATCTTACTTTCTGGTTCAGATCAGATCTAAGAGCTGTGGGCGAGTTGGTGGGTAGCCAGGAAAGATGATGGCTAACAGAGCTTAGGCAGAGGAGCAGATGTGAAGTGCAGGCGGCTGGTGGTGTAGAAGCTGGGACAGCTGCTCTAGGGATAATATCCAGGGGAGAATGTGATGGGATGAGGGGGCATCCACAGGCAAAAGGAAGTAGACACTTTCTGAGAAGTTGGATGTAGAATGCTGCAGTATGACTCAGAAAAGTACAGAGCATTAAAAATGTTCTTTCTTGGTTTGGAATAGGGTAGACTAGAATTAAATTGGCCTGTTATTCAGGAGATGCACTTGGTACAAGAAGGTTGGAAAACAAAATGATGTAAATATTTCAGTAGATAATGTACAGTTTTCTCTCTTGCACCCTCTTTTCTTTCCCTCTCCAGAGAAGAAAACAAATATCCACGAGACTGAAAAGCCTGTCATGCAGGTCTGCTGCAGGGATGCCACCATTTACACCCATTTTCCATTATTTAACTATAGTGTAAAGCCTCGTGTGTCTTGCTTATTTTTCCTTTTTAAAAATATTTCTGGGTTATATTTTCATCAATGAAACTCACCTTTTTGGCCGTTGTGCTATTTTAATGAGAGGTGGTTAACTAGATTTAGCCATCATTTATTGAACACTTAAAATCAGTCTCTGTAATAAGCTCTATTCAAACATTTTTTATCATTTAATCTAATATAAACCCTTTAGAAAATAAGTATCATTTCTTTTTTTTCTAATCAGGTCAATGAGGTTTAAAGAGGTTAATGTACTTCCTCGGGTTCCTATAGCTAGAATGGAATAGGTTCACGATTCCAAATAAGTTTGTCAACATCCAAAAGCCTTATTTAAGCCCATTGTGGTAGAAAATAATTCCCCATTTCTTTGTAAGATCAGTACATTATTCTTCTGTGTTCTATTTATAAATGAACAGGTGTTTTCTGTCCTCTTTGTTGAGACTTTTTTTTTTTTCAAAGTAGGAGGAAGGGAAGGAAAAGGCATCCATTGGCCACACATATCATGTGCCATATGTCTTTGCAAATATTTTCTCATGATCCTTAAAATAAAACCCAAAATGAGTGTTTTTATCCCTGTCTTTCAAATGAGGAAACTGTTGAGTTAACTCAAGTTTTCCCAATTTCCCTGATTGCTTATTTACTTCCTATCCATCGTATCTATCCAGAAAATAGGTCACCCACAGAACAAGGAAGATGAAGACATGGTATCTGTTCTCAAGAGCCTAATATCTTATTGAAGAAAATATACATACAAATAGAATACAGTAAGTCGATAGACAAGAGTAGGTTTAGTGTTGGTTTGGGAACAGTGGGGCCAAACACCAGCCTGAAAGAACAAAGAAGGCATCCACCATACTTATTATGCCTTGTCTTTTCCAAAACCCCTGCCTTAACAAGATGATAATACCTTACAGAATTAGTGGACTCTGTACACTGAAGGAGTTGTAGGGGTGGTCAAAACCCAGTTGTACCAGGGGGAAAATTATGAAGAACAAAATTAAATTTTGTTTTAATATCAGCCATTGATGGTTGGAAACACCATTATTATTTCAACTGTATTTTTAAAAATTTTCCTTTGGTTCCACAGCAATCCTGAAATGGAACAGAACATAGCAAAGGTTGAATGCAAAGGAAAAAAAAAGCCAAAATCCAGTAGTATATCATAATGACCCACTAACTGAAATTCTGGCTAATGCATCTCTCATCCCATTTCTAAGCACTTCTCTATTTGTCCAAATGGGGTATGACCACTTTCTTCCTGATGTTTCTCTCCCCAGAAGAAGCATCTTATTTAAAAGGTACATCCTTCCTGAAAATGGAGGTTTTCTTCCTCAAGATACATTGAGCTACATGGATACAGAACTCTTAAGACTTCTTTTTTTAGCCTTGATTAACTTTTCTATATTATGCAAAACTCCAGTGAACACTCAGTAGTATTATATATCATCTATTCTCTTTCACTTCTGTACAGGTTTTATTCTTTGAAGTCTTGTGTTGCTTTTTGAATTCTCACTTAAAAAACTTGAAATTTCCAAGTAAAGGAATTTTCTTTTTTTTAGCTTCTTATTTTTTATTGATTTTTTTTAAAAAATAGATGACAGTGGAATGCATTATAATTCTTATTACACATATACAGTACAATTTCTTATAATTCGTGTCTTCATATATGTACTTTGGATAATGATGTCCATCACATTTCAGATCAGTGTTTTGAAGCTGATTGCTGTCTGAGATTTAATTTTTGGACGTTACTAGATGTAGCAAGATGCCTAATGCCAGCAATGAGATGTCTAGACTTTATTGTGGTTAGACTTTCAATCCACTGTAGATCAGCTAATGGTGTGGTAAATGTGAAATGGTAAATTTCTGAGAATTTGATTTAACTTAGAGATTTTAAGGGACTTATACATAGTGTTGAGTTTACTTTTATGAAAGCAGTAAATGAATAAAATTACTAACTTTAAAATAAACCAACTTATTTTCATATATTTATCATTTTCTTTAATAATACTGCTTTGCATTATTTCTTTGATTTTCAGGATTTTGAAGAATCAATCTCAGAGCTTTATTTCTTTCAATTGCAATTCAGTTATTTTGTCTAAAACCTGGAAGAATTAGTATAGTCAGATTTTAGCATAATGCAATCTATTTGGTTGCTTGGCTGATGATAGTTTCTTTTCTTTTTGGTATTAATTTGCTTCTTTCAAAAATCATCATATGGTAGAAATTATAATAAATTTCCCACAATTTTTAGTTACATATTAATGATATAAAAATAATTTGTTTAGACAATTTTTCATAATTTATTAAATTTCTAAGTCATTAATTCTATTCAGATTGTTCCTTTTATGAAATAGCTTAAAGTCACTTAGAAATTGAGAGTATTAGATATTTAAAGTTATTATAATATCTGCCATTCATTAGGAGACAGGTGATTCAAAAACTCTGTTTTTAGTTAATTTTAATTAAAAACACTTCTACTCAAAATACTGCTCAATGTCCAAATAATTGCTTACATTGCATATAGTTATTTCTGCTAAGGACAAAATAGCTAAGACCATAAATTATGATGGCGGGCACATGGTTTGCTGTCAGAACTATATAAAATATTGTTTTCATCCTCATGTCAGCTCTGGTACATTCATCTCTACAATAATTCCTTGGGGGACCTTGTGTAAGTTATTGTTTTAAAACATCCCCATCACACTGAGCTCTGTCAGCTTACCTTTTCCTCACTGACCATATTACTCCTCTGAAAGAACAGATAGAAACTGAGAGTTATGTCTCAGACAGCACTGAATCGGCAGTGCCAAAATAATCACAGAGTCCAAATATTGATAGTCATGAACCAATTTAGTTTAAATTGGATATTTCATAATTGTACACCTGCAATATTACAAGGTACTTATAAAAAGTACAGAATTTATTTCTGTAAACATATGCTTATTTTGTATCCCTTTCAAGCTGTTTCGTAGATCTCTGATCCAAAAAGTTCATTAGTACCACTGACATGACAACAGAGGAGCTTATACTGTTCAGCAGCTCATTTTACCAGTTTACACTCTATCTATGTATTTATTTATCTATATCTATATAATATAATGTTTCTATGATTATAGGTTTTGACCTTGCTTTAGTATCATTTTCCATTTTAAAATGTTATTGTTTTCCAGGAACACATTAAATAGTAAAGATCTTTTAAATAAGCATTTCTTAAATGGTTGATTTTTTTCTACCAAAATGCCGCAGTCTGGCTACAGCAAAATAACCCGGGGGGGGGGGTGTGACGAGCAACTTGTGTACATTGATACAGCAGGAGTGGGAGCCGTTTATTGTAGGACAGGAGGGGTATATATATATATTACACACAGCTTATTTTAATTAACATAAACTAGATACAGCAGTCAACCAATAAGGAATCTCCACACTTAATGGCTCGCTGGCATTACTTCACAAACTACTCCCCCTGGCAAAATTCCAGGCGACATCCTGACTTGTTTACAGACTCTAACACCAAAATATTTTCTGAAATTAGAACTTTACTTTTTCTTACTCCCAGCATAGTCTATAGGAAAGGAAATACACAAGGAAACAGGAAGGCATTAATTGATTATACATTTTCTTCTGTTTTGATGTCCCC
Organism: Ictidomys tridecemlineatus; assembly: GCF_052094955.1. NCBI lineage: Eukaryota > Metazoa > Chordata > Mammalia > Rodentia > Sciuridae > Ictidomys > Ictidomys tridecemlineatus. Next base: position 1,742,582 of record NW_027522848.1, on the reverse strand, counting down.
CCAAGAGAAAATAATTCAGGAGATAGATGACTATATTAGAACAGTTTGGCCCTATTATTTAAAAGTATTTTTAAATTGAAAAATGGCATAATAGCCCCAGTACATTTCAGTCTGTTTTTTTTTTTATTAAATATATTGTTTGAACAAGTACAGAGATTTTGATTAAACTTATTTTTTAGTATTTTATTTCTCTTAAACACTAACAAAATCAAATTAATAAAGAAGGCAGGTGTTGTTATTCTTAGTTGGCGATATTTTAAATTTTTTTGTCAGTTTGTCATTGAAGTATTAGACCCAAAAGAAGTCAACTATATTCAGTACAGCTTCTGTATTTTGAAAAAGTGCATGTGTTTGCGTATTCTGTAATAGCTATAATCTATGTATTTATAGGAAATCTGATTTCAAATAAATTTTAAGGCAACAACTTTAAATGTGACATATTAAATAAGCATCCACTTAATAATAGCAAAATATTTCAAATGACACATATGTGATTTGGTGCTAACCTACTTCACCACTTTAGCATGTGTTTGGACAACACTGAGCATCTTCATAGCACAAGGCACTCTGCTGCACACTTCACGGGGTAGGATTTTAAAGATGATAGTTCTTACTCTCAAAAATCTTATATGGAAGAAACAAGACAAGTGAACGAATCCATGAAATACAAGGTAGGGTAGGTAAAGGTCTCAAAAGCAGTATTATACAAGCTAGGGGGCAGAGAATAAAAAAAACATTAAATTTGAAATTAAGGATTTCTATATAAATATTAATTTTATATAATATATATAAAGCCAAATGCACAATTTTACCCACTTGGTCTGCTATTTTGCTTTCATTTTACTTAGCGTATATTAGTACTGTGACACCTGCCCTACTAACAGCACTATTCAAAGTATGTAAATATTTCAAAAATTGGTCAACAATTGAAACTACATTTGTGCTTTAAAAATAAGATATATGCATATGTTCTAAATAATGACAACTATTTTAAGCCCCAATATTTTAATTCACAAGGAATATCCTGATAGGTTTTTTGTAGCCATAAATATTCATTATTAATGCACGTATGGTATCTTTCATTCAGTAGTACCAAAATCCAAAACACATGGAGTTGTCTCGCATTGCTCTGTTGCCAAAAATTGTGATGTGACTCTGATGTAACCTGGTTTGTCTGAGTAACTCCAAATGGTTTTTCAGACTTGCTCAGGGCCCATCTGGCTCCTAGGAAGCCTTATGCTAACATGGCTATAATCCCAGACTCTAGTGATAGACTGCCTGGGTTCTTTTTTTCTTTTTTCTTTTCTCATTTTTTTTCTTTTGTAGGGTCTCTCTATGTTGTCTAGCCTGGTCTCAATCTTGTGAGTTCAAATGATCCCCCTGCCTCAACCTCCCGAGTAGCTGGGACTATAGATAATGTGCCATGGTATCTGGCTTGACTAGTTTGAAATCCAGACTCCCCTTCTCATTATTTTTGTGATCTGGGTAATTTTTCCTGTTTTTCATCTGTAAAATAATGTACATAATTATCTCTGAAGGTTGTTATGAGGATATTCTAAAAAATACAGGTAAAAATGAGTTGTTACAGTGTTCAGTAAGCAGTAAGTTCTCAATTACTTGCCATTCAAAAAAAAAAAAGAATAGGAGGTATAGGCAGACATAAAAAGCTTATTCCTGAAAGCATTCTTCCTACCATATTTCAAAAATTCCTCTCAGGTTTTTATACTTAGTAAAAGTCGATGACATTTTGATCTTACTAAGTTTACAAAATTATTTTTAGAGTGTTAACAGAGAATCCAATAATGTGGAATTTTCTGGTATAAAATTATAATGTGTAAGACTTCCCCACCAAGGCATGCAGTAATGTTTTCTAATGCCCCACTACTAACATATGTGAAGTACAACAATTCTCCAAGTTTGGAGACATATCTAATTTAAGTGCAAATCTCACTATTCCCTGAAAGTCACCAGAATATAAAGGATAACAAATCAAATCCATCCAGTTTATAATGTCTGTCGGCAGAAGGACACAGATGGGCAGCTGTGTCCTCAGCTATACTGCCTGGGTGATTGGTGCCAGTTCCCTGAAGCATTCCAGCTGAGTCTTCACCCATCCTCTATGATATCAAGGGTTTTCTTCTTCACATACAGGCAATGTGGTAAAACCTCAAGAGATAGAGATTGCTTGAGCATATATGTACACGTACACACACAGACACATACACACAGAGACACACACACACAGACACACACACACACACACACACAGATGTGTACTTCTTGATTATTTGACTTTGGGCATCAGTAAGACCATGTCAGAGCCAGTCCTTCTCTGTGACCTCTATTTGAATCAGCAGACTGTGATCTCTGCAGAATTTAAGATTAATTATAGCAACAAAGAACCTCCCTAAAATCTAAAATGTAGACTTGGTCATTAGTTCATTTTGCATGCTGTGAAAACTATATTTGGCATCATTAACAGCTGTCTGCATGAAATGTTCAGCACTAAAATATGATTGGTGAACACTTGGAATTTTATTTCCTGGTATTGCTTGCAATTATGGAGATTTTGATAGATCAATTCCCTTCTCATCTAAACCCTGAACTAAGAATTAAAGTGGCCTATAATATGCATGTCCCCTTCTCTTTGAGACCTCACTAATTTTCTTGGTTTTTATTTATTTTTTATTCTATGCAGGCAAAGAAATTTCCCTTTTAGTTGATATTTCCCTGAATACACATCATGATCACTTGCTATTTCCTAAGTGATTCAAGCAGCAATCTTATTTTAGAATATTTCCACTGAAACAGGCCCTGGAAGTTCAGTGTTTATTTTAAAAAGAATTCTGATGACCTCGTGACAAATTCTACCTAAATCAGGAGCATGTAAACTTGGCAAAGTGGGGATAGGAGGTTTGCATCCAGAATATTTATTTATATTCACCATGTGGTTGCCTTGTGATTATGATGGCTGTGCTGGTAGCTAAGCAGAGGCAATAGCATGAGCTGTGATAGCATCAGGGAATCTGAATGAACATGGTATGGGAGATCAGTATGGGTAACAGCCAGAGTTAAAAAAGAAAAACCCTAAAAGAGAAACTTCTTGGTTTCTAATGAATCCTTCCACCATGGTTATTTTCAGGCAACCAACATGATTTACTGAATGTGGAGTTAAGAAAAGATGCATAGAAAATATCAGTGGGACACCCCTTCCATGCATTCCTCCTCCATGGGTTGTGGGTTAAGTGATTTTTCCTTCCCTTTCCCACCCCCCAAAGGATTTTACACTATGGTAAAATAAATGCCATTCAATTATTGATATGTCACTGCCCTGGGTAGAATAAAAATTAAGGCTTCTTCTGGGTTTACCTTTATGATTGTGGCTTTGATCTATATGTGGAAATGCTGAGCTAGAACAACAAAGAGGGAAGAGACCAGAAAGTGTGCTGTTAGGCAAGTAGCTAACTGGATGAGGTAGGAGTAGAAAGTCCAAGTTCTAGTTGATTGCCAATAACTATCTAGGAGATTTTGGACAAATCACTTAATAGCTCAACATTCATCAGTTTTTGAATGATATGAAGGTGGACGAGCAGCTATTTTGCCTTTAGCTTCAGAGAGCTTATAGCTTAATTTCATTAAGCTTAAGAAAACTTATAGCTTAGTAGGAAAGGGGGAAAACAGGTCACAAAAATTAATGAGTTGAGAACTAGCATACAGCTTAGGAAACATATAGGAGGAAAGTGGAACCTGATCTTTCAGCATCTGGGGAAGCTTCTGGGAAGAGGCAAATGTGTACTGAACAAGGGAAAATGGCTATATTTATGTAATTTAAACCTATGTTGGAAGGTCTATAAACATTAGGAACATTTATGTCTTTCTGGTGGAAAATAATGCTTTGAAACCTAATTTGCTATTATTGTAACAATAATTAGACTTTTAAACTAGATTTTCAAATTATCTAAATCTGATGTAATTATTGGTGTACAATACATTTATTCTACTCACATTTGGTAGAGCTTCTTAATTTTATAGTTTTATATATTTATCAGAATTTGAAAATAGTTGGCTGATATATACATGAAAATATTTTTTGATCTCTAGTCTCCCCTCTCTATATATTACTTTGGGGATTCTAATCACTTGTATGCTACTTCTTTATACCTGCACTTTATGTTCTTTTCTAGTTTTTCTCCATGCTTATATCCAAATATTTTTATCCTGAGTTTTTTCCTTATTCACTAATTCTGTGTCAATTTTGATACTAAGCCTATTTATTGAGTTTTAGATTTCTGTTATATAATTTCTCAGTCTAAATTTTCTATTTTATTCTTTTTTATTGATTTCAATTAGCAAGTGAAATTCTCCATTATGTCATCAGTTTTATTAAACACATTAATGAAAATTATTTATTTTAAAATCCAGGTGTAACTGCTGTTTGTATGCTTAGTAATTTTGGGTTAGGTATCAGATATTATGTATGGAAAAAATTTAAAGGCTCTAGATGATGACATATTATCTGAGAAAAGATTGTCCCTTCTTCTGAAAGGAATTAAAGTAAGAATAGGGGACGGGGTTGTGGCTCAGCAGTAGTGCACTCACCTAGCATTGTGAGGCCCTGAGTTCGATTCTCAGCACCACATAAAAATAAGTAATAAAATAAAGGCATTGTGTCCAACTACAACTAAAAAATAAATATTTTAAAAAGTAAGAATAGGATGAGTCTGCTCCAAAAAGATTGAAATGACTCAAAGTATTTCAGTCTTTGTGAGAGCTTCCTTTTTTTGAGTTTACCCTCTTTCCGAGGACATGGTCCTTCACAAATCTCAGTTGAAAGGCTAAATCCTTTTCTTTTATGGGTCTAAATTCAGTTTTTTGTCTCTCAGTTCCATGATACCTCTGAACACTACAAGCTGCTGCTTTCTGCTCATCCTCTCTCTGCCCTATACTACTTATGAACAGACAATTGCCTGAAGTCAAATGCAAATCCCTTCTTTCTGGATCTCAATCTGATCTGTCAAGTTGCAGCTGTTTTAATAATTCCCAAATGCCTTTGGACAATATTTTCCCCCTACATTTATAGTTGTTTTTGTTGTATTAATATGATATAAGCTACTCTGGCATAGCTGGAAGCAGAAATCTTGCCACTAAAGGATATTAAACATTGTAATGATGTGGTCTCATTTACATTTTAGAAAGATTTCTCTGAAAAACAATACCCTCGTCTGTGCCATGAAAGATTTTGATAGAAAATGTTCTCTAAGGTCCTATTCAGCTCCACCATTCTGCAAGTATTGAGAGTATTAATAGTATGTCAAGCCATTATTTCAAGCTGTAAAAGCCTTTTAGTATTAATAATGTTAGAAAAGACCAGAACCTGGTGGAAAAGACCAAGAAGAAGACTGTCATCTTTGGTGTTTTCTCATGGACCTCTTCACTATTCTTTTCAGCCTCCACAAGTGTCCATTCTTTCTTTCTGGGGCCTGGTATTTGGGCATACAGACTATTTTCCAGGTAGACTGAATACTCTTTTCTCATCTGGTGATACCCCGCTCCACACTTTCTTCTGGAGTGTTCAGTACTGTAGAATTAAGATGTACACTCCTTTTTCTAACACATTTTCAAAAGTCCTGATCCCTCAATATGATTATTTCATTAAACAAATTCTCTCTAAGTAATAAAAGCTCCTATTAAATATCACATCCCCATAGCAAAGAGTGTGTACATTACAAAGTTTGCAGGATCTGGTTTTGTGACAAAAAATCCAAATAACATTTCTGGCTCTACTGAAGAGGTATATGTGAGTCGGGGACCTTTTTCTGGTATTTTAAAATTTCTACTTCAAAGTGCTATTGACGGCTCAGCCGACATTTACCTTTGGTTCTGGGACTGAGACAAACTAAGAGGATATTGTTGTAGATAACTTAGGACCTTAGGACATAAAGAAAAATACAAGCCCCAAACCAAATGTTGATTGTATTCCTTGGTTTAAATGGAACTATGAATTTTCTTACAGAAACTGCCTTTTTTTAAAGCTAAAAAAGCTTAATGTTTCATAATAGAAACAATATTTGTTATACAAAAATGTAAAAATGGAAAAACAAGAAAAGCAACTGTGGTTCTTTCAGTAAACCTGGATAGAATTTTGAAATTTTCAACTTGTGTTTTCTATACTTTTCTACATTATTAGACTCATTCATAATATAGGCTTTGGAAAATTGCTTTAAAAACTTATTTAAATTACACATATTTTCCACTATTGTAATCTCTGTGTAAGCACTATTTTAATGCTGTGTGTGATAGATGTCTAAATAAGAAATTTATACATATCTATACATTAAATTTATATATATATCTATAAAATACATTTGCAATACTACCTGTTCTCTTAAAGTATTTAACTACTTCCTTATTGTTGGATTTATTTTGTATCATAAATAATGTTCTATGTAGAAAATATTTTCAAAGAAATTTGCTATAAATTGCCAAAAGAAGACATTTAGTTTCCTGTTATCTCATCACTACTTTTGATAACACACCTAAATTTTGTTTTCCTATATTTCATTTGCTTCCTTCTTATTATTTGTAAAATGTGTGTATATATCTTATTTGGCATATCATCCCTTCACCACTCCTATTTGTTGATCTTCTCATTGTTATTTATAGGCTTGTCAGGCCTTGTGAGATAGTCATCTCCTATAACCTAAACCTCTTTTGAACTTAGACTACATATGTCATCATTTCCATCTTCCCCTGCAATGCATCCCTCTAGAATTTGTGCATTTCTTGTTTGTTGTCAGTGTGCCTTTAACATTCTATAGCTGACAGGCTGATTGCTTTCCTGGTCAGCAGGATATGTATAGACTGGGGAATGAAATAGTGTGTTCAGGTGGAGATTTCTGGCCAGTAGGTGCCTGTGATCAAGCCGATCTTGAGTATCATCAGTGATGTGAGGATCCTAATTTCATAATCAAAAGAAGTGTAATTCCTACTCACCAATTGGGAAGTAACCTCAGTTAATTTGTAAAAGAGTTAAAAGTCAAAGAAAAGGTTGAACTTTTTAATTTGCTGATTGCCAAAATGTTTAAAAGATCATTCCTTAATTAACTGGTATTAAAGAAATTCCTTTGATTCGAATAACTGTGAGCCACAATGGGGCCTAGAAAACCTAGCAAGTCAGTACAGTTTCTAGAACCTAGTAGACAGTTTTTTATTACCAAGAATTCCAAGTGCGATACAGTCATTAAGCAAAGTAATTCATAGTATTCTAAATGTTTGTGGCTTTTTTTCCTTTGCCTTATGAACCACTTTGGGTGATTGTTTTGTGATTGTTGTTTTCTAAACAATGCCATCATCGAGGCATCAATAGCTAGCTCTTCTAAACCCTTAGCGTCTGGGAATAGTGAATGTTAGTTAAGGCGATAAGGTTATTTTGACATTTTCAGGCAGAACAACTTAGAAATTGATATCTATTTTGGAGCCAACTTGCTGTGTGACCTTTTATAATTCCCTCAGCTTTACTGAAATTTATGTTTTCTTAAGTATACAGCCATGATAGCATGGCTTTTTCCAGGGCATCTTGCTGGCTAATTTGATAAATTTGAATCACACTGTATGAATGAAGAGTCATTTTGTGGCAATTGCTCTTTTCCAAACGTTCCTTTGCTTTGAATGCCCTATCTGAATATGAGATTGCTTCTCCAGATGTTATGGGCTCAGGTTTCCTTCTGGTGAATTTGATTGTTGATTCCTGCCTATGTTTCTCAGGATTTGTATAATTTCTCTGTCTTAGGTAAGGTTTTTATAAATGTTCAATGTTTTAGAGTTTGGATTCGATTCAGATAGGGGATATTTCCAAAGGACTCCTGCTCATCTACTTCCTCCCTGGAGAATGGTGAGTAACAGCTCTCTCTCCTCCTCTGATAGGGTGAGGGATACTACTGTTTTTTTCTCTCCTAATATATTGAGTATATTGACCTGTCACCTAAACCTTAGGTCAAAGGGAGAAGCACTGATTGTTTTTAATTGGATGATTGCTTCCATATGCTTCCCTTCTGGTAGGATACTATATAAAAGAATGTCCCCACCTCCCATAAGAAAAAAAAAAGAACTGAAAAAAGAAGGCCTGTGAATGGCACAAATGTCCAGGCTTGATGACAGACATCCCATAATATGAATTTTAATCTCTTCCTGAACTAACTGTGTGACCTTGGGCAAGCTACTTAACTCATTAGGGCCTCAATATCCTATACTGTGAAATGGTTGTGATCATTATTACTAATATAGATAAGAGTCAACCTTTTTATTTGGTTGTGAAAAATCACATAATTGAATCAAGGTGTTTTGACTAGTGTCTGTTATATATTATGTACTTTATAAATATTATCTGAAAAAATAAAAACATTAAAAAACACACAAAGAATGTAGCCTCTGTGCCCCAACATGTGGAAGAGTAAACTTACTCTTTTGTGTCAAGGATTTTTAATGACTTACTCCAGAAAGTCACTATGGAGGAGTAGCTATGTCGACCCCCACTGTGGATTGAAGGCGCTATTCTGGCAGTCAGGTCTAAGGGTGGCTTCACTGTTGTCACTTACTCGGTAGCTGTAGTGAAAGTGTAGATTCTCTCTGTAATTACTCTTAAGAGTCCTGTATGTTTCCTGCAAAGTGGCACTGCTGTAAAAGAACTCCCAGAAAACTGGGAAAAAATTGCCAGAGTTGTCAGTCTGTTGAGTCAAAGAGGGCTGCAGTAACCAATTCATCAAAAGAGATGCAGCATCTACACCTTCCCATGAAGGCATAATGGACAGAAGTAGACACCTGAAAATGTTCTTGAATCCATTTTTATTTGCTTCCAGTGAAGTCTTGAGGTAACTAATTTTTATTTGCTCATTAAAGTTTGCCAATCACAGCAGGTGCTGCAGATCTCAGGTTCCTGAACTTTGGGCCAAAGGTAATTTGCGAATAATCCTGACTTATTCCACTGTGAGCAATTCTTGATCTTGGATACTTTCAGTATCTTCCACCTGATGCTTTACTTAAAGAAAGACTCAGAAGCACAAAATTTAGGCAAGGATCTGAAGTAGTTTCAAGAGTTATAGAACTAGCTACCAGACAATATTGTTGAAAGGCAAAGTGACAATTTTGGATGATAGAACTATAGAACAAAGTAGTTTGTTGAATCATTCTTGTGCTTTTCCTTTGAAATCACCTTATTCAATTATCTTAGGAGAATTATAATATCCCCACCTTGGATGTGGATTTCTGAGAATTGCTTTAAAACAACTTTTAGGAGTGATACTTATTAGGTATTTTCTTTGGTCCTTACTTGAAAAGATACCTTCTATAGAACTTTTTAAAAAATTTTTGCTCCTTTAAATTCCTCATTTTTCTCATTATATATTTTCTTATGTAAAAGAAACCTGTGGAGAGCACATGGCTAGACTCTCACTGCTGGACCAAGATCTGCATTTATCTCAAAATTGAAATGCTGGAGTTTCTTAGCTTTGAAGTAGCTAGAGGGAGTGTGTGTGTAACTCTGAATTACTTGTTTAAATGTAGTACCATACTCCATAACTGTAAACTCTGGAAAGAAACTGTCATTACAAAACTCTGGAAAGTAACTGTTTTTCATAATACAAAATATGTTCTCACGTATAAATTTGCTTTTTGAATTCTGTTTCTTTTGGTTTGAGTCAAAGAATTTACAAAATCTTTCTGTGGTTTGGAAAGTGATTTAGATTTTGTATAAAATTGTATGTAAAATTTTAAATCTAGATTTTAGATAAGAAGTACTCGCTTAACAGTAGAAAATGCTTCCTTCTCTGCAACCAGTCAATATTTTTGCTTATTGTTTATGACAATCTGCTTGTGTTTTTCTTAAAAATATTTAACATTTCTGTATATTTCATAATAATGCTTTATGTATATTAATTTATTTGATCCCCATAAAGACCATGTGGAGTATTATTATTATCTTCATTTAAAAATCAAGGAAATCTAAGAAGCTGTTCTCATAGAAGTAGAGGATACAACAATGGTTACCAAAAAGTTGAGAGAGTAAAGGGAGAGGAGAGATTAGTTTATGGATACAGTTACAATTAGATGGGAAGAATCAGTTCTGGTGTTCTATTACACAGTGAGGTGACCATAGTTAACAGTGATTTAATGTGCATTTCAAAATGAATAGAAAAGGGAATTTTGAATGGCAGCACCATAAAGAAATGATGAATGTTTGAGGTGAAAGATATCTTAGTTACCCTGATTCAATTGTTATGTAATAGATACATGCATCAGAGTAGCACATTTTCCCCCATAATATGCATATATCAGTGCAATTTTTAAAATAATGAAAAATAAACAAGGAAACTAAGGCCCAAAGAGATAATGTGAATTGTCTAAGATCACAAAATGAGAAAATGTTAAGAACTAAGAAAACAGTCTTTACATTCTTACATACTTTAGTAGAATGAGTCTTATTATTTACAATTGGTACAAATTGGTCTAAACATTAATAAAAATGATTTTATATTTTCTATGCATATATAGTTTCAATTTTAAGTAAATAAATAAGTAAATAAATTAAATAAATAAGCTGCAAAAGAGAAACGTGTTATTAATCTTCATGTACCTTATGTCACCTTGCTTACAAGGAAAAAATTTTATTGCAAATATTCATAGATGTTCTATAGGTATGTATATAGTATGTCTGCACACACATCCACACTCTCACCACACACACACACACCACACATGTTTGGCCCTATGTATCTATGGGTTCTGCATCTGTAGACTTAACCAAGTATAGATTGAAAACATTAAGAAAAATATTGTGTGAATTAAACATGTACGGACTGTTTTCCATGTCATGATTCTCAAAACAATTCAATAATATTTACATTGTAGTAATATAAATAATCTAGAGATTTTTTAAAGTATATGGAAGGATGTGCATAGGCTCTACGCAAATACCACACCATTTTATATGAGGGACTTGAGCATCTGTGGCTTTTAGTATCTTTGGAGAGTCCTGAAACCAATTCTTTGAAGATACTGAGTTATGATTGCATAGGCATTTATTTTCTTGACTCTTTCTCCATACACAAACACGTATCTTTTTTTACAGTACTAATTTTATTATCATGAAAGTTGGCTTTTATATCCAGAAAAAGAAAGGGCAGCCAGATTTCACCTCTATAGCTAAGTTATCTATAGATTTGCTGAGAGCTATTATTTAATGAACTTTATGCATCAAGACCTGAGCTGTTTTATACACACACACACACACACACACACACATACACACGTTAAGCTTCATGATGGCCGAGGACTTTATTAATTTTTTTCACTGATATACTAAGCACTTAATGGCACCTAGCACATGTGGGCTTCATCATATGCTTGCAGAATTGAATCCAAAAATCTTTATCAGGTAGCTCTCATTATTTCTAATCTGATAGATAAAAATAACTGAGGCTAGAGGGCATGGATTAATGACCATGTGGCAGAGAGGGTCACATGACAGAAACAGGAGTTTGACCTTTGTTGGACTCTCACCAGTGTCATCTGTGAGTCTCATATCTCTGTAGAGTCCCTTGGGAGTCAGAGAGGAACATTTTCTGGGGGTCCTTTAGGTCATAAGCATCCCTGATCTTTTAATGACTACAGAATTTTTGTTGAATTCAGAATTCTAGGTGTTTTTTTTTCTCTTATGTTGAACTGCCCAGTGAGGTTCTATGAGAGCCTTGGACTGTTGCTCTGCTGGATACTTACTAATACGTTGTTTTCAGCTCAATACTTCCCTCTGCTCTTTAACTTCAGAATATGCCCTTGCTGAAGAAAAAAGAGGATATTAGCACACAGGTCATAAGAGTAAAGGAGTGGTAATGAGAAATGGCAAAAGGAATGAAGAAGGAGAGTAGAAGATAGAAAACAAAAGAAATGAATAGGATTTTCTTGGCTTTTAAACAGTATTATGGTAAAATATCTTCCCCCACAGGCAAAAGACAAAAGGCAAAAAGCAATGGCAAAGAATCTTTTAAAATTTATTTTGTTGCTTATATTTAAATCTTAGGCATGTAGTAGTAAACAACAAATGTTTATCTGTTAAATTGAGTAACCAGCATGTCCTAAAAGCTTAACCAAACACAGAAGGGTTTTTAGTGGCCTAAAACCAGAAAGAGAGTCATACATATTTCAAAAGTTTTTATTTTAAAATATTTTATGATTTCACAGTTCAGAGGCTTCTCAAAAATTGATACCCAGCCAGGTATAAGCTTTCAACTTTCTATTCCCTTTTGCAAGCACTACAATTTCTAGTGATCTTTGAGTGTTTTTTTTTTCTTTTTCCTCAGTTAACATCACAAATCTGCATTTAAACCTTCATTGTCTTGTTTTAGGAGAAATAAAGTAACCCTTCCCCCAAAGTGGCCAGATTTGTAAAACTCTGTAATAGCTGTCTGATTTACATAAACTCTACTGGAAAAGTTTCTCAAAATATAAAACTCACTAATTTTATTCTAATGCCCTAAAGAATAGCTAAATTAAATGGGCTCTGAATTTAAGGCCTAAGTAATAGTGCATTTTAGGATTACAACAGCCAACATTGGTATATTCTGAGTGTCCATCATATACAGTACATAATTAGGTATTTTAAGAAGATCCTTTCAGGCTTTGGATAATTACAAATAAACACAAAAAGGCCAAATCACTCATTAAATCCAGGATCTGAATGGTTGTAAATGTAACTTTTGCATATATATATATATATATATATATATATATATATATATATTGCATTACAAGTTGTCATAAGAACTTCAATCTTGTGTAAAATGTCTTTATCATCAAGTAAATGTAGTCGTTAAAACTTAACCTTTTTGTTAAACATTTTACAGGTGACATAACTTAAGATAAATTTAATAATCATGCTTAAGGAATTTTAAAAATAAAAAGGTAAAAAGGTCTTCTCAGAACACTTTGGTCGATTGGTTTCAAATACTTTTTCAATGACCACATAGAAGGGCTTTTAGGTGAGCTTCCATGAGCTTCTATATTTGCCTGTTTTCAGTAGCACTGTATGTTCCCATCTAGATGGACTTTCATTCTGGTTTATCCACTCACTTGTTTTTCCCTTCTGGAATTAAAAAAAAAAATAGAACAGGCTTAAACAAATATATGTAAATGCTGAGAACTTTACTCTGTTGGTTTGATGAAACAGGTTGTCACCTAGAGAAATTTTAAGAAATGATGAAACATTTAATAGTATTCAAAGGGAAAATGAAAAATATATCTTTTAGGTTTCAAAACAAAAGGCATTTTAAATTTTAGGGATAGACAAAAATGTAGAGGTAAAAGAGGCAAGAACTATTAGGCTCAACTAAATTGAAATAATGAATTAGAGATGTTTTGGGTGAAAAATTGAGAAATAAGACTAGTGAAGAAATGAAGAAAGGGGCAATGGGAGGGTGGCGGGATGATGGACACTTGCTACCGTGTTCAAGTTCTTAATACTGTGGATAAACAGAGTGCAGCGATTTGTTCAGGTAACTGATTCCATGAATCCATATAATTAATTTGGTTGAATGCAAGGTGAGGGCATGTCCAATTGTATCACAGACTTAATGAGACGATACCCACAGGGAAGCTATAAGGATTTCATGTTGTGTGGCACTCCTAGTCCACATACTGAGCCTACCTTACTGTCTTCACAATTTGATTTCCATTTCTTCAGATTCAGATTTCACTCTTTTTTATGACTATTATGTGTTCAACAAAATGGTACCCATTCTTCAGTTCTAGCTCAACTGATTGTAATCAGCATTCACTTTTCCTTTTCCTTTACCTGGAACATCTTATTAGCACTATGAAGAGTGGCACTGACTTTTTCTCTTTCCTATGTGCTATTTTTGTCTCTACCCTAATCAGAAACTCTGAGTTCAAAGAATAACCTTGAACACAGAACTAATGGCTTAGATAGTTCTCGTCTGTCTTTACAAAGAAAGGAACTTTGTAAAATGGAAACTACAGTGGTACTGGATGTATACTGTGAGTCACACAGTTTTAGCATTTTATTATGTATCACTCATTTAATCATGTTAACGATCATATGTGGTACACACCATTATGATCATCATTTTGCAAATTAAATGGCTGATAAACAGAAGAGTGGTTTGCAGCATGCACACACCTACTAAGAAACACTGATGGGATTCAATACCAGACCTCTGGTTCCAGCTCTTCACTTCCCATATTAGGATGGAAGTAGAACAGACTCTCTCTCCTACCACCTCTCCCTCCATTTCAGGGATCTTATTTATTCTGACTTTGTGCTACCATAATTCTTTTTTTAATTGATTTTATTTTTTAAATACATGACAGCAGAATGCATTACAATTCTTATTATACATATGAAGCACAATTTTCATATCTCTGTATATAAAGTATGTTCACACCTGTACTAACATAATTCTTTTTTTTAAAGAGAGAGTGAGACAGGGAGAGAGAGAGAGATAATTTTTTTAATATTTATTTTTTATTTATTGGCAGACACAACATCTTTGTTTGTATGTGGTGCTGAGGATCGAACCTGGGCCGCACACATGCCAGATGGACACGCTACTGCTTGAGCCACATCCCTGCCCCCTAACATAATTCTTATACTAGTCAATAGGAAAAGAGAAGAAATACAAGTGTTTATTAACTTCAGTTTTGTGTGACAGATTCTGTTTAGGTAGATACAACTGGTGCACTCTAACCCTTTCCCCAGAGAGCAAGTAATGATGTTATACTAAATGATTAATGAACTGATATAAAGACTCAATTATTGGTATGTGAATTAATGAATTAACAGAGCAATTCATGGTTATGCATTTTGAATCTTATTCTTTCTGTGGGGAACGAGCTATATGTAGTGTTTAGTTGAGTGGTTTTAGGTCACAGAATGATTGGGAGTCAAATCACCATTTAGATTTCCAAATGTGTCAAGTGGAGAGTTAACTTGTCAAAACTGCTGTAGTACCAGTTATTTTCCAACATACTCCTTGTCTTGAATTCTTTGGAAATAGTATGCATTATAATTCATCAGAAATGATTTAGATGTATTTCTGTCCAGAGACAGAGGGATGGATTAAATAACACTCCCTGAGGTCACTTTTGCCTTAGAGTAAATGCTCTTTATCATTCTAAGCTTCTTACTCTAAGTAATATTTGAACTTGATCCTCTGGATTCCCCAGAACAATTCATGATACTGTGTCCTTAGTGAAGTACTTGGATTTTTTCCCTATAATTCAAGCTGCCTTCTCTTTTTAACTTCATGTGTTCTTTTACATTTTGATGCTTCGATTTTTACCATCACAGCTTCTTCTTTAGTTCCAGAGTTTATAGACAGTCACTGGGATTTCCTCTGAGTCCTTTAGCCAAGTCATCCATACTTTGCTTTCTAATCTTCTGTTATAACAGTCTTCCTGTTACTTATCTCTCTGCTCTTACCCGTTCAATTTGTTCCAGATTTTCTGGTAGAGATTCTCCTATGACCGAAAGCAGTATTCCAGGTGCAACCACTTGAGAATTAAATAGAAAGAATCACTTGCACTTCTTTTCCCTGCAATGTCTTTCCATCTGTAATTCAGAGTAGTTCTTGCACTAGGGCTACCATTTTGCAGAAAACTCACCTGGATGTCAATAACTTTCTCTTCCAACAAGTCCTCCTCAGAAGATCGCTTCTCCAGGTTATTTTTTTCCTTCCTGTGTATATCTGTATTTTCACTCATTTTCCCCTAGTGTAGAAGCTGGCCTTTTCCCAATCTAACTCTCATGTTGTAATTTGAGCCCAAGATCTGTAACTCCTCTCAGCCCATCCGTATTACTTCTCTGTCCTTCCTAATGTTTTGCAACATTCCCTAGCTTACTGTCATCTGTGGATTTCATTAGCATGCTGTTTACTTTGTTCTGAAGATCATTAATAAAGATGAATAAACAAGAGAAGGTCTTATACAGACACTGTGGAATTTCTCTAGAGTTCCCCCACAACTTGATGTCCATTATTTTATTCCTTTTGTTTTTTGGCCAGTTCTTCATTCAGTTCCCTCTCTGAGTGGCCTGTTCTCACATCCAAGGGACTGCATTTATAATGTGTGATTTTTCTGCCGCACTTTGTAATCATCTAAACAATTCAGCAGGTTTGTCTGACACCATTTACTCCTTATTAAATCCAAGTTTTATTAGCAGTTTCCATTATCTTCTAGGTTGGAGAATTCCGTGTAACAGTGTATATGCCCCCGCCCCAGTTCCAATAATTTGTTATTGACTTATAACCTTGGTGTTAGATGGAAAGTGTTCAAAGAGGAGAGAGAGATTCGGGGTCTTTATGATTGTTCTTGGGAAATCAACATAGTGTATACATGTGTACATAAGAAGTTAACAATGATCTTTCTTCCAAAAGATAGAAATCAGTTGTCTCTGATTTTGAAGGATGATTTTTATCTAACTAATATTGAAAAATAAAATGACTAGATTTTAAAAACTGATAAGAACCACACTTGTATTTAGAGAATATCTTCTGATATACTTGGCATAGTGATAAGATGTGATGAATCTTACTCCTCATGATGACATTACCTCTGAGAGGCAGGTATTGCGAGGTACAGCACTAACCCACAGGGTGTGTCACGAGGATTCCAAAAAGGCATCCCTCCAAAAGATGCAGCCCTGGCTTGAGAGCTGCTGCAGGCTGCATTTAAGGATCTACTGATTCCTTAGGCAAGATGTATTTATTTGTATGTGGCATATTCACCCAAATGTACATAACAGCCCCCAACACATTATTTTCTCCATTTAAGTGAAGAAGAATAAGAGACTTGTAAAAGTTAGATTTAGGATTGGTTAATGTAATTTCTTCCACATTTCAATCAGTTTTTTGTTGCTGTGAATAAAAGACCTGACAAGAACAACTTGAAAGAAGAAAAGATTATTTTGGCTTCTGGCTTCAGAGGTTTAGTCTGGTTGGTCGATTCCATGGCTGTTGGCCTGAGGTGATGCAGAAGAACATTATGACAGAAGGGCTTGGCCTAGGAAAGCACCTCAGGTCTTGGCAACCAGAAGCAGAGAGAAAGTTCTGCTCAACAGGGACAAATATAGAATCCCCAAAGACACACCCCCAGGGCTGTACTTCCTTTAGCCACACCTTGCCTGCCTACAGGGAAATGAATCCATCCCATGGGTTGACCCACTGATTCAATTACAACTCTCATAGCCTAGTCATCTCACCTCTGAAAACTTTTACATTCTCTCATCCATGAGCTTTTGGAGGAACCCTCATATGTCATTCACAGTGCTCTGTGCCACATTGCTTCTCTGCAGGTTGAATAAAGAGATGCCTAACTCATACTTCTGCAATTCTTTGTGAAATTCAAACTACACTTTGTGCACTTCCCTTCCAAGAGAATGAAAATAATGTTCATTTCTGTTGTGTTTTTGTTACATTCATTATTATTCTTTACTGCAGGATCTAGAAAAGATCATGGAGAAGAAGTGATTATTCCCTGAGTTGGAAGATTATGCTCACTATCTTTACAGTCTTGTTGAACCGTGCTCACCTATACCTGTTGTTTGGGTTCATTCAACACATCTACCAGAACACACCCTGATGACCTTAATCCTAATAAATTTAATGAAATAATTTGCAAAATAAAAACTAACACTTAAGGAATACTTGGAATCCTTTGTCTCTTTGACTTAAAAGTATTAGATATGTTTATCAAGGAGTAAAGATTTGGCCAACTGGAATGTGTGTGCATACATCAGGAAAGACAGACATATATGTATATTACAATTTATATAAAGCAAATATAATTTCTACTTATTTACCTAAGCATCTTTTTTCTCTTTTGTTACCATTTTCATTGTCTTTAAGAACTGTTTTTTATTGAAATATGTCTTCCACTTTAGCTATAGAGCTTTTCCTTGTGAACAATGTAGTTTTCTTGCTCAACAACTCTGACATTCAGGTAAATGGTAAGGAAATGGATGTTGGAGTTGTGTGTTCATAATGCCACTTTGCCATCCTGAAATCTATGCAGATAATCTACTTGGAAGGCTTTGAGCCCCAGTGGAATACGGAACCCTATAAGTATCCTGCATTGATTTACAGCGCCTGCTACAGCTGCTTGGATCTTGGCAGGCTTTTTATCTGCTGCCAAATGCTATTGCAATTGCTGGGCACATCTAGATGGAGGTCATATTTACTGGACATGTTTATAATCTGCACAGTGATCTAAACCATAGAGGGCTAATTTCCCAAAGATCAATGACTAAGGGAGGATTTCAGAGGTTATCCTCTTTATCCTATTTCCTGTGTCCTAATGAGATGGCTGAAATCTGTTTGGAATCTTTGATTAGAGACTCTTCTGAGAGTCAATAAAGAATATGACATTCGTAAATCTAAATGAGAGGTGACTTGGCTGCCTGCTTGGTGATTCATGCTATAAGAAAGGTTTCTCTGCACCCCTCTCCCCAGGCCCCCACAGGGTATGCTCTCCATGTCTGACCTGCCACAAGGTCAGATCTGAACCAAAAGTCTTGACAGGACTTGACCCTGCCTTTTGAATTCATAGGACTCTTTTTGTTAGGGAAAGGCTTTATCTATGTTTTTCTTCTTTCTTGATCCAATTTAATTCAATGGCAGTTTAATTTAACAAAAAATATTAAGTGATTAGTGATTTTTTTGTTTTCCAATTAAGCAGAGAGATAGACTAAAAATTACTAAAATAGTATGTGGTACGTATCATAATGTAGATCCAAATAAGGTACAGTAAAAGCTGGTGGTAATAACTAATTTTTTTAGTACTTATTATGTGTTAGATACTGCATTTAGCAACTTCTATACATTATTCTCTTCAACCAAAGAATATATTCATGACTTGACTTCTATGATTAGACCTATTTTACAGATGAGGAAACTGAAACCTAGATATACTAAGTAACTTTCCATGTTCATAATATCTTTCCTTAACTCCATATCCCATTGTAGCAATCACCCACTTCTTTTGCCCCTTCTGAGCTAGTCTTCTGTAAACAGTTTCTATGTTGCTCATCTCTATTTCTTTACCTCTCATTTGCTCTTCATCCCTTTCCATCTGGCTTTCTCCATTACCATTGAAATAAATCATTAAAGGGATCACATTCCCTCCATATTATCAATTACAACATTTCCATTTCATGAGACTTTGCAGAAATTTTTGCCACAATTGACCACTTCCTCCTTGAAACATGAACCTCTTTAGATTACCTGCCCCACATTCTCCTGTGTTTCCTCTGAAATCATTAGCATCATTAGTTGTTCCTTTCCATTTATTAGCACTTCTTATTTGCTTAATTTCTCATTTTTGAAGCAGTTTAGTTCTGGGTTCTGAGTCATCTTTTCTTGCCTCTGGCTTCTCTTGGTACCTTGCAGTTTTTGACAGTCTGATGAAGTTTATGGGTTTGTGTTTTCAAGTGCATAAAATACCATAGATGGCTGAGTGTGATGGCGCATACCTGTAGTCCCAGCAGCTTGTGAGGAGAGGATTGTAAGTTCAAATCCAGCCTCAGCAAAAGCAAGGCACTAAGCAACTCAAGGAGACCCTGTCTCTAAATAAAGTACAACATAGGGCAGGGGGATATGGCTCAGTTATTGAGTGCCCCTGAGTTCAATCCCTTGTATCCCCCCACAGCCCCCTCAAAAAAATACCATGGTTGTCTTAGAGTATCCTAACTTAGTCTAAACAAATAGTAACTCTTGTTTTGTTTTTTTAACCCTCGTTTTTTTTCCTCCAGTCTTTTCCATTCTTGATCCAGTTGCTCTAGAAAACTGGAAGTCACCTGTGATTCCCATTTATCCTCAAACATATCCTCACCCTCTCCATCAGCAATTCCTGGCTAGTCTATCTTCACAACAACCCAAATCTTTCCACCTTGCCCATTACCACCCTGTCATGATCCTTACCAAATGTTTGGTAAGTGAATAAAGGTTTGGAATCAGGAGGTAAAGAGTCATAGTGAATCATTAGAGGAATTTCATGATACTCCAAGTAAAATTCTAGATAGAACAGAGGAAGTCTACATGGGAAAGGAAGAGAATGAATTTAGGAGACAGGTAGCCATAATGAAAAATACAGACAAAGAACCAAGAGTTACAAATGCCTCTCAGTGTGATTGCAGTTCCTTTAAGTTATCTTTAAGTTTCCACGTCTTTCAATAGCATTGCCTTTAGACCTTGGGTCCCATGGAGTCCTTAGGAGACTGCAAACCCTATTATTTTGAGACCCTAAGGTTGGGTATAGGAACAAAACTAAAAGGAAGATTCCTAGATTTAGCTAACAAGGAAACAGGTTTCTACAGCCATTTCTCCCCAGAGACTGGTAAGATAAATTGGTGAGAATCAGTTTGACCAAGTGGCAGCTGGAACAGTTCAATAAATATCCCCTTGTGACCTTTCTTCACTGCTGAAAAAGTGAAGCAAAGCTGGAGTCAACCTCTCTAATGTTCTTAGTAGTTGGGTTTTTTTTTGTTGTTGTTGTTTGTTTGTTTTGGCTACCTGCTCTCTCTGATTAACTGGGAATAATCCCCATCATCCTGTGATCCTGTGTAAACTGCACCCTAAATTACACAACGTTTTCTAACCTTATGGCATATGCCTTCCATGTTGGAAATGACTCCAGAGAAGGCAAAGCAGGCTGTGCGTTTTAATTGCTTTTGCAAACTTGCATTCTCTCAGCCCTGGGCATTTTGGCCTCTCCAGGGTCAGAATGGTGTTTTAATAACTGAGAAAAAAGTAACAGAAATAAGAAGAAAGGATAGTGTGCAAACCACTTTCCAAAGTAACTTGTATTGAAGCTGCCTCAAATCTGAGTCATGGAAAATAATGGTGATTAGGTTAATGCGATACATGGCATTAAGTGACAGTTAATCCTCTTATTAACTTCACGGTAATATTTTGCTCATTTGTCAGGTTGGAGGGATTTGTGAGAATGTTGTAGTTTCTGTCTTCCTCTGTTCATTGAGAAAGTTGGGGGAAATTGCTGCATAAATAAGAGTTCCAGATTGAAATGCAGGCAAGACTGACGTCTCCTTCTGGAGAGGGATGTTTGCCTCATGGACTTCATCTACACTTTGAATTTGGTGATCCACTCTTGGAGGCCTCCTCATCTTCCCTCCAGAGGGTTTCCTCTTCACTTGAGTGATTCTTAGGGAGAAATCTGTGGGGCAGTTCAGGGGGGTGGTATATGACATTGCCAAATGAAAAGAGAGGGAGCTCTACTCCAGCCTCATAAGCTGGAGCAGCCTGTAAAGACTTTCTGGCAGAGAGCCAGAGAGGTGATCCCTGCTCTAGGAAAAAACCCAATAGCTGAGATTGCAGCTCTTCATCCCCTGGCTGGGCTGATTCATACAGCAGCCCTGACATTGAGTCTCAGGAGAACTGTTCTCCTCCCAGCCCAGCTAAAAATATCCAAATTTAGATTTATAATGACAAGAGCTGATAAATTTGCTGGGGAAATGCAAGTGGTGTCACTGTTGTGGTAGGAAACCTATTCTGATAAATTGATGCAGGGAAAGAAATTGCTAAACGTGGCAGAGACCCATAATGCCACTACCCCCAGGATGATGAGCAAATTGAGCATGGCTTCCTTGTCCTCAAAAGTTCCCCTTTTCAAACATAGTAGGAAGTAAAATGCACAAAATTAAAAAAGGGACATAGAAAGCATCTTTTGATAAAAAAGGTTGGTATGACATAAAACTGAGTCTTATTTCCTGTCATTTTTTTTTCTGTTATAGCGTGATGGGGACCCTTTTAAAATCCCCTCTTGCCAAGATAAAACTCCTTCTTAAATAGCCAAATATCCCTGAACCTAAGTAGTGACCTTTGATTCAATTAGGATCTATTGATTTTTTAACTCCATAAGACACACTTTCTATATTTTTGTTTGGAATTCTAGAATCTAAGCTTGTATTACTGCCTGTCGGCCTACCATGTTTTTTTTTTCTTTTTTTCTTTTTAGTTTAGTTGGCCAATAGATTCTCAGCAGGAGTATCACAGAATGCCCCCTTCATACCAACTGGCTTGACCTGGGCTTCAACTATAATTTATTAAACATCTCTTGAGTGCCTCCTACAAATCAAGCATCATGATTGGCATCTTTCTAAAATGACAAAGGTACAGTGCACTGATAATAGGGAAGACACAGATGAGGAACTCATTATAAATCAAATTATAACCATAATAATTGGTATGTGAACAATTGCTGTGAGAACTGAACAGAGAAAGCATTTATACTAGGAAAAGACCAGACAGCTCACTGAAAAAGTAAAATTTGTGCTTAGCCTGGTAGGATGAATGAATGCTAGAAATTTCTGGGGGTTGGAAGTGTATATCTGACAGAATAGTGTCACACTGAGGTAGGAAAAGTAGCACCTGAATTTAGTACGTAATCATAATTATTTAAGAGGTTTGAATAATTTTTTTTTCCTCTCTGGGTGTTTTGTCTTTGCCAAACAACTTACAAACAACTGCTACATTTGCTCTAATTATTTTGGATCATTAACTTTGAGAATTACTGTTTGCATTATTTCTTAGCATGGTCTTGTGCCCATTCAGAGCTGGCATCTAATGAACAGGTAGATGGTACAGGTCTGGAGTTTTGCCCTTGTCAAATACTTGACCCAGACTGCAAAATGTCATGGTTGCCTTCCCTCTACAAACTTATGGACCTGAGTCTCAGTAATGATGTTCTAATGATTTAGCTTGATATTCCATCACTTGTTAAGGCATAAAGTCATGAAACAAAAGCTAACAAGATTATTACTGTCTCCTTGAATGAAGAATAAATACTGGCACTTTAATTTTATGCAGCATTTATTCACTATGATTTTATGCATTAAAATGCTTAGTTTTTTTTTCATTCTCATGGTCCTATCTCTTAATCTTTACCTAGGTCTGACCTCTTAACAAGGTAAATAATTTAGTATCCTAAATATAGGATACTAAGACTTAATGTAGTTAGATTTGGGGCCTCAATTTTAATAGCAAGTGAGAAAAAAAATTCCATAGAAAATAAAAGGACTTTTTCTTCTTAGATTCACTAAGAAATATAGGACATTAAGACTTAGTGTAATTATAAAAGACAATATAGCATAGTTATAGCATGTTGAATTATTTAGGATAAATAGAAAGATGTCTACAATTTATTTTGAAAAATGCATCAACAGATAAAATGGATTAATGAATGTTGAGATAAATAAATGGATGGATATGTTATAAAGCATGTATAATAAAATGCTAACGGTAGGATCAAATATGAGAACATGGGTATTGATTTTAAAATTATTTTAACTTTGTGGAATGTTTGAAATTGTTACAATTAATGTTGAGGGAAAAACAATAAAGTAGCATAGACTAAAATTGGTAAATCTGTTTGGTAAGGACTATGACACAGTTAAAATGAAGAGAAATATCTCACACTCATCAAAATATATATGAAAATAAAGAAATAGTAGAGTCTGAGAGCCAAAGGTACAGTCTTCCCTCACCATTAGCTTGTCAATGAATCTGTTCTCATTCTGGGAAAATAAACAGTGTACTTTAAGGGCCAGATCTTTTGTATACTCAGCAATATATAAATAATGTTTTCAGATTTTTTTTCCTGTATGTAAAATACTTATATTCTTCACAATTAAGGCAATATCTGCCCTCTTAGCCATTTGGACATAGAGAACTTCATATATTCTAGGCATGGTGTAAAGGACTGCGGCTTCAGTGAGGAAGCACTTGAGGAAGTTTAATAATGTCAAGAAGTGGATAAAGATAATAAAAAGATGATATGATCATAGGAGGACTTAACTAGTGCTGTGTCAGCCCTGAAGAGGGAGCAGTCACTGGGTTTATTGTCTCTGTGACTTGAGGTCAGTACCTTAACCTCTTTGTGTTTCATTTATTTTCATCTATAAAATCTGGCCAACAGTATCTGTTAATCTTACTGTTTTTTCAATAATAAGATCTTAATGAATGGCCACTATCACATCTTTAACTTACAGAGAGAGATCCAATTGGGGAAAAATTAATGCATACAGTGTGCTTGACAGACAACCTTCTTTCTCCCACCCCTCCCTGTGCCCATCATTGCCCTGACATGACCACTACGATAGTCATGTGCCAGAACACACATCACTTCATTCCACCTCCAACTGAGAGACAAAGACACTGAAGTGACTTGAGAGAAGTGACCTGTCTCAGGTCACACAGCTTGTCAGTGTTAGAGTGAGCAGCAGGTAGGCTAATAAAGCTTTTACTGTAGAAAGAGGTTGAAGAGAGGTTATATTCCTTTAGAAATGTGATTTATGATTTCCTAAGAAGTAAGAGAAATGCTTAGAAATTGTTTTATATTGTTAGGAGAGAATGTGTTCAAGTGTAACTAAATATGCACTAGTAGGCTCTTAGGAAGTACTGAATTGTGTTGCATTAAAATCTTCCTGACAAATTATCAGTATGACATGTTTAACTCTTTCTCCTTTTTCACTAATTATTTTTTCTTTTAATTACATATTAATATCTCCAATTTATAAAATCTGTACCTCTTAACCATATATATATATATATATATATATATATATAGAGAGAGAGAGAGAGAGAGAGAGAGAGAGTTAGCGATAGCAAAGATTGTGTTTTTCTGTGTAAACATGAAATGAATCTTCTAATAACTTCTCTATATTTGTATCTTATTGGACCTATGAGGCATACACATTTTGTCGATTCATAACTCTGGACTAAAGTCTCTGACTATTCTATGTATTTGACCCAATACCCTGCACTGATTTCAAACTCAATTACTTTGGCTAAAAAACTCCAATCAGAGAAAATTTGAGCTTCTATTTATTAGGGGATTATATTTCTTATCACATAGGAGAGGAAGAAGAGGAATAAAAGAAAAGGAGGGAGAGAGAGAGTAGATTTTGTTGTATAAAAATGTTAAATTATTAGATTCTTACTATTATATTTTATAAAAATAAATTTTATAAAATAATGGATTAGTCAAAATTATAATATAATAGATGAGAAATCTGTGAAAGAAATAGGCTCTTCCTCAAGCAGCGCAGAGTAGTAAGGTATATGAAAAATAATACTTCTAGCAAGGGAGAAACTGGCATAAATAGAAGAGTAGATAAACCATCTCAAAATCACAGACTAGAAAACATGCCAGAGCACAATTTGTAAGAGACAAGTAATGGATAAAAAAGTCAGAGACATGGTCTATTTGGGAATGTATTGGCTTTTTCTGTGTTGAGCAGACTGTAAAAAGCAATATTGATTAACAAGTTAGATCTGGTGAGAGGTGGGGACAGAGGCACCACATATTGAGTAATCTAAGATGTCTGTGCTTTATCAGTCAGGAGTCCCTTGTAGCACTTGGAGGTAAGGGATTCTCCTGTGGTTTGCCATTCTTTCCCAGCCTCAAAAAGTAAGGATGCAGACAGCTTCTTTGAAAACATTTTTAAATTTAAAAGCTCAGCCTTGGAAAAACCTGAAGCTTTATCCTAAGTAATATCCATCAGCCTTGGAAAAGTCTGAAGCTTTATCCTATGTAATATCCATCATTTCTGTAAATGTGAGAAGTTTCTTCACATAACCTTTAGAGCTGAGAGTGTGGCCTGTCATTTGTGTTCTTCTCAAGCCCAGCATTTTAAAAGAGTAACCAGTGTGAGTACTGGGGTTATAGTTTACCATGTGCAGGACCCTGGGTTCAATCTCCAGCAGCACAATCAATCAATCAATCAATCAATCAGAGAATCAATGTTGATAAATATGATGTCATGTGAATGCATAGGCATAGGATTAACTGACAGCAAGGAAGAAAGGGAAGAAGGAGTTGACTTTCAATGAGAATCTTCTTTGTGCCAGGACAATGCCCTGCAATCTACTACTTTAATTTTCACAACAGTCTTCCAGAGTACACAATGATAAGATGGTGGTGATTCTTGTAAGTCACAGAGGTAGGATTTGAACCCAAAATCTGTATGACTAAGTTCCAGTGTTTTTTTTTTTTCCTGTTGCTTTGGCTGTTTGCCATCTGCCTCCTGAGTTTTCAGCCATTAGGTGGATAAAAGATAGAAAATAAGCTGAAACTCAAATCAGTTTTCTTTTTTCTTTGTTAGTGGTTCTGACTGAATCTATTGACTAAATAAGAGTTGGAGAATAGGCATGAATTTTGATTATTCAGTCCCCTGCTGAGAACTAACTGAATCATATTATTTGTACTACAGAGAAATTAAAAAAGGAAGAAGAAGAAGAAGAAAAAGATCTAGGTTTCTGGAAATATTATGTATGGGGTTTAAGGCAGATTTAGACATTGGAAATAATAGTTGCCAAATTTGTCAAATGCCATAATGTTCTTTTATGCATAAAGTGGGGATTTATTGTCAGAAAATTATAGGAGTCCTGCACTGGTCACATCAGTGAGGTTTTTATTTTGTCTTGGTTTTGGCAGGTTTCACAGAAGGATCCCTGAGAGGAGATTACGTGAGACCTTGAAACAATTTTTAGTGGACACATACATACCCACTCGTAATCCTGTGTTCATATAATCACCTGCACATACAAGACCTCTGAATATGAGACAAGCTAGCAAAATATGGCTTACTGGGCTATGGGTCCCATTTTTCTAATTAAAATTAAAAAGTTTTTACAAGGCTTTTTACATTGTCTACTTGATTGGTTACTGCCCAAATCCATCCCAGCCAATTCATTTTAAAGTTCAGAGAGAGGTAGAGCAGAGTGTCAGGAGCAGTACTAGGAGTGGAAAGATATATTGAGTCACTTATGGAATTTTTAACTTTCTAGTATCCACATTTCCAAGAAGTAATTTCATCCAAAATTAACATCTTAAAGCATCATTTATATAAAACATTGTTAATAAGATAGTCTCCACTTTTTATTGGTAAGTCTTCAAAATCCAATGTATATTTTGTGCTTATTGCACACCCCAATTAATCAAACTACATTTCAAGGGCTCAATAGCCAGAATGTGGCTAGCAGCCCTCCTGTTGATTTAGTCTGGGAAGATATTCACTCATGGTGGTCATTTAGTATGTTATCTATCACCCATTATTTACTTAGAGAGAGAATATATCATTTCTATCCCATCAGAGAACATTCAGGGTCTGGGGAGTAATATATATGGTGAGGACATCTAATACCTCTTTTTATTAAAGAACAAAATATAAGATGGGCTGGGGATGTGGCTCAAGCAGTAGCACGCTTGCCTGGCATGCATGCGGCCCAGGTTCGATCCTCAGCACCATATACAAACAAAGATGTTGTGTCCGCCAAAAACTAAAAAATAAATATAAAGAATTCTCTCTCTCTCTCTCTCTCTCTCTCTCTCTCTCTCTCTCTCTCTCAAAAAGAACAAGATATAAGAAAGAATAGGAATAAAACCCTATATATGATGATAACCAATTTGTATAATATTGTTTTTCCTTGGCCTCTGTAACCAAAAGGGGGGAAAATGTACCACTGTCAGGTGTGTGCCTTATCATAGTAGAGTTCAGTTCTTCCCATTCTATGACACTATTGCATCTTTAAATTTGCCACTTGTTGTTGGGTTGTGGGGTACAGAGTCTTGGAACTGTCTAAGGAGGGAGTGGCAGGCAGAGGTGCTTGAGGAGCCACCTGAAGGAGATGCTATAGTGACTAGGCCATTGAGGTAAATGGAGGTACAGTCTTGCAAGGCAGGACTTATGAAGGTGTTCACTTGAGCCCTGGCACTTGGTAGAAGTCTGTACAGAAGACAGACATGCTTCAGGAAAGTATGCTTTTACCATTATATCAGTTCTGAGATATTCTGATATGAAAAGGAAAATTAATAAAAGCCTTAGGTTTTTTCATTTGTCCTATGGCATAATCAAGTTCTTAGTAATTGTTTAATTCCTGGATGAACATTCATCAAGAGTCCTTTAGGAAGCTAAAGACTTAGAACTAGCAGGCCAGTCATTTGGATCTGTCATGATTATGGGTTATTGGTTCCCTACAACAAAAATCATGATTATGGGACAGCAGGCTTTGAGCCAGGGAGACTGCATCTGATCATTGCATCTGCTCCTTAGCTATTCTGTGACTTTGAAAATCACTTAATCTCCCTAAGTCTTCTTTTGTTTGTAACTGATAAATGTAAGTACTCCTTCATAGCTTTTCACTGTGGTGAGGATATAAAGGCATTTATCCAAAGGATCTGGTACAGGGCCTAGCACATACTTGTTGCTCAATAAATACTAATATCTTTTCCTTAGTTTCTCCAATACTTGTTTGAATTCCTCCCCCTGACTCCTGTGTCTTGAAAGGTTCTTTTGGCATATAGATTGGACTTGATTGTTCTAATTAAAATCCTACATATTGTTCTTCATTTTGAATTAACCGATACAATTAATCTGATCAGAAGTATAAACCTATCAGTCTGGTTTCTAAAAATTTATTAAAAAAATGTCTACTTAACATTTTCCAGAGGAAAGTTCTGGGAAAATAGTAGTAGATAATATATTACTATTCCCTAAAGGAGCTTTATCCTAGTCTCCTCTGTGGATCAGATTTACCAGACAACATTAACCCAGCCTTATACTGCTGACTGAAGAGAGGTTGAGAACACAATACTAGCCTCTGGCCCCATCTCAGTGACTTAAAGAGATACCAGGTACTATATTGAGCTGAAATAATTCCAGTCCATAGTTGGTCTAAACAGCTTTTATTCAGATAGATGCAAGATTAAACCTTTTGAAATACTGAGAATAGCCTGCTAGCCCTAACACTTAAAAAAAATTAAATCCAGGGATTTAGTAATTCCAGATGGACAACTACCATGTGGGGGTCTGCAGGTATCAGATAACATGAGAGCAGAATGGAAAGGGAACATGACCCTATTTGATTGGCCTTTTGGAAGCAGTTCTTCAATGGAAGTATTGCAAACTCACCAAGAGAAAAATCACAGGAGACTTAAGGAGAGCAAGACTGGGAAAGATGAAGAAGGCAGATTCAGGAGAACCACTAATGGTAGATTTGATGAAGGATGTGAAAGAGAAGAAATTCATATTGCTCTGACCCACTAGGTCTCATTGTCTACTTTTAATTCTTAAGAGATGGAAGTCATTTTATTCTAGGTTATCCTTACGAGGTTGGAGTTCTTTTCTGATACTTGTTGAAACTTTGGATACAAATGGGTTCACCTAGGGAATGAGTAAAGAGGTGGACTTGGCATAGGACATTCAGAGATGCTATACTGAAGAAGCAACTATAAGGGAGATCCATTTTCTTCTAAGTCCTATCTGTAGGTCTGGATCACCTGCAGATTTTTGGCCAGCTGCTGATGGAGAACTCTTCCTCTGTTGAAGCTCAATCATCAAACCTGGGAAGCTTATTTTATTTGGCTCCTCTGAGTCATGTTAAGACTCCAGAATAATTAACTTTATTTTCCCCAAGTCTTTCATCTCTTGGGAAACTTCCAGTGATTTTGGTTTCCAGTTTAGAGAACTACTTTTGGCAGCTCATTGTAAAAGAAGTGATAATTCTCAAAGCCCAGAGTGCTAAACTCAAACTCAGTTGATGATCAGAGTATTTCCAAAGGAGGAGCTGAGCCCCAAACATCTGGGACTCTTTCTCTTTCCATCCCCAGGCAAGGGAGTATTACATAAAACCACACTGATCCATTTCTGTAGCATTTGTGCTGTTAAATGATACAGTAGACATGGTAGGATTTAATAAATATCAAAAAAGAAGGTTTGCTTGCGCACCAGGCAGTTAAAATTTGTTGTACTTCTATTTTATTCTCACTTATCTTTGGTTTACTTTAGCTATTCATATTTAGGAGAGACCTAATGATATGCTGCTCAGTGAGACTTTAAAATGACTTTCAGTCCTTGAAATGTTTTTAATTCATAGTTTTAGGAAGCAAGATTGAGATTATCTGTGTTAAATGTTTGTGTGTGCTGAGTGTGAGTTTAAATTAAAAGTAGGAATTTACTCTGAGTAGCAGGGTCTAGTACATTCATATTGGTTGAAATGTACAGAATTCACTGCGGAAATTGCTGTGAATCAGTGCCAATAGAGCAAAGCGCATTCATTGCTCTCTTGCTCTTCCTTTCTGAAGAGTTTAGAAGGTTGGAGGATAATCCAAATCAGTTTAAAAAAAAGAAAGAAAGAAAAAAAACAATTAGATTTTAGCAGAGCATTTAAAATAAATGCATTGTTTTTTTTACATGTTTGTGTTTTGCAACTTAACCCTCAGTTAAAGGGAAGAATGTTATCAAGAGAATATAACATCTTGCTCTGCACAGTATTAGAAAGAAATAGGTCTACATAAACTAAAAATAGAATTCTGTTGTTGGTCCCCTTCATCCTTTATTTTTTTAAAAAAATTTTAGACATTTAACAAAAAAGAAATATCTTATCTACAAATAGTTTGTGTTGACTTTAAGTTAACAAAATGAAAGACGCAATGTTGTACCACTTCTTAGTAAAATACCAACATCCTATAGTCAGCTAATCCTAGTACTAATGAAAGGGGTTTTATAAGATTTAGAATAACATATGTATGCTTCTCCCTCCTATGGAATCTAGGACATCCTTTCCTATCACTGCTAGTCAGAGAAGAGTTAGTTAGGATGAAATTCTTTTTATATATAAGCCCAAGCTAAGTGAAGATAGGCTTCCATTCATCTACTAAAAGGAAAGTAGATGGTCTATTTCTTAAGACACTTACTAGCCAATTTTGGCCCTCCATACAAATATTTCATACACAATTATATTTGATACCTCAGTTTAAGTGTATTCATTTGGTGACATGTTAGAGGTAAAACACTGAATCATAAAGAAATACCATAACATTGGAACTTAAATGGCCAGGAATATTCCTCATTTAAGAATGAAAACATATCACTTTTAAATAAAATATTTCTAGTTTTCTGGCTTTTTAGAAGAGTCTACTGTGATTTTTAGCTAATTTACTGTGTGAAATTAAGAATAAAACTGAATGGATTCCTACGATGAAGATGGAGGAATTACGTTTTGACCCTAGAAGCAATCTAACTTTGGAGCTTGGCTTTATTTGTGCTATTATAGTTTTTCTAAACAAGGAATTGGTTGTTGGAGAATATGAAGAGCTTGAAATGAAATGTAATGTGTTTTTTGTATGAGTTGTGTGTATATAAAAGTTGTAGAAAAATATTATGGTTAAATACCCATATATTTAGGCAATTTCATCGTCATGAGCATGAGCTTGGAATCTTGGCTATTCAACTTCTTATCTGCTTAACATTGGACATGTTATTTGACCTCTTTGTGACTCCTTTTTGTCATCAGTTCAATGGAAGTAACAGTAGTATGGGCCTTTCAAAGTTGAAATGAATAGGAAAATGATATAATGCACAAAAAATAAGATAGGAAATGCATATTGGTGTCACCAAAGACATTTCTTTCAAAGGGTCAAATGAGAAATGCTTTTCTTACCAGCAAGGAGATAGCCTTTGTTTTCCAACTGAAATTTGAATATGGTAAAGCAAAAGAAACAATGGAGGTGTGATTCTAAGATCTTAAAGCAATTGTGATAATGTTTGCCTACTTTGAATTATGCAAATGACTGAGTCTTTTGATGAACCAGAGTGACCAGTTAGAAGCATAGACAACAATATGTAAGTTCAGAAATGCCATTAAATTTTCTAAGGAAATGTAGACCTCCACTAATCTTACATTATGTTTCAGTTTTTATGTTTTATTCCTGTTTCCTTCCAGTGGGACTTTATGGAGGTATTGCTGAGAGACACTGAACTTCAGTATGTCTGTTTTAGAATGTCTGAAAGAAAATCCCAAAGCTGGTAACTAAAATGTTTTGAAAGTCACATTTCTTTTCAAACCAAGTGGGAAGAGCTATGAGAAAGGAAATAAATGACTTGTATTTTTCTAATAATAGTAATTGTAGAATTATGAAAGTTAAGAATCGAATCCTTATTTTCCAATCTTGCAAATTCTCTCCATTAGTTCATAAACTAATGCCCCTTATTAAAGTGTGCTCAGTGATGGCCTGAGAAATCACTGAAGAGATGTAGAGTGAACTGAAGCTTAGAATCAATGACCTAAATGGGACCTACAAACTCTGAGCTTTTTGTATTTTCAAGAATTATTTTTGCTGTCATTTAGTGTTCAAATCCAATCCCTTGCCTAGGGAACCAATTCAGATTAAAGGAAATTAAAAAAAAAAAAAAAACAACAAGCAATCAGTATCTAATTCGTTTAAGTCCTGCTTCTTCCTGGCCCTGCTGGGTATAAGCCTAGAGTTGCTGCCATCTCTCTTCTATTCAGGCACTTTGGGAAAGGAGCCATCTTTTTAGATCTATTTTCTCTCTGAAGCTTGGAAACTATATCTATATAAAAAGAGGTGACATACTAGGCCTGGCATAATAAAACCTTTTGTAAGAGAATCAATATAACTTTGGGAAAACTCATTTATATTTAAAGGAGAAAAGAGACGAAAGTAGCAGTGGCCATAACTTATCATGTAGACAGTGAAAAATGCAAGAAATTATTAAAAACTGACTACTCATTCTTATAGTCTTGCCTTCTTATTTGACTTGGAGAGATGTTCTAGATCTCTAATAAAATGTGTTCTTTCTCTCCATAAATGTTCTGAGGTTTATTTTTTAGATATTGGTTGTAATTATTGATCAATGCCCTGAAAATTTCCTGTAGTGACCAATGGTGAAATTCATGGTCGGGTGTAACTAGTGCAGGCTGCACCAATGAAATAGTAGGGCTAATTTTCAAATATGAAAATGAACCCTGATTACATTGTCCTCATGGTCTAATCAGCAAAATGCACCAGCTAAATTATTTTCTTCCACTATTTTAAGTGACTAGATTGTGTCTTATTATTATTATTATTATTTTAATTAAAGTAGTTGGAATATCTGAATTTTTCATTTTGCCTTGCCTTTGAATATACTAGTACCTCAGGTACAAATAAGAAATTAACAGTTTGTGAGCCACTGAAACCAATAATGATCCCATAATGTAAACTATCTTGTGGTTTATAAAATGCCATAATATTTCCACATGTGTGGCGACTTACAAAGTGAAGTGAGCCAATTTTCATCTATGAAGAACAGTCTTTTATTTCATCATTGACAGTATTTTACTTGTTTATTTTCAGCATGGTAAAACAATCACACAGTTTGCAATTTCACTTTCTGACCATCAAACATAATAAAATGAAACACTTTGTGCTTTTATTATACTTTTTACTATCAGAGGTTTCTGGACCATTGCTTAGAAAACCTCAGGCTGCCACTGAAGCCCTGGAAAGTCATTGGTTGAAACTGAGAGTTTGGCAGTAGGCTTTAACTCCACAATTCCAGGTGAGTTGTGCCATTTTAATAGGTGAATTGTCTGAAGGAATTGAGATCAGGTTTTCATCCATAGGTAAGTTTGGCTTCATGGGTAACTTGAATTAAATGAATTTGAGAGAAACTGAGGTTTTATTAATTTACATATTCTCTTCTCTAAACATGCCACTGAGTGACTATGTTATCACCTCACAAGTGAGTGGTAGATTATACCAGTCTGGAATCCCAGACTTCTGGCATGAATAGCAGGATAAGTTAAACTAAAGCTGTCTCGTGTTCCAATGCATGTGACTTTCAGAATGGGACTAGTCACAGAGAAGTAGAGAGTAGCAGCTATCAGGCTGAGAACTACATCAAATCTGAGGGTAGAATGTGGTCCATGGTTGCTGTGACAACAGACATCAGGTGCTAGTAAGGTTTTTGTATCATGGGAAATCTCAGGAGACATAAGAAAGTGCCAGGATAGGCAAACAGAGGAAAGGACAATATTTGGAGATATTAGCACCCTACGTTATCAAAGAAACTTAGCATAAAGAGTAGGATTGTAGAAAAGGAGTAAGTTTCAATGACTAGATTTTATATGTAGACCAATGATTTTCAGGAGCAATGATGGGCTCTTTACCTGACTAGGGAAGTAATACTAGATATATTGTTAAGAAATTTATAGAAATTTTTTTTGTTCTATCAAAACTATTAAATAGATGTTGTTAAACAGATGCTGTGTTTCCCCACAGAGGGTATGAAAAACTCCATCATTATGGCCAAAGTGCAAGATCAATTGTGGACAGTGCTGAAGTAACTTGGGTTGAGTTTTTAGCCAAAAGCTTGTTAATATCTTTCTTACCCACAGACAGAACTGGTCCTAATGAAAGGTAAACAGCTGGGCACTCAGGGGAGGCAAATGACTATAGCTAGGGAGAGAAAAAGAAGAAAAAATGCAGTGTGAAGAATAATCACCCCCAGGACATAATAGCTACTTAATAAATACCTGTGAATACATAAATGAAAGAGTCTCCCACCTTTACAAAGGGCTGTCATTCTCAAACACTTGTCCAGTAAAAGAAAATGTTCATTGCAACAATTATCAGCTTCTCCATTACTCCAAGGAAGATGTTATTGTTTGTGTTTCTTCTATTCAGAAATGGGAGATTTACCTTTTATTATGTGTTCCTTTGTACTATTGAATTTTTTTCCATGTTCCTATTTCATCTTCAAAAAAGGATGTTAAGAAAGAAAGATTCATTTCTTTTTGTAACTTAGACCAAAATCTATGTATCTTCAACTCTTGAACATTTATTATCATAGGGCAGTTTAGGAACTCAAGTCACAAAGAATCAAGGGTCCTAATCGTGTACCTTAGATCTGCTTTTTGCATTCTGAAGTATTAATTTAGAAAAGGCACTATTGCAGGCAGGTTCATCTTTGTTCTTAAAACTGTTTCCAGAAAAACAAGAATTTTTACTTTAAGGGAACTATGTGAACACATTTGATAGCCCAAATTCAAGAAGAGACACCCTACCTTTGCAAGCTGCAGAGTAGACATAGTTTGTAGCTGTGCCCCATTGTTTGAAATTGTGCCTGTGTATATTTCTGAGACGTTTTTCCTATTATCCCTGATTGGAATCTCCCTATTCCAATTTATCACACAGTGTTTCTTAAGGTGGTTACTTAATGCATTTTTATCTTAGAATGTCAAGATTCTCTCCACCAATTCTGAGCTCATTTTACCACTGGAAAGATCTGGCACACTCTAGATCTAGTGAGAATAACCTGTGCATATTACACTGAAGTAACACAGGCAGGCTGTGATAGTAGAAAGGAGTTAAGTAAATGTTGATATTGAAGAAAATTCATAAGCTATTTGAACACAATTCCAGTCCATACCCAATTCTCAATGGTTGTTTTTATAGACCATGGAATCATAGCTAAAGTCAACTTTGGTTCTGCCCTAATGGAGAGGAACAGTGGCACAAATAACCCTAAACCATAGATAATTCAAATGCATTTATACTTGGCTTTTGAATGGTTTTTATGATAATATTCACAGCACATTGCTCTTCTAATTATGTTTTGTTTTGGATAATATTGAAATTAACTTGTATTTAGTGATCTGACGTTTAGAGAGGAACCCCAGGAGTGTATTGGAAAATCATGCCATGGACGATCCTGAGTACTTCACCCAAAGGAAAACCAAACAGTGTAAGAGGCTCACAGAAATGGAAAGGACCTGACTAGCACGAAAATAACTCTAGGACCTCCGTTTTATAAATTAGTGTATTAGTATATTCCTCCTCTTCTTTTTATTTTTTAAATTGGAAGCATGGAAAGATAACAAAAGAAAAGAAGACATCTAAGTGTGTCAGCACTAGGCGTTGGGTGATGAGAAGCACTTGGTTCTGGGTAACCTCAGACAGTGGGGTCAGAAGCAATCTGAGTAGTCAAGGGTTGTAATATTAACAACAGCCAGGAATGACAGCATGGCAGAGGGTCAAAACCCAGTAGCAAGACGAGAGGTCTCTAAGTAGTTTTCATAGATCCAAGCAAAGCAGTTTATTAAAGACTTAGTATGCAGCTAGGCACACAAAATTCCATAAAAAACACAATTCAGGGTGAGAAAGAAATAGGAACCAGGCAGGCATCTGTAGAGTGACACAAGTGGCAGCCAGGAGGGATACCACTACTAAGGGCAAATTTCACCCTAGCCAAGAAGCTAATATTATTCAGGGCAGCCAATTGACCTGCCCACCTGGAGGCAAAGAGGAAACAACAAGAAAAACAAAAATGCAGCCACTTATGTGACTGAAGACAATGCCCAAAGAGCCCAGGAAGCATCTTGAAGACACTGATCATAACTGTTAAAACAAGGCTTCAGAGCCTCCCAGAGAGCATCCGTAGGATGAATATTTCAGAGAAAGAGGAAGATGTTTGTATGACAGGCCCTGGGCCTACCTATGGGAGGCTCAGCTTTTCATTTAAATTCTCTGAAGTGCTGTGGGTAAGACTAGGCATAATCCCTGTGTTATTCCAATTCTTTTAAACACTGACCAAAGGACAAGCACATCTCTCCCGCTCATTGGTTTCCTCCAGTGAAATTAAGATGAGGAGACTCAAAACATTTCCATAAATATTAAGAAGAAAACAAAAAAAGGAAATGCGTAAAGACAAAAAAGTGGGTAAAAACAGATATATGTGTCAAATATTAGATAACTATGGTTTTCAAATATCTTGGGCTGACATGGATCCATTATCATTGGCAGTTGGGAATACTGTGTCCAGATGGGTTTGGTAATCCAGGATGCCATAACCGATTTGGTAAATTCTGCTATGAGTGAAGAAAAGACAAGTGTTTCAAGCCTGCTTCTTATTCACTACCCTCGGCAAGTATACCCTCACCCCATTCCCAGAGAGCCAATATAAGTTAAATATCATTTAATTTTTTGTTATGATGTAGTTATTATTAACCAATGTAATTATAATCAGAAGCCCCACAAGAGCAGGGACTCTATCTGATTTCATTTCACATGATATTGCTCCATGACATCTGGCTGGAATCCCTGTCCTCATTAAATATATCCTACCTGAACCTGGAGGAGCCATCATTTATGACCATCGGAAATGATTTCTTGGGTTTTCTAATCCCAGCAAGAATTAGGATCCCATTGCAATGTCAAGGTGGCACTAGTTTTTAGTTTGATGGAGATGCCTCTTCAGCCACTCAGCATAGATGTGGTCGGTAACATCAGGGGAGGGTCTTTTCTCCCAACTGGAGAAGAGGCAGTATCTATTGAAGCCCACAGTGTGACTGCATCTTCATCATCATCTGCTGATAAGAATGCTTGTGCCTCGGCTAGAAGAGTGATCTCTGATCTTAGTACCCTAGCTCCTCCTCAACGCACCAGAATTTGAGCTCTCTCTCTTCACTCTTTCTTTTTCAACCGTGTTAAGACTAATTACTGTGGAGCACCACCAGTGAGTTGGTAGCAGCCTTTCATAATTCCTGTGAAGAGAGAGGCCGTGATGGGTTTTCAGGAGACCCCATGCTGTCTGTTTACCCACGTGGCATCCCTTCCATCTGTTTACTATCAGTTTATTTTTTTTGTAATTTAACTTTATACAACACATGAGAGTACTATCGAGTTTGTTCTCAAACCCATAATATTTCTTATTATGTCATACGAGAGCCTCAGGAAACATTCAATTCTAAGAAGTTAATACCAATATCACTTTGGGATATTTTTTTTTTAAAGCAGTAGAAGCCTTTTTATTCATGTTGTTTCACATTTCAGAGGAATTTGGAGAATTTTATGGAAGCAAGGCATTTCATAACCCTGTCAAGGTACATTGAGGGAGAAGTTTAACTGATTTAACATCAGCAAATCCTGGAATGTTTGGTGCTAATTATCTCAAAAGGGACTCCATCTGATGTACATTTAACCTGGCACATCTTATCACATATTGCTCTTGCCCTCCTCTGCTGCGATTGGTTCAAGACAGGAAGAATGGAAGCTTATTTTACAATACACCACAGACACCTAAGTGCGGCATGGGCAAACACTCTTACACCTGTAACTCTGTTCTCATTTTCTTTCCCTCAATCCCTTACACAGAGGAAAGCCTCACCTTCCCATTTCTTTCTTAATTTCCCCATTTTAGAAATAGTCAATATGAAAATAAAAAATAATACCTCTCAAGAGCTGGGTCATCTTTCTTACTTTTGCCAGGTTTAAAAATTGTGTGTGCACTAAGTGTGGAAGGAATGGGTGGTGTGTGTGACAAAGCTCAATCTGACGAAACACTCCTTTTGCATCAATCACGTTTTGTAATTGTGGAACTGAGGCACAGGCAGGGGACCTGATGTTGTCTAGGCTGAGTGTGTAATTCACCATTTATCCTAATGAAATGTGTGTTAAATAATTGATAAACAGGTATATAATAATAATTTCCTCTTAGTGCTAGAAATCTCCAAATTTCTCCTAAATGTAAAACAACATAAATAAAGCAGATTCCGCTGCTTTAGAAGATGATTTCAAAGTGATATCGGTATTAACTTCTCAGGATTTAATGTTTTTAGAGTTACCATACAACATGAATGTCTTTCAAACTTTCACTATTTTGGTACCCTGCTATAAAGTCAATGATGATCTAGTCTATTGCGTAGACAAGATACCTTCCATCATTTAAGTCTCTCTAGGTGTCATTTTGAGGACCCCAATATTAAGCACTTGAATTTTTGCTTTCATCAGTTTCCTGACTCACTGACTTTTAAACTCCTCCTCTTTGTAAACCTCTAGCCCCACAGTAGTTTTCTCAGTGACCTTTGCTATTCTTATAACCAGTTAGAACAGCTGGTAAAATGAGTGACAGCAACTGGATAAGTCTTCTGTACTGACTGTGTGCTCCTTGCATGGCATTGCAAGGTGACTAACAGTTCCTGCAAGTTCACACTCGCCATAGATCCCAGTCTTCTGCCTCAGAGCTAGCAATACCAGCCCTGGAAATGACTAACTTCTCATAGGAAAAGGGTAAATCAAACTGTCTTCTAAATCTCTTTTTATATATGTACATACATAATATATAATTTTACTGAAATGAGCAAGTGTGATCATACCATATGTACAAATTGGTGGGGAGAAATTTAGCAAGCTTTAATTTGATATATTTTTCATTTGGATTTAGTTTTCACTTCTTTTCTTCCTACTCTCTACACCAGCATCAACCCTCACTTCATAAACATACATCTAGAAGAACTATCCTAGAATGTCTCTATTTACCTCCAAGCTCACATACATAAAAACATGCGTATCGGTTATATACATACATACCCTATGGGTATACAGTCTATTTGATCATTGATTTAAAAGATGAAATCATAATATCCACATTTTCATTCTTCTGTAATTACATGTTACATGGCATAAATCACCCCGAATTAAAAGTTATAGTTCTAAATAATTTTTATACCAAATCCTTAACCTTGCTTCTTTGCATAAGCTAACATTTATTGAGCATCTACTGTGTGCCCTACTAAAGCCTGGGATTTATTCAGATTTCAGAATTGAAAAGAGATTCGTAGTCTAGCTCTCTTATAGAATAGATAAAATAATCAATACCCAGGAAATATTGAAGATTTATTCAAGGTCATGGAGCCAGTTGGTGCCATGTCTCAAAACTTAGCTCTTGTAGCCCCCTTATCCAATACACTTTATGTCATTTTCTATTCAGTACCATAAATTAATATGAGATATTAATATGACAGTTACTTATAACTTAATTTGGATATATCCCACAACATAATACAAAATTTCAAGCCTGAGGTAGGAGGGGCAAGAATGCAGGAATGTTCCTGATAATGATTTATTTGTTGGCTGTGCAGATGGACCAACCTGTCTTTATTGAACTGAATTTATTAACCAGCAGAGACTCATTAAACTCGAGCATTTAAAGTGCATCAATAAAGAAGAGAATGCAGTGTTGAAGAGTTTGTAAGAGATCCTACGAATAAAATCCACTCCCATCCTAATGGAGCACTTTTTGGAGAGAAAATCATGTGTAGTTTATGACTGTGAAGATCCTCCTCATCCTCCAAATATATGAAGGTGTTTGCATGGAGCTGAAAAATTGTGCATGGAGTGGTAGGAACTTGTTCTTCAAAACACTGAAACTTGCATCAAAATATGAGATGTCATATTCATAGAAAAATCACATTCTTTTATGGTGCTTCTATAAGTCTATTTGTCAAGAGTTAACATGATCTGATAGATTTCTGTGCATTGGTGTCTGCCCATTGGCCCAAACATTCCCTGAATGCCAACCAGCCCTTTCTGTCTTTGAATAATTTGGAGGCATCTATTCTATGCTGGTCACTATGCTTGGCACAGAATAAAGGGAAAGTATGGCTGGGTTGGGCCTCCCATATCACACGCAAGAACTGTACTCCTGAATCTCCTCGATGTTTATTCCTCCAGATAATTCTATGACATTCACTGACAAAATAGTGAAGAATGAATGAAAGTTCCATCAAGCCAGCTAATATCTTTGGTTATTATAAAACTGATTGAGTCTCTTGAATGTATTCCAAAGATTCTGAAGAGAGTCCTTGAAGTTATCATTGCACTGGAAGATATGGGCTACAGACTCCCTGAGACACCCCACTACAGAGAACACCTCCGTTCAATCAGTATGTGATAAGCTTTTATATTGGAGAGCAACCAACAGTTGAAAAAGAAATTGCTTTCAGTCAGT
Organism: Ictidomys tridecemlineatus; assembly: GCF_052094955.1. Taxonomy (NCBI): domain Eukaryota; kingdom Metazoa; phylum Chordata; class Mammalia; order Rodentia; family Sciuridae; genus Ictidomys; species Ictidomys tridecemlineatus. Next base: position 1,701,934 of record NW_027522848.1, on the reverse strand, counting down.
GTTGGTTTTTCTGTGGATGTTTAGAAATAGCACTGGGCTTGGGGCCTTTATTGTGTATATCATTTTTCTTTCAGTGTCATGTTTTTAATGCAAATAATCATAATACCTTGGGTTTATTTGATACCTACCAAGTGTCAAATTCTCTGTTAGGTACTTTTATAGACATTCTTCTCATCCGACAACTTTGCAAGTCAGATAGCATGATCCCATCTTCAGAGAAGAGGTTCAGAGGGTTGAGATGATTTGTATAATGATGCAGACCTACAAGTCAGAGCAGAGAGGAAGCCCAGATCCCTGAACCTCCAAAATCTGGCTGGTGGGGCTGGCTGTACTACCTCAAAAAGCTCTGGGGGTAAATGAACACTTAAAGGGAAGTGGGACCAGGGTTGTATTCCAGTGGGTTGAATTTTAAAGGAGAGCCAAATTGTCCAAAGCTGAATTTTAAACATTTTTAGGATGTGTTCAATGTTACTGCTCAGATATCTCCTAGTCCTAGCTTTCTACTGAATGTCATCCCCACGCCAGGACTGTGAGCTGCCGTGGGCAAGGAAAGCAGATGGACTTTTCAAGGAATGTGATAGTTTCAAAAGAGAGAAAAAAAAAAGTAAATGATGTATCATTCCCAGTCTTGACAGAAAATATCTCTAGGGTAATTCTGGCTGATCCAATACTTGTTTTTCTGAATAATCGGATAATCTACCTTTCAGTAAGTGAGGAAGCCTCTGCGTTCCTTAGTCAATTATTTTATATATAGGTGAAGGATACAAATAAAGGTGACCTAATTGATACTTTATGTTAAAAAAATCTCTCATGATAAGTCATGAATATAACTATACCATTTAATGTTTAACATTCCATAGCTTTTTTGTTTTGTTTTGTAGCACTTTGGTTTGAACCTAGAGGTACTCTCCCACTGAGATACATCCCCAGCCCTTTTTATTTTTTTTATTTTAAGTTAGGATCTTATAATATTAGAGTCTTAATAATAGGGTCTTAATAATAGGGTCTTATATATAAGTTGCTCTTGCAATTCTCCTTCATCAGTGTCCCAAGTCTCTGGTCTTACAGGCATCTGCTACCATGCCTAGCTGGCATTCTAAAGCTTTTATATTTGTTTTATTTCTACCAAAAGTCTCCTTTGCAGTAGATGCTTGGGTGGTTGGTATTATGTTTCTATTATTTATTCAAGAGCTTATGCAGTGATTGGGACAGAGATGGGACATTGTATATGTTTTATGTCATTTCTCATGCATTACATTAGTACAGGAATTTTTAAAATATCAACATTGGCTGAGAAATACTGATGTCTGTCAGTTTCTGGCTAGTTAGCACTGTTTGATAAATGATTAGGAATTCTGGATTTAGCTGCTTGGTAATGCAGTCTACCATTTGGTCAGTGTTAACATTACACAGATAAAGCCTGAATAATTCCTCACACAAGGGTTTGGTCTTCCTAATGTTTGTGGGTTTCCTGGCTATTTTTACATTATCTAGATACATTGACTAGCTAATTTCATGTGTTAACAAGGTACTCTGACAGGAGTCCAATGACTAAGAGTGTTCAAGACACTCAATATCATTTTCTACTCTTGAAATGTAGTGTGTGGGTGCTCTTGGCAGATGAGCTTATTATAACATACATTGGCTTATGACACATTTTTAGGAAGGTATATCAATATAAAAATGTTCAAGAATTCTCCAGTCAATCCAACAGAAAGCCTTTTGGTTTTTCAAGTTTAATTTTATTACTGCTCATTATTCTACCTGAGTTGTTTTTACTTTGTAGGGTTTTAAGATCAGTGGGTGAGAATGGGGTGTGTGTGTGAGGAGAGGGGGACAGGTATAAGTTACTGTTGTTAATTATCTAAGAAAGGCAAATACTCAAATGTCAGGAAACATAACAGTTTACAGTAAGGAAAAGAGTTTGTTTACATTGCTGCCAACTCTTTGGGAAAATTTTGTACCTGTTCTGCAGGAAAAATACTGGAAAATATATCAACAAAATAATAAAATAAAAATAAAGAAAAAAGTGTCAACATTTGTATCTCTTGATCACCAAAAATAGGGCGAAGTATTATTTTTCATGGAGATGAAATGTTCATGTTTTGATGCTAAAATATTTAGTATTAATATTTTTCTTATATAGAGTCTATGTTAATCTTGATTATACTATTTCAGAGCATAAGCTCTTTGTCTTTGTGTCTGAAGCCAGTTTGTTAGGCAAATTAATTTACCATGTTAACTTTAGACTCCATGGTTTTATACTGAAATCCTTAATTTCTAGGATGAGCCAGTGTCTTCCACTAGCTTCCTCTCTTTTTCTAATTCCCCTCATCTTAGAACCTTTATGACTACTCTCGTGTTATTTATGATCATCCTGTGACAACATCCAGAAATTCTGCCTTCCTGTTGCTTTTCTTCTATTCTTTTAGTTTTATTTCTGGTGCTTCTATCTCAGACCTCTATTAATCCATTAAATTTATTTTTAAAATCTATTTGCCTACTTTTTTCCCTCTAGTTCATCCTATATATAAAGGTTGCTCCATCTTTTGTATCTGCAAATTTGTCCACGTAGTGGACATACATTGTATTGGCAAACCAATTTACGGTGAATTTTTAATACATTTTTCACAATTTGTAAAAGGAACAGGAACCTATTTAAAAAATTACTGGTAATAGAAATTATAATAATGGAAAAGCAACAACTATATTAATGATGGGGGAGGGAGTATGTTTCAGTCTTTTACTAGGTATCTATATTCATCTGTAAGAGAGTTTGAACATTAGATCCCACATAGATTCCATCCATCTTTTCATTTATTTTTTTACTTCTATTAAATTAGAGAGACCAAGATCATAAATCAGTGAGAATAGTAACAATTTTTTGGTGATTTGTCAACTAGTTCTATTCTTTTATGATTGTACAATGTCCAGGAGTTGTACAGAGAGTTTTCATTGATAGACACCCAGTGTACCATCGGGAACTCATTAGATTGAGGGCATGACCTTCTCAAATGAAGCTGGAAATGTTGAATATACCAAGACAGAAGACAACTAGAAAATGGATTCCTAATGAATTCTTGGTTGGATTTGTCACTGACAGTCGCATATTTAGTTTTGGCATTCAGATGTGAATTAATATGGTTAATATGGCCATTAACCACTGATTTCTTTCCTTAATAAGTTCAGAATATCTGTAAGTAGTCAAAAAAAAAACCCTTGTTAACTAATCCATTTATATTAAAATTCATCCCTCTTAGGAATAATTCCTCTTTCTCCCTAAATATTAAAAAAATTATGATTTTTATATCAACAAAGTAATAAATGAAGTCTTATTCAAATATTAAATATACAACCAAAGCAAGTCATGGAAAATTAAATAGTTATACTGAGTGTTTTATAAATATTTCAATTTTATATGCATTATTTCAAATACTTGTGTGAGGATCTTTACCCTTGACAGTTAGAATTTGTGGGTATTAAATCAAAAAATAAACCCAGACCTTCTGTTCTCTACCCACTTTCTTACACATAGTGTGCTGAAAATTGTGGCTATAATCTGATCAGGCTCACAGCTTTCCTTATTTCCTTCAGAACTCAGTATAAGTTCAAGAGACATAATTGCACTTCCAACTGTGAATAAACAATGTTGGACTACCCTGATGGGTAATTGCTGCTATTAATATAGTGGCAGCTTTCTTTGCTGGATGTATTGATGATATTCAGTCAATACTGGTCTCAATGCCCTTTTTCTTATCTACATACAGACTATGCAAAATTATCCTCAACAAACAAGGAATTCCTGACGTTACTTTTCAGTGATGAAACAACTGATCTTTTCTCCCTTTTATACGTAAAGCTCTGTTTCACACTGTGAACCTGATTTTGTCCAATTCTGAAGAAAGTATCTACCAAGTAAAACAAAATGAATCTTAAATTTTTTTCACATCGAATTTCACTAATGTTGTGCATTCTCTAGCAGTGTCATTTTATAAAAAAATTATAATTAGTTTACTCTGCTTTTCTCCATAATTATATTACTTGCTATTAAACACTTTTACAACTTTGAATGATGTCTCTTTAGTTTTGGTCTCTCTTCTGCCTTAGTGCAGAAACCCATCCATACCTTCCTTTTGAGATTTTACTTTTAACTTGTTTTGGAAAAACTGAATAGATTTATCCTCCTGCCTTGAAAACTGGCTTCTTGGTTGAACCGCCTTCATCTCTTCATAATCCCTGCTGAAGTTAGTTTTGTTATAATTATTTAGGCAGTAGGTTGTTTTGAGAACATTTATTGTGCTGTCTAGAAAACTTATTGTATACTAGTTTTCAATTTCAATGATTATCTGCATCTTTTGTACAAAGGGGACTGGCTTACACACGTATGCATATGTGCCAGGGTTTTGGCATGTGCTAAGTAATTAAAAATATTGTATTAAAATAAAACTCTGTCCAAAGATTTTCCTATACTCATATAAATCTAGGAAATTAATTTAACAGTACTAACCATACTCTTTAATAAAGAACTATACCCCAAATTTCTCATTATTTCTTTATAACTTCCATATTTTCTGGTCTGAACTGGTCACATTTTAATTAATAAATTAATTTAACAAATACTGAAATATTGTGTCCTATGTGTCAGATACTCTTCTATATAGTTTGCACATATTATCTTTCAAGATAACTTTCAAGATAACCCTGTAGAGTAAGTACTGGTATTATTCATATTTCATATACGAGGAAACTGCTTTGCTAAGAGGTAGCATAACCAAAGTGAAGGAGCTAGTCAATAATGGAGCAGGATTTGAACCTACATTTTTTACTTTTGTGCTCTAGAAATTTAGACAATAGCTTTCTCTAAGAAGTAAACTGCATTTTTTAAATCTTCATGACATCCCTGTGTCTGGGCATTAAATCATTTGAATAAAAACAGTCATATGCGTTTTAGTGGAAAAAAAATCAAGATACATTTAAAGTAGTTATTGCATCTGTGCTTCCTCATTGGACATGGGAGAGAGAGGAATTCAAAGTAAAACAAATAGTCTAATCTGAGTCCTATGAGACTTTTGTTTCTAATGACCATTGTTCCAAGGGTCATTTATCCTGTTAATATGCTTTAGAGCCCAATGTCTTGTATAAATTTCTAAAATCTCTGAAAGCTATCAACCTATAAAGGATCTATATCACAGAGTCCTCAATGGGATTACAAATTGGTGTTTCTTAGAAGCCACCTTTGCTAGGACCAACTCCTCTCATTGGATACATATTTACTTGGTGTCTTTCAATCTGTGCATAAATTGGACCAAATTCCCCTGAATTAAGTGGTTTTGCCTCTTTTACTAATTAGCTCTGGGAATTATTTATAAGTTCTGTTGGTTTAGTCACCCCTCATGCTCAGTTCAGAGACTATCTAGGAGGTACACAGTAACTCACCATCCTTTGAGTTCAGACTGCTATTCACACTGCCTCAAATTCTATTTTCCTCTTATTTTGTTTTTTTCTTTTTGAAATATAGGCTTCCTTGAATTTTTAAACCTAGTCCTTTATTCTTTTTTAAGAGTTGTATTCCCTTTATGAATATGGCTCTTAATTGCCAGGGTTTCCTAAAAACTAAAGGAAAATTGCAATTTGGTTTAGAAAATACTTTCATCCATACCTGCTGGTTATGTTGAACCATCCAAAGTAAAGTGTGTAATTGAGAGTTATTTGCAGTATTAGAGGAGTACAAATACTAAAGGAAGTTAGTTGATTCTATTACCAATAATGATCCTAGTTTCTTCTGAAATGATCATGAATATTTAGATCTAGATTAGTTAATTAATTTTAATGAACCTTCTTCAGAAGTTAGAAACTAATGAGACTCCATAAGATTTTTCACAGATTTGACATAGTAATAAATAATAATATATCGCTGTTGCCCTTTTCTTTATTTAAATAACAGACTTAACTCTCCATAGGAAAATAAATAATTGGTGGATAATCATCTACAAAGAGTTTACAACTTTTCTTGTAATGGAAATTATATGTTCATGAATGTGACATTGTTCTATGTGAGTAAAATGGAGGAATGACAGAAAAGAAATTATTAAATATTTATGTGTATGAGCAAACATTGTTTCTACCCATTAACTACCCAGAAGAGCAGTATTATATAAAGAACTGGAATGGCTACTCTAGAATAGTAGTTCTTGTTCTGGAACTGAATGTTAACTCAGAAGACATTTCGTATGTTTGTCCAACTATCTTTTTTTTATTAGTTGTTCAAAATATTACATAGCTCTTGACATATCATATTTCATACATTTGATTCAAGTGGGTTATGAACTCCCATTTTTACCCCGTATACAGATTGCAGAATCACATAGAGGATAGGAAAGGCAGCAGAATACAACATACACTAGTATGGAAGTATGTAAAAACATGGATGTACAATTATCTTTAGAGTGTGATATATTTTTGCACCTTGTGTGCAAAAGGAAAAAAAAAACTATTATGTTTATCTAATGACTTAGCATCATAGGGATCAGAAATTTTTTCTTGTGATTTATATTTTGATATGTTAATTGAAAAATCTTCTAGTTTTGGTTTGATTTTCCTTTATTATATTTCTTACCTCAGATAATCAAACCCATTTCATGTCTCCGATAGCAGAATAGTGTTCTTCTCCAGCCCCTTGAAATTTTAAATAAAAACAGCATGGTCACTGCTTTCATGGAGATTGCAGCCCTGGGAGGGATTTGTCTAATAATCAGTTAATATCATAATTAAATGTAATTTCAAATAAGAGCTTAAAAAGAATATAGTAATATTATGAGTCTAGATAAAGGAATATTATTATACTTAGCAGGTGTGTGTGTGTGTGTGTGTGTGCGCTGGGCTAAGGGGCTGATAGTTAAATAACATGCAGGAGTTAGCTAATCAAGGTGGTAAGTATGGTGGGTGAGGAAGGGTCTTTTGTGAAGGAGAAACACGTGTGAGTATTTATATCCTGTAATGGATAGGAGCACAGAGGTTTTGAAGAAAGAAAGCGGTGTGGTCACAGCTGAAGGAGACAGTGAGAAAAGGGAACTCAGAAGCTGATGAAGTAAGTTCTGAGAGATCACGTGGTATCTTATTCTTCCTTCTATTTACAAAACCTAAAGTTACTTGGTACATGGGGAACAGTTTGTTGGGAGTGATGGCACTGGAGAGGCAGGGAGGGGGCCAGATGATGAAGGTCGTTTTGTGTGAAGGATTGTGAGCATGGCATCACAATCAGATGTGGAGCCTGGAGAAGTCTCCCCAGTGGTTTTGTGGGTGGCTTTTGTGGTGTGAAGCCTGAGACAGTAAGAGATATTGGAAATTGCAACGAAGGCTGTGGACAAAGGAATGAGAGGTGGGAGTGGATTTGTTTCATATAAATGAAGTTAAGTTGCCAGTGTCTGGCTACTGATTGCTTGTAGGAAGTGAGGGAGGGGGTCGCCCAGGATGAATCCTGGTTTCTGGCTCAGACCAGCAGGCAGAAGATAGTATCCTTTCACTCAAATGGGCATCGTGGTAGGAGGAGGCAGAGTTTAGGAAGAAGGTGCTGAATTTAGAATCGTTTAAACTTCCTTCCTCAATCCCTCCTCCTTTTCATGTCCTTGGCTTTGTTTCTCCTATGGAAATCCATGAGCTGCTGTTTTCTTTAGTGGGCTCGATTATAAACAAGTAGACCTGTTCAACTCTTGCTCCATGCCTCTTATGAGATGGAGAAACTGCTATTTTTCATCTAAGACTTTTAATTATCTTTTATTAAGCTCCCAGAGGCTATTGGGCATAGATGCCTCATAAGTAATTGTTAATAACCACCATGATTATTTGGGGCATAGCAATGTGGATATTTATTTTTGCCAACTAATCAGTGCCAGTTTCAACCTGGCAGGAATGATTAGAAAATGGAGAAGGGAGCTTTTGCCCCCTTTAGAAGAGCTCTGTGCCTTTCTCTTACTCTTACAATGACTCACTCAAGGTTGGCACACAGGACCTTCAATCAATTAATGTGAATGATATATACAATTTTTTAGCTTAAAGTGGGCTTTAGAGGGTATTAATCTTCTGGATACAATCTGAAGAATATTTTTCTTTCAATTATGTCATCATATATATTATAGCCCTTGAGTCTTTTCAAAACATTGAATCAATAATTCAAATACCTCTGGAGATCTATCTGCACATCATTTTTTTCCTCACATGTAGGTCTTTCAGTCATCTTTAGAAAATTTTCAGAAGTGTTTAATTTTAAACTTCTGCTATCACATACTTGACTAGTAGGTAAGAGTATGCATGGTAAAGAGTACTGTCCATAGAATTAGATTCCTTGTCAGAACCCAGCTCTGTTAACTACTGGGATTTTCATTATGGAATCATTATTTTGACTACACTGAGTCTTAATTTTTTCATCTATACTTCAGGTTCAGTTGATGTTTAATTAAAAATAAAAATTCATTTGGGTGCATTGGTGCACACCTATGATCCCCTTTGCTTGGGAAGCAGAGGCAGGAGGATTACAAGGGTGAAGAAGATTTCTGACATCTTGCATTGTAGACACATGATATATTTATTCAAATCCAGCCTCAGCAACTTAGCAAGACCCTAAGCAATTTAGTGAGACCTATCTCAAGATAAAAATATAAAAGGGCTGGTGATGTAGCCCAGTGGTGAAGTGTCCCTGGGTTTAATCCCTAGGGACAAAAATTTTAAATAAAATAATAAAAATAAAAATTCAGCTTAAAGCACTAAAAATCTATGATGATTTATGAAATAACTCATTTTTTCTGTCCTTTGAACTTCTGCTTTTCTTATACATTGATTCTCATATTCATGTGATCAATTTCTATACAATGGTTATGAAATTTCAGTTAGGAGGAATAAGCTCCAGAAAGCTATTGTATAAAACACTAACTCCGATTAAAAACAACAGATTGTATATTGAACATTGCTAACAGTAGAGCTTACATGGTTTCAAGACACAAAAAACTGACAAATATATAAGGAAATAATATGTTAATCAACTCAAGTAAGCCATTATGTAATATGTGCATATTTTGAAACATCATGTTTTATAACACAAATATATATACTATTTTATCAATTTAAGCAATGAATTTTTTTCTAAAAAAAACTCCAGACAAACTTAATAAAGAAATACTTGGGGGGCTGGGGATGTGGCTCAAGCGGTAGCACGCTCGCCTGGCATGCGTGCGGCCCGGGTTCGATCCTCAGCGCCACATACAAACAAAGATGTTGTGTCAGCCAAGAACTAAAAAATAAATATTAAAAATTCTCTCTCTCTCTCTCTCTCTCTCTCTCTCTCTCTCTCTCTCTCCTCTCTCACTCTCTCTTTAAAAAAAAAAAAGAAATACTTGGAATTTGTTTAAAAACTTTATTTTTTAGGAAAGTCTAAGTTTACAGACAAATTGAAAATAAATTACATAAAATACTCATATACCCTCCTTCAATACCTTGTACTGTTTCCCCTATTTTTAACATCTTGCATAAGTGAAGTATATTTACTACACTTGAAGGACAAATATGTTAGTTAGAACTTAAAATTATATTTTCTATTAGGGCTCATTTATTTTCTTGTATACTTTTATGGGTTTTGACAAATATGTTATGTCCCATATCCCCCATGAAAATATCATACAGTGTAGTTTTGTGTTCACAAAATAAAAGATAATTTTAGAAAAAATGTCTTAAAATAATTAAAGTTTAAAATATATGCTAACAAAGGAAGAGACAAAAACTAAGCAGAGAATAAGCGAACTTTAATAAAATTTTGCAGTAAAATAGAATATATAGGGAAAAAGAAAATCTGACAAATGGAGTAGTTCTAACAAACACCTATTTGCATTCCTGTAAGTATGAGTTAGTAATATACATTTCAAATTTAATATTTGAAGTGAAATGGTAGCATATTATATAACATTATTGAAAAACATGATTTTACCCAGACAGAAAGAATAAGACTCCAAGATATATTAAAGTACAAAACAATAAAGATAAGAATATATCTTCCAAAGAAAAAATTGAAAACTCAAATTAAATGTGAAAACAATACTACAGAAAGGTGATAAAACTCGAGAAACAATTCTACCATTAGGGCATCGACATCATGTACAGGACACTCATTGAGAGCTAATAATTTAGACTACTATGAAGATTCTATCTACTGAGATAAAATGCCATCTGCATTGATTTTAGTAGAGTTGTTTCTATTTTTATTTATTGTTTTGTAACAGATACTTTTACTGGATGCAAATGTTCATCAGTGATTAATAGAAAAAGAAATTCAATGAGCATAATTAATTTCTGGTTATGATTATTTGAGAAAGTAGTTATGTGTACAGCTGTATCTCAGCTACATATAATATGCATGAATAGGCTTGAAGACATTTTTGCACATTTGTTAAATGTGTTGGTTTAGATTATCTAGACATAACACCTATTATGAATCACTGCTTTCATATTTCTTGACGTTGATTTCTATGGTGACTAGAAATGTATAGATATATTTGGTTGTTACAGTGATGAGTGTGTGGTAAGGATGGATGTTGAACTGGGTAAGGGGATGTATGCTTTATTCAGGGGGCCAATATGAAGTATGTTTAAGGCCTTGCATTATGAAGCATAGATCTGTACAAATGAAGAATCACAAATGAAGAATCAATAAGCAAAAAGCACTCTCAATACAAAGTCCAGCCTATGGATACCTCAATCAAATTCAAGGTCAACCAATATCATTCTTGCATTCTTCTAGGCATTCATGTTTTATTTATGTAAGTTTATATTTTAGATATTTAATTCTTCAATGAGGAAACAAGGAGGAAAAATATTTCTTTTTTAAAGAATCTAAACATTTACAACAGAAAACAAATTAATTTATATATTAATACTTCTTTCCTATTAGAATAATTTAGGCATGATTCTTCTTTTTCCAAAACCTTAAACTTTGAGGGTACATTTATTGATGCTTTTTAACATAATTATTCATACAGGAAAATAATCATTCAAGTATGTATACCTTGTTACTTGCATTCTCCAATTTTATATTCTGAATTCTCAATTTACAAAATAACACACATTCATTCTTCATGCTCAGTTCAGAAAATGCATGAGTTTAGAGGTAATATAATCTGTTAGATTAGACTTCCAGAACTTAGTTTTTTCTTTCCAGATTGGGAGATAAGTGGGATATCAAACATAATTGGCCATCATGGTATAGAAGCAAGACTACATCTTTATTTGGGCAAAAAGAAATGTGCTATAGGAAAAGTTTTTATAATGATGGATCTCATGTTAAAAAGGGATTAACTCATGCCTTATTATTTAGGAAAACAATCCTACAGAAAAATGAAATAATTTTACATGAATATTTAGAATTTAAACAACCCATTTGTGACACAGAGAATTCTATGGTGACCCCAGGATCCTGGTCTCTTGTCTACATGTCCTATATAATCCCTTGTCCTTGAGTATTTGCAAAAATGAATAGAAATACACTTGCTGATCTATGTTAGGTTATGTGGCATAAGTGAGGGATTCAGTAAATATAATTAATCACCCCCTAAACAGTTGGCTTTGTATTTATCAAAAGAAACATGAGCCTCTGTAGGCCTGACATAAGAAGGCAGGTACTGCTTTTTGCCCCAGAGATAATAAATACACTATGCATTAATATATTATGAAAATCAGCCACCAAGGTTTACCACTTCTAGGATCTAGTAGAAATGAAAATTATGTATTTTATCTTTCTCACTCAAGGCCAATCTAACCATTCTTGTCTCCCTTCCTCTCACTTCTAGGATGCCAATGTCATGTTACTCCATGCTTTTTAGGGCACTTTTTTCAATGCCAATTAAGGCATGAACTTTATAGGAGGTTCCAATTTCCTCTCTGAAGAGGAATTCAGTATATGCTAGAGTCTCCTACTGATTTTTTAAAAAATGTTAGTTGTTTTAATTAGTTATGAATGACAGTAGAATGCATTTATGCACTTTGATATATCATACATAGATGGGCTATAATTTCTCATTTTTCTGAGTATACATGTTTCACAATCATACTGGTCATGCAGTCACATATACACATACAGTAATAATGACTGTTTCATTCTACTCTTTCCTATCCCGACATCCTCTTCCCTTCCCTCCCATCACTTCCCTCTTCCTAATGTAAGGTAATGTTGTTTTTTCCTAGTGACCCCCCCCACCTTATTGTAAATTAGTATCTGCATATTAGAGTAAACATTTGTCCTTTAGTTTAGTGGGATTGGCTTATTTCACTTAGCATGATATTCTCCAACTCCAACCATTTACTGGCATATACCATAATTTTACTCTTCTTTAAAGCTGAGTAATATTCCATTGAGTATATTTACCACATTTTCTTTATCCATTCATTTATTGAGGAATAATTAGGTTGGTTCCATATTCTAGCTATTGAGAATGGAGCTGTTATAAACATTGATATGGTTGTGACACTATAGTATGCTGATTTTAAGTCCTTTGGGTATAAAACAAGGAGAGGGTTAGCTGGGTCAAATGGTGGTTCCATTCCCAATTTCTGAGGAATCTCCATACTGCTTTCCATAGTGGTTGCACCAATTCGCAGTCCCACCATCGATATATGAGTTTACATTTTTCACCACATCTTCGGCAGCATTTATTGTTGCCTATATTCTTGATGATTGCCATTCTGACATGAGTGAGATGAAATCTTAGAGTAGTTTTGATTTTCATATATGTAATTTCTAGAGACGTTGACCACTTTTTCATATATTTTTTGATTAATTGTACTTCTTTTTCTGTGAAGTGCCTGTTCAGTTCCATAGCCCATTTATTGATTGGGTTAATTGTTTTTTGATGTTAAGTTTTTTGAGTTCTTTATAGATCCTAGAGATTAATGCTTTTTCAGAGGTGCATGTGGTGAACATTTTCTCCCAATTTATAGGCTCTCTCCTCACTTTGTTAATTGTTTCCTTTGCTGAGAAAATGCTTTTTAATTTGAATCCATCCCATTTATTGATTCTTAGTTTTACTTCTTGTGTTTTAGGAATTTTGTTAAGGAAGTCAGATTCTAGGCCAATGTGGTGAAGATTAGGGCCTATTTTTTTCTTCTATTAGGTGCAGGGTCTCTGCTCTAGTGCCTATGTCTTTGATCCACTTGGAGTTGATTTTTGTGCAGGGTCAGAGATAGAAAATATTGAAGACACTGACAAATTTCTAGAGACATATGACTTACCAAACTCAATGAGGAGCTCATACATGATTTAAATAGATCAATTTCAAGTAATGAAATATAAAATGCCATCAAAAGTCTACTATCCAAGAAATGACAAGGACCAGATGGATTCTCAGCCAAATTCTACAAGACTTTCAAAGAAGAATTAACAGCAATACTCCTCAAAGTATTCCATGAAATAGAAAGGGAGTGAACCCTTCCAAACTCATTCTATGTGGCTAATATCACCCTGATATCAAAACAAGGCAAAGGCACATCAAGCAAACAAAATTTCAGATTAATATCTCTGATGAACATAGATGCAAAATTTTTCAATAAAATTTTGGCAAATTGAATACAAAAATATATTTAAAAGATATTGCACCATAATTAAGTGGGATTCATCCCAGGGATTCAGGGTTAGTTCAACATATGGAAATTAATAAACATAATACATCATATTAATAGACTTAAAAAAGAATCATATGATCATTTCAATAGATGCAGAAAAAGTATTTGATGAAATATAGCACAACATTGTGTTCAAAACACTAGAATAACTAGGGATAGTAGGAACATACCTCAACATTGTAAAAGCTATATATGCTGAACCCAAGCCCAGCATCATTCTAAATGGAGAAAAATTGAAAGCATTCCTGCTAAAACTGGAACAAGAAAAAAATGTTCTCTTTCACTACTATTCAACATCATCCTTTAAACTCTAGCCAGAACAATTAGACAAAAGAAAGAAATTAAAGGGATACAAATAGGTAAAGAAGAACTCAAACTATCACTATTTGCTGATGAAATCATTCTGTAGCTAGAAGATCTAAAAAATTGCACCAGAAAACTTCTAGAATAATAAATAAATTTAGCAAATAACAGGATATAAAATCAATACCCACAAATTACCTGCATTCCTATACATCAGCAATGAATCCACTAAAAGAGAAATTAGGAAAACTACTCTATTCACAATAGCCTCAAAAAATAAATAAATAGATAGATTGATTCCCAGGTATTTTATTTATTTATCTAACAAAAGAGGTGAAAGACCTCTATAATGAAAACTACAGAACACTAAAGAAAGAAGTTGAAGAAAACATCAGAAGATGGAAAGATCTCTCATGCTCCTGGACAGGCAGAATTAATATTGTGAAAATGGCCATACTACCAAAAGCATTATACAGATTTAATACAATTTCTATTAAAATTCCAATAACATCTTTAAAATAATAGAAAAAGCAATCATGAAATTTATTTGTAAAAATAAGAGACCCAGAATAGCTAAAGCAATCTTTAGCAAGAAAATTGAAGCAGGAGGCATTACAATATGAGTCCTTAAACTATACTACAGAGATGTAATAATAAAAATGGCATGGTATTTCCCCCAAAATAGTACAGAATAGAGGACACAGAGACAAACCCACATAAATATGGTTATGTCATTCTAAACAAAGGTGCCAAAAACGTTCACTGGAGAAAAGATAGCCTAGTCAACAAATGGTGCAACAAAACTGGACATCCATATGTAGCAAAATGAAAATAAAATCTCCTGCTGATTCTTAAAGAAGAAAAAGCCATGTTGTGAAGTCCTGTGTTCATGTCCAGACTTAGGAGCTGAGAAAATATTCTGACCAATATGTAACAAAAAGGAACAGGAGTTCAGTCTTTTAGCTGCTGAAAACTGAATTCTGCCCATAACCACCTTAGGTTGGGAGAGGACCTGTCCACAGATATGACTCCAGGTGCGGCCAACATATTAATTTCAGCCTTAGAGACCCAAGCAGAAGACTTTATGAGGACTACTCAAACTGTTAAATGATAGAAAGTGTGAGATACTAAATGTGTGTTGTTTCAAGCTCCTAAATCTGTGGCGAATTGTTATACAGCAAAGGAAACTAATGCACCATGCAATGCATTAAATATGTAAATTCTTCCCAATAGAAGAATTTTCTTTTTAAAAATCAATTAAAAATCATTCAATATTCAAATTCTTCCCCCAAGAATACATCATTTCAAAAGAAACAGGTTCTGATAGTCAATAAGAATATATAGTTCTTGCCAGACCACAATTTAAATTTCTATTGAAAAAAAACTTGTTAATTATCAAGAGTACTGCAATATTCTCTGTGAAATAATTATCTGAAAACATACAGTATTTTGCCAGAGGGTATGCCAACCCTTTATAGAGTTTCAGAATCACCCCCAGAATAATCTACAATGCTTTATTGTGTTGTCTTAATTAATATATCTATACCTGCTCCATTTAAGAAAATAAATGAAAACTAATATTCTTTTGTATATTTAACAAGATGTGTATATTAGTGACCTATTATGGAGTATACAGACAAAATGCTATAAGATCCATAAGAACTCTGTCCTGATGAAGGTTAATGTGTCCCAGTTCTTAGAAAAAAACTTGGGACATTGTAGAGGCTCAATGAATACTTGATCAAAACAGAGATGAACAATGAAGAAAACAGAGATGTGTCCATGCTACCAATGCAGTAAACATTGAGTTATACATGAGTGCAAATTACAGGCAAATATAAATGGACAATTTATCTCCTTGGTTAAAACCTCAGGATAGAGTTTCCAGAAAAAAATATAAACTATTGAAGCATGGTTTTAGAGAATCCTGCGAGATTTAAAACCACAAGAAAAAGGTGTCTCTTTTAAAATTCAAGCTGTTTCTGAATTGGCTGGCTAAAGGAACTGGCTGTCTTACCATCCTGTTTTGTTAACAAGTCTCTCTCTAATACCATAGTACCAGGAAAGAACCTTGGAAAGGTTCTAAATGGATGAGTTTTCCTTTTCTTAAAAACTTTTTCTGAGGATTTTGCAGGCTCCTAGATTCTTTTGAATATCTAAACTGATGCTAATCTAAGATAAAAGTAAACTTTGAGTTGATAAAGGGTTCTATGTGCCCTTTTACTGGAGTAGATATGATTTCCTTTAATTAAAAACAAACAAAAAATATTTTGAGCTTATGATTTCATGGTGAATTCACTTTTGATCTTATGTACCTAAATTCATGTATTTTTCTAATTAGTTTTATTTTATCCAGCTATGAAAAATTTATATTCTGTTTTTGTTCAAATGCCAGTTTTTCTAGGGATGGTGTTTTTGGGAGTAGTTCTGATAATCATCAGGATAAAAGCCAGCAATCTAAAAACTTTTAATGAGTTTCCTCATAATTGTTAGATATTACATATGGCATTTCCATCTGCACAGACCTGCTCTATAATTAATTCACAATGTAAATGTCTAATTGGCTCTATTTTAATTTATAACAGGTTAAACTTAACAGAGGC
Source organism: Ictidomys tridecemlineatus (assembly GCF_052094955.1). Lineage (NCBI taxonomy): Eukaryota > Metazoa > Chordata > Mammalia > Rodentia > Sciuridae > Ictidomys > Ictidomys tridecemlineatus. The sequence continues at coordinate 1,685,372 of NW_027522848.1, read as the reverse complement.
TTTAATAAAAGTCTGTAACATTTCTTTCTAGCTGTGGAGCTCCACTTATAAAAAGGTATAAATTATATGTTTTGTGTATGTATGCACTTGTGATTTTTTTCTGGTTCCATATATTATGTATGTGTTACCAAAAATTGCTATATAGATAAATGAGTGCTTATAAATTAAAATTAAAATTAAAAATATATTTAAACTTAAGTGTTTTAAAAAGAAATTCAGTTTAAATTGGGTAAACAGATAAAAATAAAGGAAACTTTAACATTGCTAACTCATGAGTTTTTTCAGGTCGTCAGACAATTAATAAGGTGTTGGTTTTTATAAAGTATTTAAAATGTAATATCCATTGCTTCTAACAATTTTCATCAACAGGAAAGAGATGGTTAATATTATTAACTGCATTTTTTGATATCTTGTTTTTATAGTTAAAATAATTAAATTATATTTAACATAAATGGTATTAATCTTCATAAATGTACTTGTTAAAGGAGACATCTAATTAATTTACAAAGTTAAAGTGCTAAACATCAGCTGCTAAATATAAAATCAAGCACATTTAATGTCTTAAATTCCATAAAGAAATATATTTAAACATTGGGTGTGTTTTCATAAGTTGATTAATAAAAATGGTCTGAGTTTTTTTTGTTTCTGTGTCCTCACTGCAAACAGAGTTTCTGGGAGTTCAGATTCAGACGACTTTTGCTAATTTTCCTAGCCAAGTAAAAGAACTTATTAAGTAATTTCTCACTATTTAAATAATTTATAGTGCTGAGCTGTCTTCTATAGTTTAAAACTAACAGTGTTCCATCTTATACCAGTTATTGCTTTCAATAATTTTACAAAAACAAAAATTGGGAGATAGAACCCCACAAAAATGTTTGAATCATCCTCTATTCGTTTTAAATTTTTAAATTGTGATGTTAAATGCTGTACTGTTACTGAGTGACACAATGACTCCTACCGCAGCAGACCTGTCAGGCTTAGTCGGGAGAAACTTACAAACAGGACAAAGGAATGGACCAGATTCTTTAATAATATGGGACAGAAGCAGTTCTTGTGACTTTCCAGAAGATACAGCTTGTTTTATCTGGGTATGTGCAAATGTTGTTCACCATTACTATGGAAGACTTAGAGCCACAGTTCCAATAGCTGAAAAACATGACACCTTAGGCTGAACAGATAGTCAAATGACACTGCGGTACCAAGTCTTCAACCACTATGTTTGTGGCTATGCTGGCTTTATTGAGCTGTCAGGTAAGTGGAGTTCTTGGAGAAATTCCCTGGACTTACTTCCCAGATCCACCTTTACTATACCCAGCTGTGTGGATTGGAGAATTCATTCCAGTATTCACTAATGATACTCACATGATGGGAGGATAAACACTTAATGACTTAATAAATAAACATATGGCATGTGTTCATTGGATTTAATTATACTAGATATAGTTGGAATTCACTTAATGTTGGTCACATGATCAACCTGCTGGCTGTGTAAAAGTAGCATCAGAGAAAAAGATAGCATATGGGGGAGCCAGGGAAGTCAATAATATTGGCCCCTGGGACTTAAAATCATCTGTCCAGACAATTAGAAAAATGGGACTTCCCAATGAAAAGCCAGTGTTTCCAATGGAGCATCCACCAATACCTTACTTCCCTAATCATTATACAATAGAATTTGGTATCTTTCCTAAATGGATAGAATGTGCAGATGTCTTTCCAGTGCAGCATAAAGTTCCTAGTAGTAGTGGATTTATTTTGGGTTGGTCTCCCAGAATTGATAAGAGATAGCTACATCAGGATTCCATGACTCCTGGAGGATTTGCTGGTAATGTCCTGATTTCAATGAAGGTGGCATGCAAAAAGATCTTTGACATTTAATAGCTGCCTTATATTTGATCAATTATACAGATGGCCCCATCCATGACTTTATAGATAGGAGATAGCTTGTAAAGTGGCTTCTTGCTATGACCTTCAGGACTGTGTCCAACCTCTATATGTTTTAATTTCTGGAAAGGTATAAGTAAAAACAATAGGAGAAAGATATCAAGTAACTTGTCAAGGATGTAGTCTGACCAATTGTATCCCAAGGTATAAGAGAAGAAAGTGAGTACTTGTGTTATACCAACCCTCCTTTGTTTGACTCTCAGCTAATATTTCAGAGCCATGATATTTTGATGCTGGAGTTCAAGTCCTGCAACAGATGCATAGCCAGCTAAGTAGACCCTGGCATGCTATTGGTCTTACTGTATTTGGAATAGTCACTTTGATATCTATTTTGGTATCTATTGTGACATATCCTGTATCCTTGTCCCAAGACATTCAAAATGCTAAATTTCTTAATAATTTAGCACAAAATACGTCCAAAGCCCTACACAGCCAGGTAAATATTGATGAAAAGATTGAGATTATGACTATATTAAATGCTTTGGAAACTACTGTAATAACTATAGGAAATAAACTTGCAGCACTCAAATTTGAACAGACTTCAATGCCATGCTGGGTACAAATTTGTTTGTATTACAGAAGCCAAATATAATGCTTTCCAGTGGGATTGGACAAAGGGTAAGAATCATTTAATGGGCATTTGGCAGAGAAATAATGACAGTCTAGATGCTATGGAGTTACATCATCACATCTGGGATATTCAGGAAATCAGGAACAACCTCATGGATCATGTGACACTTGCTTTTAAATGGCTTTGAGCCTGGAAATATGCTGAATGGCTTTGATTCTAGAAATATGTTAAAACATTCCACCTGATACATTTTTGGAATCATATATATGCTACTAATTCTCTTTTGTGTTATGATAATAGGTTTCTGTATCTTCAGACAAGACATCTGGGAACTTAAAATAATAGCCCATCACTTGCAGTAAAAAAATAAAAAAGGAGGAGATGTCGGAAGCAATGAACAAATTATGGCTTTGAACTGTCTTGGACCGTGGTGACATCTCCCTTGGGAGTTTCTGGTGTAAAGGTGCCAAGAAAACTGCCCATTTGAGGTGGCCCATGTTAAGAAAAAAATTCTGTGGTTTTTAGGGAACTTATTACTTCAATAGCCTAGAGTTCAAATGCCAGCTGCCTAGAGGTAGAAGAGATATGGGACAGGCTGATATGATTTAATTGGGCTGTTTCACTCACAAACTTCATTTTTGTTTATGTTGAAGAAGCTTTCTCACAATAAATCCTTTTGATGTTTAAATGTATATAATAAAAGTGCAGAGCCTGCTCTGGTCAGTCTCTCTCCTATCAAGAGTATAGTTGATCCACCAGGTCCTGCTTTCTATATATTTTGTGTTTAGTTTTTTTTATTGTTGGTTTTTTTTTTTTTTTTTTTTTTTGTATTTCCAATCTTCTTGCTGCCCCATTCAGAAAAGTGAATAAACACTGTGCGGGCCACAGCAACAGACAAAATTTCTGCCTACCTGGGTCATTAATTGCAGTCAAATACACAATTTTATAAACTTATTGGTCAACAAGAATGAGTACATATGATTAAATAGTCTAAAATGTCCTATAAAAGATGTAAACAAGGGGAAGAAGTGGGTAAAAAAATAAGATGCTACTTTACATGGGACAATTAAGGAAGATCTATTTAAAGATGCAGCATCCTTTCATGTACAAAAGGATGTGGTCACAAAGCCACAGCAGGAAACAGCATTTCTAATAAAGGAGCCACCATGTGCCAGGGTGTGTTCTAAAAAAGAAACTGGTATACTAGGGGAAAAAATGGCTGTAGGGAAAAAAGGGGTGGGAGATAATGTTTTATAAATATAAATTCAATGATCAAATATTTCAATAACAGAGTTGTATCAAAATCACCTCTAATACATGGTTATATCATCTTAGAGTAGCAGCAATAGCACCAACCACCCAGTAAAAACCACCTCCTACATTCTGGTACTACTTTGAGGCAGAGATGATATAGGGAAGAAACCTGGAGATTTCTTGTCATTATATATCAGAGACTGATAAATAAGTGAAGAAGCCATCTATGAGTTTCATATGAAAAGTCTATGATGGTGAACTACAGGCTGTGGTAGGAGAGAGAAAATCAATAAGCTGAATCATTATCTGTCAGTGTTTTGGCTGAACTTCCTAGCCAAATTTTATGTATATCTATGGGAGATGCACTCTAAATAAATGAAAAAATTCCAATGAAAAGAGACAAGGGTGAGTATTTGAAAATATCTGCCCTGGCAGATACTAATAGTGGAATTATTTTCTTCATAGTTCAAGAACTAGAGATTTTTCCCTACTGACACTGAAATTTTGATACCAAAGAAGGGAATGTTATGTGTCTTTCTTGAGGTTTTTTTTTCCATTTAGTAACTCTAATTATTATTTTCTTATGCTCAGTTATCTTGGGGTCCAAAATTTGTCTTCATGTTTAGGCTTATCAAAAATATGCTGTGATTTTTAAATTCTCACAAGACCACCCCCTGCCATTGCTTCTATTCTTTTTTGTCTTCTACCACAGGCTCCCTCTCATTGATGATTCTGAACATGATACCCATCTGGAGACATTGCAACACCCCAGAAATATCTTAGATATTATTTTTAAAATATAAAGCTGTGTTCTAGCAGATACCTATTTTTACAAGACTTGAGAACATTACCTTAAAATTGCCAAATTTCTTTTGAATAAATATTCTAGCATGCCCATGTTCAGCCCAATAATTCTGATATGCAGTTTGTCTTGGAATACAAAACCAGAAACATTACCCAGTACCTTTAGGGGTCATCGCCATCATTTGTCATGGGGGGTACACATGCTTTGCAAGAAATGTTGCAGTGAGACCTGTTGCCTATTTACTATGTAAATAGAAGGTTTGTATTATGTGACTTAGTTTCACTGAGCTTCTGATTTCAAATATTCTGGCCAGAGAAAAATTTATAAGGATGTTTATGCTAAGATTTCTTCCTGGTATCTTACTGATCTAATAGGATTTTCTCAGATTGTCACTTTGATTTCAGTGTAGATGCCAAATATCACTTCCATAGAATATATATATATATATATATATATAATGTTAAAAATTAAACATGTACTCATAATATTTGATTCTTAAACTTAATAAAATATACATGTGGCTCATAAAGAATCTGGTTTACACAGAAAAGATAAAAACAATTTATAATACTATCATTGAAGAAAAACCATAGCTAATCATTTTGCCTGTAACATAGTATTCTTTTATGTAGGCACATTCATTGGTATAATGCTTTAGTCAGTCGAATTATATTGCATTAAGCATTAATGAAGTATACTCAGAATATAATTAATAGAATATAGTATATCGATCAAGCAAACAAGTTATCTACTTCTGCATATATAGAAAAGTAAATATTTAATCATTTATTTCACATTTAATTCCTACCTCTCAGACACTGTACATAAATATTCTTTCTCTTTCTCATTTAATGTTAAGTATACAGATTCTTAAATTATTTCCTTAAAGTATTGTTATCAACATTTATAATAAAACAAAATTGAGTGAAAAGTGAGTCACTTCTGCAATTTGTAAAATTTTGAAAGTAATAGTATTTTATCATATACTTTTTATGTTAATAAAATGAGGATACATATGAAAATAATTTCATAGTTTTTGGCATATGGTAAGTTGCTAATAAAACTTAGTTATTCTATGGTTGATACTATTATTGTTGGTATATATGTTTATGTATATTAATTTATTATATTATTATATTAATTATATATATTATTGTCAGCATACATATTTTATAACCAATAAATAAATTCTTACAAGTAGTGTCACTAGAACAAAAGGAAGAATAATTTTAAAAGCTCATTCTATAAGTTTATAAATGGCCATACTGTGGTAATATTTTTTATATGTACTTTTTAGTTGTAGGTGGACATAATACCTTTATTTTTATATGGTGCTGAGGACCAAACCCAGTGCCTCATGATTTCCAGGTGAACATTCTACCACTGAGCCCCAGACTCAGCCTTATGACATTAAAAAACAGCAACAACAACAACAACAACAACAAAAAACTCATTATACTTTTTCTTGAGCCAATGCTTCTGGAGGTTCCCATGCAAACTGTTTGCAAGAAAACTTATTGATTCTCCTTTTAATTTTTTTTTGTCTAGAATGTTCCTCTGACTGGACACATGGAAGGAAGTCCAAAAGCAGAATTGATGAGACAAAGGAAATAATAAATGAGTAATAAGGAGATAAGAAATTAATAGATAAATAATATTATGGAGACAACATTGAAAAAAAAGAGGTCTTTTAACATTCTGAAACCAGGAAGAACAGAAACCAGAGAAGCTGTTTCAGCATAATGGTGTTATGGAGTCAGGACAGATGCCTGCTGTAGACATAACTGAAGAGAATTGAACTCAATTCTAACATGCATTCTGTTCTCTGAGAAATCTTATAATGGTTATGATTTGCATTTTTCTAATTCTAGTGATGATGAAAATTTTTTCATGTATTTGTTGGTTAATTGTATATCATCTTCTGAGAAGTGTCTCTTCAGGTCCTTGGCCCATTTATTGATTTGATTTGTGTTTGTTTTTTTGTTTTGTTTTGTTTTGGGTGCTTAGCTTTTTGAGTTCTTTATATACCTAGAGATTAATGTTCTATCTGCTTAGAAGATGGAAAGATCTACCTTGCTCTTGGATAGGCAGAATTAATATTATCAAAATGACCATACTACCAAAGCACTATACAGATTTAATGCAATCCCAATCAAAATCCCAATGACATTCTTCATAGTAATAGGATAAGCAGTCATGAAACTCATCTGGAAAAATAAGAGACCCAGAATAGCTAAAGCAATCCTTAGCAGGAAGAGTGAAGCAGGTGACATCGCTATACCAGAACTTAAACTATACTACAGAGCAATAGTAACAAAATAGCATGATATTAGCACCAAACTGGTAGACCAATTTTACAAAATAGAGGATGCAGAGACTAACCCACAAAATTCATTTATCTTATATTAGACAAAGGTGCCAAAAACATTCATTGGAGGAAAGATAAATTCTTCAACAAATGGTGCTGGGAAAACTGGAAATCCTTATGCAACAAAATGAGATTAAACTGCTCTCTCTCCCCATGCACAAACTCAACTCAAAATGGATCAAGGATCTAGGAATAAAACCAGAAACTTGCATCTAATAAAAGAAGAAAAAGTAGGCCCTAATCTCCATCATGTGGGGTTAGGCCCCAACTTTTTTAATAAGACTCCTATAGTGCAAGAATTAAAATCAAGAATCAATAAAAGGGATGGTATCTTTCTTATTTTTAATCTCTGTAGTAGTTCTCTGAAATTTGTCCTCAAATACACTAATTGTTTCCAGTCTTTATATCACAGTGTCTTTCCTCCAAACTATAAAATGTTTCCACTAAAATTGCTTGCTTTTGTTTTTTTTATTATTGTCTAAGATAGCCTTCTGGACTATAATCATATTGCTTTGAAAATTTGTTGCTGTGTTTTTAAAAGGTTTCTTTTGTGAATTTCATTACTGCTGCTTCCACCAACATCTTGCTTTGCTATTTCCATCTTGTTTTTTCTCACCCCTCCCCACCTTACTGAATCTCTTCATTCTGCACTTATCCAGAGATGTTTTTCTTCAAATATCTTCAAATGTCCATACAAGTCTTATGTTTTGCACTGTTTGGTCAGTGAAAGATTAACTATATGAGTATACATTGCTGTCTCTAACTTTGTGGACAAAACCAAAAGTTTAATCGATTACTTCCCATCTGAATGAGGGTTGAGTAGAAAGCCCCTATTTCTGGAAATCTCAGAGTAAACGTAGAATCCTCTTCTACTGTGGGATAGGGAAGCAACTGGGTCCTTGGAGGAAGCTTCTGCTGCTCTTCCTCAATTAACTGCCCACCTGTCTACAATGCTTTGTCATTGCTTCTCCTTTATAAGCTTTTCTCAGCTATCAAGTGGAGCTGGGAATATTGGATTTTTATACCAACTTTTGGCTTTATATATCTTTCAAGAACTTAAGCTCCTCAGATTGAATTTCAAGTTCCACCACTATGGTTTTATTTGTTGCAACGTTACAAAGAATGAGTTGGGAAGAACCAAAACACAGTGTTCTTTTTAAATGACAGAATTCATATTTACTACATGTTTCTATTTCTATTCCTTTTCCTTTCCCCTGTGCTCTCAATTTGTGAGACTGAGAAAAATTGAGCATATACTGAGTTATGATAGGAAACAGACATTCTTAAATATTGAGAATAAGGATTTCAGATGGAATCTCTCCACTGGTTGATTATTGCCTATAATGATGGAAACTGAGATCTAGGCCGAGGGTGGCTTTCTCCACAGCACTGGGAATCTCAGCCAGGATTTCACATGATTTTGCTGTTAAAGCCTTTTCAGCTGTAGTTGAGAGCCAAAACTCACATGAACCTCATATTTCAGACCCCAATGGGCCTGGATTCCTGTGACCTTTCGCCACTCCTTGAAAAGCCTTGCCTGCATGCAATCTCCAGAGCTTTTACTGAAAGGAGATTCCTCAACACTTAATGGCTCCTGAATGAATCAAAACCCACAGTGCCAACTTCTTCATTCTTGAAATATGGCTAGGCCAATACAATGAAGTTTTTGAGAATCCCATGACCAGAAATACCTGGAGAACGTTTAGATCTCCTGTTGCTCATCATGACTGAACCAGCCAGTGCCATTTTTGACTGAGTGGAATTCCTGACCATGGTGGAGAACAGAGATGCCAGTGAGTAGGAGCCAGCAGGGAACTGGGCCTGGAGCAATGGAGTGCAGGTGTGTGGCCAACATCTGTGGTGGGCGCCTGTGCTTCTGTCATTGGCTTCCAAATGACATGTGACTGACAAGGTGCAGCCAGCAGACCTTAAAATATAAAGGCATGTTGTTGTGGGGAGAGGATCTGGTGCGATGCTCAGAATCAAGTTGCTACACTCAAGTGGGAAAGATATATGGGGTAGCAGCCCAGTTTGTGTTTTTTCCTTCAGACCCTGACTCACCCCACATGACAGAGCTCCCTTCAGCACTGTGTCCCGGTTGACCTTTATGTATTTCAAAAACAAACACCAATTTTCCAGGGAAGCTGCAAGAAATGCCATTAAAACTGGAGGGTGAGCCAAAGGCTTCACAATCCACCCAGGGAGACATTCATACCCCAATGGCCACAGTTACCTACAGAGAGAGGATTCAGCTCTGCTGCCTCCTGTTGGTATTGGAAAATATGAAACCATGTCCTCCTGTTCACATAGACTGAGACCAAGCTTTCATGGTCTCACTGCAAAGGAAGCTAAAGCACAAAGCTATATTTCTAGAGCACAAATATCAGAGGCAGATAGTCAAGAAGTCATTAGGCCAGCAAAGTTCCATGTTTGTGGAATGTTTACCCTGTCCCCTACTTTTGGGATCTCTTCTGCCACACCCAAGTTTGTAAGCTACTCAGAATTTCCAATTTGAGATATGTATTCACAGATTTTTTTTCCTCTTCTCCTCTCATTCTGTCTTATTTGGGGTGATAGTAATGTCAAGGCATTGTGGTGGATGACAGTGGAAGATTTTTATGTGGCATGTCTTCACATATATATTAGACTCATATTCCGTTTTGCCATTTGAAATATTGAATCTCTGACACTAACCCATAACCTACTAGACTCTGACTACTTTTCGTAACATCGATAAAAATAATCCTAAGGGAATAGAAGTACAGGCATTTGATAGGAGGCATGGTGTATACTATTTGAATGTTTTGCAGGTTTTTTTAAATTATTAAATATAAATATCCTTAAAAATTGAAGTTACCTGGCTGGGGTTGTAGCTCAGTGGTAAAGTGCTTGCCCAGCACCCATGAGTCACTAAGTTCGATCCTCAACACCACATAAAAATAAATAAATAAAATAAAAATAAATATTAAAAAAATTAAAGTTATTTTTCCAGCCCAATTTGACTAGGTAACCCAGATTCCTGAGGTTTTTGAGTTTTCTTTTTCTGTCAGTTTAAAAAAACAACAAATGAATATTCGTTTTTTACATGAAGTCAGGAGAAAAAAAGACAGTTTATACCTGAGCACATCCTATGTGCACCAAGCACTGAGCTAGATACTTTCCAGAACTCATTTTATTAAATATCACAAAAAGAGATCTTTAAACATTTTAATCTCCATTTTGCTGATTAAATAAACTAAGACTTAGAAGGTTAAGTCTTAGTTTTACACAGGGTCACCCTGTTTTAAATTCAAAGAGCTTCTTGGAGAATTCATTGTGATTGATTTCCAAAAGCGTCTCTGTCACGTCACATTGTACAATTGCCCTTCACAAGCCATCAGCACAGGACTGAGGTTTTCTGCATGCTAACCCTAGATATGAACTAATTTTGCTATTTAAAGTAATTTTGTGTCTTTGGTTAAATGGGGACTTTAATGATACTAATTTTATTATACTATTATTCTGGCATTTTAGAATGTTATTAGATTTATAAGCAAAACTTAATTGGCCTTCCAGTATTAGTATTTTTTTGTCATTGTTCATTTCTGCCACTGGCTTTATCATATAATTTCAATTGAATTTCTCTGAAAGGGTTTTTCTTTTTGGCTTATACTTTTAAAGGCAGTGTAGTTATATATGCTTTTTAACACACTGTTGTACCAGATCCTTCTAGAACCTAGCCTCAATTTGACTACCATCTCACTGTTAAATGACCCACTAAAATATTTCATAATGCACAGATGTACTCACAAACCAAACTATTTTCTCACTAAGGGTGATTCTGTCACTAATTGTGGAAATGCCTGCTTTGTCTTCTGATGTATTCCAGATTTTTCTTTTCTCTTGTCTTCTCTCTCTCTCTCTCTCTCTCTCTCTCTCTCTCTCTCTCTCTCTCTCTCTTTCTCTCTCGGTTCCTCTTCCCCCTCCTCCTTTCCTCCTCTCTCTGTCTCCTCCCCTCTTTCTCCTACATATCCCCCACACACATTTAATTCTCTCCATCTTTCTTCCCTCTTTATTCTTCTAGTGGAGTAGGTTTTTATAACTCTGCCTTTTACCACTTAACACCCACGTGGGTCAGGCATTGTTCTACACCTGAGCACATAAAACATTATGTTCATATTTCTCCTCTTACTCCTTCTAGAAATCTTCCTCTCCTTTTGAATTCTGAGTTAAAAAAAGAAAAAAAACTCTCACTGAGAGCTTCCCCCATTTCCTCCATATGGAAATAATCCCTCTTTACTACTGTTGAGGGAATATAATGATAGTATTTGAATTATAATGAAATAATGTTGGTATAAACGAAGTTGAAGGTGGCATGGTTTGCGCTCCATCATGGAGAAGTTTGGCACAGGACTAAAATTCTGGGGTAGAAAAATTTATAAATGGGTTACAGTAAATGTGAATAAGCAAAAACTAACAATGATCAAATGCGTAACTATTCACATTCCCTATTACCGACCATGAAGAGCAATATTTAGGCATGTAAAATATGAGAAGGATGTTATAGCATCCAGAGACCTTGGTCCAGGTCTTGGTTGTGACCTTTACTATTGAATGCCAGGCTATGGATTTAATACCCTTGGTAATGAATTTCGGTATATCTGTATTCCGAATGTTCATAGACTCAAAAAATTGTCTATGAATTAGACAAATACTAGTGTCCTTTTTCACTTAAAAATTTTATGATTTAAGAAATTTTATAGACCCTCAAGGGAGTAAATCTTGGAGGTTTATCACTCCCATATCATTAATCACTTTTTCTTCAAATGCTACCAATGATTAAGCACACCTGATTTAGTAAAGTTATTTTTTTCTTAGACTTAAGAGCTGCCTGACTGTGGTAGGTAAGGTTTTTGTTTTGCTTGGGTCGTATTCCTGTTGTCTCATACTGTGCCTTGTAAACAATACAGTAGTTTGAATGAAGTGAGATGATGATAAATATTGTCCTCACAGTGATGGTAGCCAAAGTTCAGCAAGTAGAGAGTGGGATAATGGCCCATTTCCTCTTCTATGTAAGCATGTGTGGCAGCCAAAGGTACTCTGTTGAATTTTGCTTCCTGTATACACTCTGTATCATTGTGTGTGCTACTCAGGATGAATTTTAGAAAGGATGCCAAGTGGAATTTCACACCAGGTTTGGAGGAAGGGAAAGACAACAAAGTGAACTTTCCCTCCCTTAACCCTATTCCAACCCTTTATCAAACAATCTGTTATATTCATATATAACAAACATTTTCAATGGAATACAACTCCAGTTTGCCACCAAGGCAAATCAAATATCAACAATTATTGTTTCTGCCTTGTGTCCCAGCAAGAACTCGAGGCAGTTACAATCAACAGGACTGAGGGAGTACAATTTACTGTCCTCCCCTGTCAGAAGCATTAGGACTAATTTCCCAGCTTCCAGTTATCTGGCCATCTAATAACACACCTGTCAACAGGGCCCTGTGTACTCCCAGACTTACTGTTGACTCCCACATAATCCCTAGGGATTGGTGAGGTGAAAAAAACTCATAACTAGACTGGAAAGAGGATTGGGAAGGAACTAAGTATAACTACAGAATCGTATCAAGGAAAATTAGTGCAGGAAAACGATAGAGAGGAGCCAGCAAAGAGCTCCAGACAACTGCAGGGGTTGAGAATGATTGTTTAAAAAGAAAGCTTTGCCATCTATCAGCCAACGAATAGGAGAACTGGAGAGCCACTGAACACGCGGGGCAGATCATTCACTGTGCCTTGATTTTCTCTTCTTTAAAATGGAACTTATGCCAAGGGTGTTGTTCGGAAGATTGAGCAACATAACACACAGTACTTATCATTACACGTGTTCTGGATTCCAGAAGTATAAATTACTCTGATTAATGTGATCATAAAATTGGATGATCATTTCATGAACCATTTAAGAAAAAACACAGTCATTTGGCTCTAGAAAAGTGAAAGCCTGAAATGAAAAATTGTAATCATCTCAAACTACAGAAAGAAGAATAGAGATGCATCCCAGGTTGAGACTGTTAAAATATAAATGATCTTATATAGTGCTGTATAATTTTGTTTTATCTTGACATACATAAGTGGATAAAATTGGAATTAGATATAAGTCAAACAATGTACTATTTTTAAATCGAGGATTTAAAAAATATATTTAAAAAGAAATCTTCAGCAGGTAACAATACAACTGAAGAAAAATAGATATGGAGGCAGATGCCAAATTCAGGGGAACAGGGAAATCCTGGAGACATCCATTAGCCTGCCTGACTTCCTTCCCAATTATACTCATGGAAGATATATTAGTAGAATAATTTTTAAACAGCTTGATAGGTTCTAAATGTGACCAATCACTGCTAGCCTTTTCTTGAGGTTACACAGTGATTACTCTCACCAAAGATTCTCATATCGCCATGTAAGAGATTTCCAATGACTATGGAGACAGAATGCTCTGGCACAATCAGCTGGCTGCCTTCCATGGTAGTAAATTGTCTCCAGACTCACCACAGTGATTGCCTCATTTAAATGAACTAAAAGTGTGTTTTATTATTTGATGGATCTCTAGTGTGAATAACAGTGATTTGTTAAGTCAGACTTTAATTTTCATGAAAGTTTTAGATGTCTACTTAAAAATTGACAAGAAATATTTACACAAAAATTTTATAAACTCTGTGTGTGTCTCTGTGTGTTTGTGTATACTCATACACATGCATATATTCATATTATAATACTAGTTATCCTAGTTGTTTTCACTGCTATTAAAAAGTAAAATGGAATGTTGGAAAGAAGGTTATGAATACATCGTGGAAATGAAGACATTGGGAACCTATGCTTTTCCATGTATGCAAATATAAATAATTATGAGACACAAACTGATTAAGAAGTTCATTTAACCTGGTATATTTGAAAGGCAACTTACTGATGAGACAAACTAGGAAAGTGAGAATATATACGCTGTATATCTTTGTGAAGTCAAGGTATGCTGAAAGACCCTGGTTGCCATCTAGAATGTAATTTTTTGAAGTATATACTTACTAGATAGATATAGTTATTGAATTTGCAGACATTGATGTTTAGTTAATGGCTTATTAAATTCTAGGTTCTTGATTTCTGACAGTCCTCAAATTTTTGAGGAAAATTGTTGTGCTTCTATGTAGAAATTAGTATTTATTACTCATATAAAATGCTGTCACTTGTGTATTTATGAAAACCATTTTTGTATAATGAATAAGAAAGGCTTTCATGAGTTCTCCATGCAGTTAATTCTTACAGGGAAAAGCAATTATAATACAAAAAAAAAAGAGGGGCTGGGGATGTGGCTCAAGCGGTAGCACACTCACCTGGCATGCGTGCGGCCCAGGTTCGATCCTCAGCACCACATACAAACAAAGATGTTGTGTTCGCTGAAAACTAAAAAATAAATAAATAAATATTTTTAAAAAAAGAAAAAGAAAAAGAAATCATATTTATTTAGGGAATGATAGAAAAGTGTCATTTGCATATTTATAGCATATATTTGAAAAGATAAAAAGAATTAACCTACAAAATATACAAAATATTGTCCATCCAGTGCTGAATATATATGAAAGCCAAAGGAATGCTTTAAGTTATTAATATGCCCATTACCAATCTTTGAATTTATCCAAAGAAAAAACTATTGCAGCTAAGTATTAGTGTTTATCACAGAATCCAACTAGAAAACCTAAGTCCAGCTCTATAAAGATATTGACTACATATCTTGAGACATTAAGACAGGTGAACCAGATAAACTCAAGAAAGGTATAGTTGTAACTATAAGGTTCTCACCTCATTTCCATACCCACTATGCACATTCCCACATAAAAGGAAAAGAAATTTAGCAGTTTACAAAATTTAAAGTACTTTGATAAAGTACTTTTTTTGATAAGTACTTTTTTTTCAGTACATTTTACTGAAAAAACATATTCCATAGTATAAGTTCCCTGCTCTGGTGTTATACACACACAAAAAAAATTAAAATATTTCTACCAAGTGTCTGTTACTTTTTGTTTGTTGTTTGTTTATTTCAGCATTAATTTCTACTGTGGACAAAGAGTCATAAAATTCATCTGGAAACATAAGAGGCCTAGAATAGCCAAAGCAATCCTGTGTACAGAATTTAAATAAGTGGCACATGCATTAACAAAATGGTAGACTGGAGATTGGCAAATGTAACTAAAGATTAATTATTTGATATGGAACTTAATGAAAAGATTTTTAAAACTTGAAAAAAATGAAGACATAGTTTCTAGACCATCAATTATAGATAAAAGCAGACTGAAAAACTTAATGGTTGATAATGATAAATGAAGAGATGAATAGGTACTACCAAAGAGATGAGAATAGCCTTATTTTAATTAATTAAAAAGATATGTGGCATATTAATTAAATTCACAAATAATACTAATTAAGAGTTTTGACAATTTTAAAAGTTTGCATCTTGCTTTCTGTTAAGAGCCACAGCCGAGTTGGAATGGCCCCTGGCATTTTGCTTGGAGTTCTCATGGGGATTCCTGGGGAGTTCGTGTTGGTTGGTGAAGTTCCGGTGGAGGGAATTCCGGTTGGTGTGTGGTGTTCCTGAGAGGGCTGCGTGGGTGGCGTTCAGGGGAGTTCGGACATAAAGTTTGTTCCTGCTTGAGTGGCTAGTGATTTGTGCCCTGCCAGACGTCGGCAGCTTTCCTCTACAACTAATTTTATAGATAAATAAGAGGGCTATATTAATAATGCTTATCTGACTAATTTTTTAAAAAATTAGGAACATTCTCTGAGCATAGTCTCAATTCTCTATGATTCTTCTATCTTTAATATACTTCAGGGATTTGTCTGTAATTATGCAGAAATAGCCAAGCCAGACTTGGGGGAAGCACTTTGGAAGAGCAAACTCAAATCTAAAATAACAGAAATGACAAAAATACTTAAATGTAAGCCAGATACAAAAATTTTAATTGATTCAGAGACATGAAAATTAAATTTGAATGCAGTGTAATATCAATGAAGTGTAAACATCTGTATAGTAAAGGAACTTTACGAGTTACTTATTAGTCTAAGCTTGTGTTCACATAAGACATTAAGGAACTAGTCAACACCATCTACAACACAAACACATTCAGTTAATGCAGATTACCCCAAAGACCACTCAGGCAGACTAATTGTGTGTTTAGATAGGTGCAGCTGTATGTTTATTCCCAGAGTTAGCTTTACCACATTCCCAAATGCAGAAGAAACTGCTTGTCATCAGAGACTTGCAATTACATCTCTCATTTCATAAGGAAATTTCATTAGAAATTTGTCTTTTTCTCAAATCTCAGAGAGCATCATAGTGAAGTCAGTATTAATTCAACCAAAATTATTCCTGATGAATTTTAAATATCCTCTAAGCTTGTCAAATCTGATGGTGCTGATTATATAAAATCAACATACTGAATAGAAAAATTTTGAATCCCAAATAACTATTGAAAAAAAATATTTTTTTTAAAAAATAAAAGAATTTTGTTGTTTCCTCAATGTTCACAGCAAGTACAGCATTTTGATTATTGCTAATATGTTCACTTCCTTGGAGTAAGCTTTGTGTCAGAAATCAAAACATAAAAGTTAAGGCTGAAATATTTAAATATCTTTATTCTGTTTACCATCATCCAAATCATTTCCAGGCTTAAGGACTAATAATACCTTCTCTTCATCTCATCTTGGGCTTGTAGGAAATGTTCTTAGATTATGAAATAAATTAATATTTTACCAAAATTTACAAACTATAGTATAAATGGGTTTTATGAGAAGGACTAGAGAAAGCTATTTTTTTAAATTGTCAGCAGATCCAATCATTGCTGATTCCAGGAAAGCGTTTGACTTCTATCTCCACCTGTAGGCAGCTTCATGCAAAGTCCTCTTCGTTCAAATTGTCCCTTGCTCCTAGTTTTTATACCTTTTCTGATCACAATGTCCTATTTGGAATTCACCAAACTTGTCTCTCCTTTCTCTATGGACATTTTCTGGACTCTTCCAGGTGATAATTCAATAAGCAAATCTCTACTGAACATATACCTTTACCTATAAACAGTGGCTTTGGTAAACAGTGTTTTGAGCATCAAAAGAAGAAGGGTACAATGAAACCAGGTTGTGAGCTGATCTCTCAAGGCTTTCCAAATTTTAATGTCTAATCTTATCAATTAAGGGTCACCACTCTTTGAAATGAGTCTCAGCAGCATACCCTAGAGCAAAAAAAAAAAAAAAAAAAAAAAAACAGGAGAAATATAATGGAGGTAAGTTTTGTTCCTACCCTATTAGGGATCCAGGTGGATTTCACATGACATACACCTAGGCAGGGAGTTATTTCACTGGATACTATTTTAAAGAATAGTCCTGTTGAAGAATTGAATCATCATTGCTTTTGTAATATGGGACATATTTGTTCTCTTCCTCTCTTTTTGCCAGAATTGGCACCCTGACTGTTCTTATACTGTTCTATGTAATTGCTCTCTGAGTAGATGAAGCTGCCACCTGTTCACAAATACAACACATCACTCCCCTTTGAGAGTATGATTTAAATGAATCATGATGGGATAATGAGCTGGGACAGCAGTTCCACATCTGTATAAACAGACGCACCTCCTTCACTCAGATTGATCATTTTCTCAGAATAGAAAAAGGGTTATATTTAAATGCTAACCATATAATTATTAATCTTGATCTTATTTTTTTTAATATTTATTTTTTAGTTCTCGGCGGACACAATATCTTTGTTGGTATGTGGTGCTGAGGATCGAACCCGGGCCGCACGCATGTCAGGCGAGTGCGCTACCGCTTGAGCCACATCCCCAGCCCCTTGATCTTATTTTGATCTTAAGAAATTCTTCCCCATTGCCTTCTCGGCTTTTCTTCTTTATTTCATTTCCATAGAGAACCTGCAAGGTCCAGATTGTTTAATCAAAAAACAAATGCTCTCCCCAAAAACATCCCCCCAAACAGGATCAAATAATTAGGGATGTCACATTTCTGGATCTGCATTATTCCCTTTTCTTAGCTCAAAGAATACAGAGCTCACAACAATTTTTTTCTTTATTTTTAATATGTTGAAGTCATCTAGAAGTTTTTAAGCAATGGAGATACTCCGTGTTAGAACATAGCTGGAAATGCACTGTCTTTTCACTTTTTTTTAAATTAAATCTATTTAACAGATATATAAAAATACAAAATTGTTAATTTAATGTTGTAGCATGTGATTTTTTCAATGCATTTATATGTTGTAGAATGTTTAAATCAAATTAAACATATTTATCTCAAATATTTATCATTCCTTTTTTAATAAAATCATTCAAAATCTTTTCTTCTACTTTTTGAAATACATATTTCATTATGGCTATCTATGGTTGCCCTACTGTGCAGTAAGTAACACAAGAACTTACTCCTAACTACAACTTAGTACCACCAATCAACCTCTCCCTATCCCTTCCTCTTCCCAACTCTCCCCAGTCTCTGGCAACCACCATTTTATTTTCAACTTCTATGAGATCAACTCATATCTACATATAAGTGAGATCGTGCAGCATGTGTCTTTTAGAGCCTGACTTATTTCTTTTAACAGAATGTCCTCCAAGTTTATCTGTATCATCACAAATGAAACAATTTCAATTTTTATGGCTAAGTAGTATTCCATGGTGTAGGTATACCACATTGTCTTCATCCATTCACTACTTGAGTTGTTTCCATTTCTTGGATATTATGAATAGTATTGCAATAAACATGGGAGTGCAGATATATCTTTGATATACTGATTTCATTTTTCAGATATATACCCAGTAGTGAGATTGTTGGACCTTATATTGGCTCTATTTCTAATTTCGGGGGGGAATCTCCATACTATTATTCATAATGACTATACTAATTTACATCCCCACCAACAGTGTGCAAAGACCTCCTTTTCATTTTAAAGTACTTCAAAAGATTTAAAATGATAAGATGTTATTATCGTACACAATCAGATTAATTGCCTAATAAAAATCTCATAGCTATAGAGATTTTTTAACCATATTTCTTGGTAGTAGATACTGTTTTTATAAGAGTGTTGAGGAAAATTTTTAAAAATTGGTGCCATGTATAATTTCTATTGCAAATAAGTGATTTAAAAACAAAGTTAAACAGATTCCACATGTTACTTTATTTTTTCTTGGAAACATTCCCAATGCTCTTTATCAAATACAGTAGCCTCCTGCTTATCTGTGGGCATATATCCTAAGTCCCCCAGTATTTGTCTAACACTACAGATAGTACCAAACCCACTATCTACTATGATTTTTCCCAATTTTTTTTCTTATTATAGCTCTTAACAGTGTTACAGAGCTTGGGTCTTCTGAGAAACTGAGGCGGCATGAATACCCCCTCTTCAAACCCCAGTTCTTGTGACCAAGTCAGAAAGTTTTCAGATATGTCACTTAGAGTAACAGGAATGAGTTTATTGAAGGGATAGGAAAAGAGTAAGGGATGCTCTCAAGGGAGGAAATGGGTCCTCTTAGAAAGGAGAGGGACAGTGTGCCTCTCTTGCACTTCAGTTTTATTGGGAATCCTAGAGAAGTTTCCAGAGATTCCTACCCCAAGTCCATCTCTTGACTGAGAGAAAGGTGACATCAGATTTTCAAGTCCCCACTGTCATGGCAACTCTAGGTCACCTTGGCCCATACTGACTGGTTCTAATTGAATTCTTTTTAAAAAATATTTTTAGTTATAGATGGACAAAGTTCTTTTATTTTATTTATTTATTTTTATATGGTGCTGAGCATTGACCCCAGTGCCTCACACATGCTAGGTGAGTGCTCTACCACTGAGCTACAGCCCCAGCCCTCTAATTGGATTCTTAACCATACATTCTTATAGATTTTTTGGTTAGGAAGAACTTGCCTTATCTCCCAGAGTTTCAGGATATGGTCACAAAAGTCTCCTGAGTTTCTCCCATTGACATTATCTTGGGCCTGCATTTCTCTCGTAGTTAACAGTCAGTTTGCTAAGGAATGTGACATGTCCTGTCCACTTAGATCAGGGCTGCAGGTGAATTTCTTCTTGGAAAATAAAACATGTGGGGGTCAGCACCGTGGGCCTGTTTTATAGAATTATTCTCTTAACCTCATGTTCCCACAGTCCTCATCTGTCTGTTCCCTAACAATAGCATCAGCATTGAAAATGTCCCCCTTTCCTTATTAAGTCAAGAATTTTCACCTTTTCACTTAAAGGTAACATTTTAGAACTTCTCTTTGACATACCCAAATTGCCAGTATCACTACTCTCACTCTTCGGGGCTATAATTAAGTCCAAGCATTGTGTTCAAGGGTTTCTTGAACACAAACACTGAGATACTGGGATAGTCAACCTGATAATCAATAGGACAGTGAAGTGGCTAACAGGACAGTAGCACATACCACATGAAAATGCTGGGAAGGGAATGGCTCACATGCTAGACAGGATGCAGCTGTATGACATGAGATTCCACCATACTGCTCAGAATGGCATGCAATTATTTATTTCTGGAATTTTCCATTTCATATTTCAAGATCACTGTTAACTACAAGTAACTGAAATCATACACATATTAGATAAAGGGGAACTTGAATATGATGGTGAAGCTAAAATATACAAAGATTATAGACAACTGACAAAAACACGGATAATTTCAAATTTAATGATTTTACACCATTAAATTCTTAATTCTTTAAGGGAAGGACAATATTTTCATCCAAATTCTAAATAAGATGGATCAAATGACTGATAATAGTTTTGACTACCATACTCATCAGCAAGTGACAATTATTTTGCTACCAAAAGAATCCAATTTCAGATCTGTCATGTTTTTATTATACAGTACCTATGAGAAAAAATTACATTACAGTACCTATGAGAAAAAACACATATATGTATTATATATAATACATAGTACAGATATTTAACCTTAATATAGGTCTTTAATATTAGAAAGTATGTCCTGCTTATGAGTCTTTTAAGTTGGAAAAAACCTGAGGTAGTGTAATCTAAACATTGTATTTTACATATAAAGAAACTGAAATTCCATAAACTCCATAAATCTGAGCAGTGATTTATGAAAGCAGTAATCACATCTATTTTGCTTCACAAAGTGGTGTGCAGGTATTCGATAATAATTGTTGGATAACTGCTCTATCTACTTATGGCAATAGATTCTTACCTGTTTACTTTAGCAAATTCAGTTAAATAATTATTGAGTCTTTCCTATCTATAAAGGAATAGACAAGTTATAAAAATGAAATCAATAAAACCCCTGCCTTAATATAATTGGTTATTGTAAGGTTTAAAATCCTTGCAATAAGATAATTGCTAAAATATAGTTACAAAATACTGAGAAGGGAGACATCATTTCTCACAAGTTGCATCTGGTTAAGTCTTCATTAGTGAAGTGGTATTTGGCGTAGATCTTGAACAGCTGTTAGAATGTAAATTAACAAAGCAGTTAGAAAGTTCCCAAGAATACTCTAGAAAGAACAAATTTGAGTAAAATCACAAAAGAAGGAAGAGGCATGACTTGTTAAACCAAAAGAGGTTGGCAGGAGCCTAGTCTATGAAAGTAGTGAGAAATAAGCTCAGCAGAGAGAATAAGGCCAGGTGATGAGGAGCTTTGGATGTTTGTCCTTAGCATAGGGAACCAGAAGGAAGATTTTACATACCAATGAGCCATCAAGGTTGTTTTGACTGCAGTCCAGGAAAGTGGAGAATCAGATTCTTCCTTTAGGACTCTTAAGTAAGGAATTGAATTATGTATTCATTTGTACAGACAATAAACATTTTCTTTGAAAGATCCAGCTTGGTTGTCTGGACTTGATCATTTAATTTATTATGAAATCATACTTGTAGCATGGAGGTAGGAGAAAGAGATTGAGTTACAGGCCGGTAGATGTTGACAGTGAAAGAAAAGGAAACCAGAAGCAGGCTTTTGTATTTTGATGTTATTTGTTTTGGGAAAGAAAATGTCATCTATAATTTCTGTAAATGCTTTTGTTATTGAAGAGTTTTTTGAGACATAATTCTTTCTGCTCTCCATTCCCAAAACCAGGAGAAATGATATGAAATAAAAATAGATATGATGCAAAGAACTTGACGTACATATAGAGATGCATGACGCCTCTTCTTGAGTACCTGTAATACTAACTGGGAGCCTTACCTTCAGCTGAAGTGTAGTCCAGTCTAGATAGCACCAAGTGCCAACATCTCTTAAGTGACTTCAAATTACATCTGAAACTATATTTAAATACTAAAGTGACTTCAACCTTATTGTGAATTCTTAATTTACTCCATTGCCAGGCATTAGGGAAAAAATGTAAGATTACATTTGATAGAGTTTTAAATGTGATCAACCAACTTGAACAATGTTTTAAAATCCCCAAAGCATTGATGGTTACACAAACTAAAACTTAGTACAAAAAAAGTTTTAGTTTATAAAAACTAAACTTATTATAATCAGTGCTATTTCCTTTGTGTGTATACAGTATGTCCCAAACATCATAAGTGAAAATTGAAATATACAGGATGAGTTGAAATCGATCTCCATTTATAATAATGGTTGACTTGCTCAATATTAGCTAAGTAGGGGTATGCTATCTTGCATGTAAAGCAATGTATGAAAGAATTTCTATTGCCTAAGCATAAATAAGGCAAAGTTTACAGATTACCTTTCCTTTTCCCCAGGCATCCTAATTCGTCTCCCATTGAGATTTGAACTCAGGATCTCCAAAGAACAGATGGTAAAGAATTCAGCTTACTGATCACAGCATGGGGCAGCATGACTTGGTCTCATAGTGCAGTCACTTGTCACACTAATACAATGCTTCTGAGAGCCTTCCATTTTCCTCCATTTTTCAGATAAATGTTTTATTTTGATCACCAATAAATATTTCATTTCTATTTGGCCCATTTCCACAAACCAACTTGGAGTAAACAACAGAAACAATTCGGTCTGTTAGACTTAGGTTTGGCTGGTAGTTTTTAATCAGTAGTTCAAATTTTCTCCTCCTGGTATTTATTGTCCAACAGATTTATTTCAAGTTGTATGTACAAGTTTTGCTAAGGACAGAGTAAACTGAATAAGTCCTTTGGAGAAGAAAGATGAAGAAGAACAAAATAAATAATTCCTTATTGTCAACAGAAAAATAATGACCCTGATAAAACACTTGAATGGATTTTTTTCATCCTATTTTTTTCCTAACATATATATAAAGTTGCTTCATGCTGATTAAGGTGAAAATATGGGAATTTAAATGGTTAACATTTCATTTTTTCTCAAATATATATGTATCTACATACACATACACAGTACATATGTTAAACTTTGCAACAGAAACTACTTACAAAAGGCTGAGAATTTGAGAACACAATAGAAACAAATATAATGGCAATGATAAAATTAACTTATTAGGACTGAATATTATAATACTTGATTCAGTTTCAACCTGGTCATATTATGCTTTGGAGGAAGCTGTGAAATATAAACATATGAATAAAAAAATTTAAATTAAGTCTTTGGAACACTTCTTAATACTCATTTTTTTTTCACAGCTTTATTGAGGTAAAATGAAAGTAAAATAAAATTCATAAATTGAAATATGCAATTTGATCAGTTTTGACATTTGAGACAAATGTAACCATGAATATTAAAAGCATTTCCATTGCTTTGTTTTCAAATTTGAAATCATGCAAACTGTGTTTCCTGCATGGTTTATTAGATTAGAAATCAATCACCTTAAGGTACATAGAAGCCCAACCACACATCTCAAGTACTTCAAAATTAAGTGACACACTTATAAATATTGCACAGGTCAAAGAAGAAAGAAAAGAAAACACAAAAAAAGTAAATAAAAAGTACTTTGAACTAAGTAATAATAAAAGCTTAAAATATCAAAATCTCTGGGATAAACATTTATAACTTAAAGTACTTGTATCAGAAAGAAGCTAAAATAACAAATTATTTTCAAATAAGTTAATAAGAAAAAATAAGAGTGGGAGAAAAAATATATAAAATAGAAAAGAAATATTACAGCTAAAATTTGATAAAAACCAAACAAGTCTAATCAATAAAAAAGCAAGGACACAAAAATTAATATCAATGAAAAGGGAGCTATCAAAACAACCCTACAGATGCTAAAAATATACTAAGGTAATATTACAATTGTATGCCAACATATGTGGTGTCTTACATAACATGGTCTATATTAGAGAAGAATCTGTGTGCTACTGAGATGAAAGTGTATTCAGTCATTAATGGATAATATATTCTATATATTTGTGTTAAGTCTAAACTATCAGTTGTATATTTTAGTTCTATAGCTTCTTTATTTAGCTTGTGTTTGAATGATCTATCCAATAGTGACATAGGCATGTTAATGTTACCAAGTATTATTGTGTTTTGGTCTATTTAATTCTTGAAATTGAGAAGGGTTTGTTTGATATGTATAGATGTGTGGTGAGCCATTCCTGCAGACTGTGGTTGCCATTACATGATGGCGCTGGCTCCGCTGTGGTCTGTGAAGGACAACTCCTTATCAGAGAGAGTTGGCGTGTTGTTTTCTAGCACCCTGTGAGAAGGGTCCACGTGGCAGCTTCGCATTGGGGTTCGCGGTGCTTTATTAAGGCTGGGAGGGGCATCTGAGGATGATTAGAAGAATTATTAGAAGAATGTCAAGGGCCTGAATAAACTGCTGAAAGAAGATTCCTGAGTCGCGTCTTCCTTGCGGGCAAGGGGGTCGTGACATAGATGTGCCATTGTTTGGGGCATAAATGTTTATGATCATTATGAGTTGTTGATATAGCTCCCTTAAACACTGTGAAGTGGCTTTCTTTGTCCCTTCTGATTAACTTTGGCTTGAAGTCGATTTTATCTGATATGAGGATAGAAACCCCTGCTTGTTTGTGAGATCCATGTGAATGTTTTTTGACTATGCTTTTACCTTCACTCTGTGGGTGTCTTTGCCTATGAGCTGAGTCTCTTGAAGACAGCATATTATTGGGTCTTGTTTTTTAATCCAATTTGCCATTCTATGTATTTTAATTGATGAGTTTAGGCCACTTACATTCAATTTTATTATTGAGAAATTGTTTTTATTCCCTGTCATTTTGATTTAGTTTTGTTTTTTACTTTGAATTAGTTTCTTCTTCGATTGTCTATTTTTCTAGTGTAGTTCCTCCCTTGGTTGGTTTTTACTTTTATTTTTCATGAAATATTTTATTGAGAATGTTTTGTACTGCAAGCTTTCTAGTTGTGAATTCTTTCAACTTTTCTTTATCATGGAAGATTTTTATTTCATCGTTAATTCTGAGGCTTAATTTTGCTGGGTATAGTATTTTCAGCTGGCATCCATTTTCTTTCAGAGCTTGTTATACATTATTTCAGAACCTCCTTGCTCTGAGTCTGTGTTGAGGAATCAGCTGAGATCTGACTTAGTTTCCCTCTCAATGTTACCTGCTGTTTTTCTCTAGCAGCCTTTAAAATCTATCCTTATTCTGTATGTTAGGGATTTCCACAATAATTTGCCTTGGTGTGGGTCTGTTGTAATTTTGTATATTTGAGGTCCTGTAAGCCTCCTGTACTTGACTTTCTATTTCATTCTTTAGCTTTGGGAAATTTTCTGATAGTTTATACTTATTAAAGAACATCAAACACATCATGTGTAAAAAACATAAATATATCAGAAATTACATTATTTTCATAGATGGCCTAGTGAAAAATATGTGTGAATTACCTATCACAAACAAATTAAGAAGCAAATATAAAAATGAGCACTGAAATAATAATCCTCATGAAACAAGCTCAAAGACAAGAGGTATTTTTGCATATGTCAGAAAATGCTCAAGAACATGGCACCTGGTTAGACTTCTATCCTAAAGGATATTTTCACAGTAAGAGTCTAGGAAACAGCTTAGCAGGCATACAATCAGAGGATTAAAAATGGGAAGAAGTACACAAATGATTTAGGAAACAAAACATTGCTTTTCTTTATTTTGTAAATTTTATTATATATCAATGAATTGTGACTTTTAACATCACAACAGATAAAAACCACTCTCTCAGTGATGTTGAAATGTAATTGTCCAACTATTAGTTATATTCAGCATGTTATGCAAAGGTAGGAAGCTTCAGATAGATAAGAGACATAAATCTGAGGGGTTTTGGTTTGGGGAGGGACTTTTGAGATCTGTTGCAAAATATTACACTCTTACAACATTTGAAGATACTATCCAATAAGGCTCTTCCTAAAAGAAGACATTTAGGCAATAGCTTGCAACTGATAGAAAGGAGAATCCTGTTTGGAGTTACCTTTTTTTTTTTTTGTACACTATCATGGTAGGTTCTTGTTAAGTATTCTTTGTGATACATTTTAGGCCTGAAGTATTAAAAACAATTCAGAGACTCATGTCAAATAAAATGAATAGTAAGAGATAACTCTTTTTTTAAATTCCACTTTTGATAATTAATATAAATAAATTTTACCTTACACATGTTTATTTAAAATATCTCTTTGGTAAAAAAGCATAAACTTTTCTAAATTAATAAAAAACATTTTTATATGCCATCATATGCTAAAAATATTTTTGTTTTTTCACCCTGACTTTATATAAGAAATAATGATTTTTAGGACTTTCAAAGTATGAAATCTGCACTTAAGTTTATTAGTTTAAACAACTCATAATTGAAATAATATTTAATACTTTAGATGAATGGGTAAAGAAAATGTAATACATATATACAATCAAGCATTAATCAAATATACTTGAGTAATATACAATTGTGTATTACTCAGCCATAAAGAATGAAATTATGGCATTTGCTGGTAAATGAATAGAACTGGAAACTATCATGCTAAGTGAAATAAGTCAGACTCAGAAAGTAAAAGTTTGAATGTTTTCTCTGATATGAGGAAGCTAACCCAAAATAAGGGAAAGAAAAAAGAGAAAGGGAAAAGGAGTGGAAATTCTACCAAAATAGAAAATAGATAGGTGAACTATATGAAGGGTACAGAAAGCAGGAAGAAGGGACAGGATAAGAGAAGAACAGTGGGATGAATCTGACTTAATTTTCCTTTCCTATGTTCATATATGAATATACCACAGTGAATCTCACCATCATGTACATCCACAAGACATTAACTAAAAAAAATCAGAAACAGCAATAAGCAATAAAGTAGAAGGAAAGGAATAGGGGGGAGAGGGAAGGAGAGGGCGATGGGAAGTACTGGAGACTGAATTACAGCAAATTACATCCCATACTTTTATAATGATGTCAAAGGAACCAATTAAAAAAAAAAACTGTTGCAATAATTTTGAAAAGTTTTTATTTCTATGTTACTCCCAGAAGAATTCAATTTTCCTACACTGAAAATCTGGTTCATAAT
Source organism: Ictidomys tridecemlineatus (assembly GCF_052094955.1). Classification (NCBI taxonomy): domain Eukaryota; kingdom Metazoa; phylum Chordata; class Mammalia; order Rodentia; family Sciuridae; genus Ictidomys; species Ictidomys tridecemlineatus. The sequence continues at coordinate 1,657,995 of NW_027522848.1, read as the reverse complement.
ACTCAACTTTGCCTTATAATTTACAGGTCACATCAAAATATTGAGAAAAAAATTCTAGTTTTGAAAATAATATATTAAAATTACACAGGAATTTTAACTGAAGAAAAAAGTATAAATATAGATGCCATCAGGATAGGAAGCAACTGTGGGTAATTTTGTTCAAGAAGTACCTCAGGTCAGAATGATTTATACACTGAAAGTAACTCCTGTATGAAACAAATGCCTGCTATTGTCACAGCCAGCAGAGTGACCTTTTCAACTTCTTAAGACACCACCTCTGTGAGTTATTGGCAGTTTCCTCGCCATTGGAAGGACAGGCTCTTCCTCAGCACCATGTTCCTTCTGCCTTTCTCTATCTGTGAACACCACAACTAGATAAAAACAAGGCTCTTGGCAGGTTGGATATTTTTGCAGTGCAAACAGCAGGTTTTGCTAGAACTCCTTTATAACTGGAATCTAGAGGCTCTGAGTGGCTATTAAAACATCAGAGGACAGACAGAAAAATGCCCTGGAAATTTTCTTGTTCCATGCTGCTTATTAGAAGATCATGTTGGAAGATCCCTGGAGGAACGAAAAACAAAGGACATTAGAATGAAACTCTTCTGTTTGTGGGAATAAAGAATAGTCATTACTTCATTTTTTACTATTTTCAGTAATTAACTCTTAAGCTTCTTCAGTCTAGCACCCCCAGTTTACAGGGAAGAACAAACAAAAAGGGGAGTGAAATTTGTAGCACTTGGTGCTACTGGTTTGGCTCTGTGGGCCTGGCTGAGTTCCCAGTCACCCCAGTGTTAGCTGGATTCCTGGGGCACCTGCACTGGTTTAAATAGTCTCAAGGGACTTCATTTGCATTTCTAAAAGGGCTTTTGTTCTTTTTCCTTTTTCTGGAATGTTTTCCCTTTCCAAAGTGCTTTTAGTCTTATTATTTTATTTGCTCTGAAACAAATCTGTTCAAAATGAAAAAAAAATGAAAGTAAATTAACTTTAACTTTTTTTTCTGTGAGATCATAAACATAGAGAAGTAAAAAAGACCCAGCTGGAATCCAGTCTCTGCTTCCTTGTCCACCATGATTGCTGTTCGACAGTTCTGCATTCTTGGAGTTCCTAACTGGTTTCAGGACATCCCTGTTTCTAATGGGAACCTCAGAAACACAACAGATCTTCTACAGATCTGGATTTATTCAGGGCTTCTCCAAGCCTGACGAATTGCCAAGTCATAGGGAAAAACTACCAGAATTGTTGGGTTAAATAATCCAAGTTGGTGTTTTCTAGAGTAATATCTCTATTATCTGCCAATTGGTAAGTTCCTTATAAACATAAGACAAAGTGTTTTTCAAAGCCATATTTTGGGGTTTCAACACTCTCCTTGGAGAGACTGAACATTCTTTGAGAAAAACTTAGTGGGAACCTCTGATTCTAGGAATGAGAAAAACTATAGTTCCTGAAAATCTTGCTACCCAAACACTTAAAATAGCTAATTCGTATTTCTTTCTTTTTTTAATAATAAATGTTTATTGTATTGATCTATTTTTTTAATGTGGTGCTGAGGATTGAACCCAGTGCCTCATGCATGCCAGACAAGCGCTCTGCCACTGAGCCACAATCCCAGTCTAAGTTTATATTTCTAAGAAATTATTAAAAGTAAAGATTATTGTTATTAAGTATTATATATCTTATATAAAAATAGGAAAGAGACAAGGAGAGAACATAAATTGTATAAATATCCCTTCTAGTTACAGTACAGATAATCACAACACCAAAATTAAAGGACATCACGGGAAACAAAAACAAGGACTGTGCTAGTATTTTAAAGCAGCATGCGTTCCTCTGACTGAATTACAGACATGAAAATAGACTTACATTGAGATCTAGATGAGAGTAATTCCTGGAGCTAGAGGGATGAGTGAGTGGTTGGGGGAAATGGGAAGGAATATTAAGATTAAATTACAAATATGGTCTGATGGGTTAAAACTCACAAGTGACTAGTTTTCTCCTATTATTACCTCCCACCCAACACCCATTGCCCTTTCTCTACCTTGGAAGGTCTAATGACAGAGAAGATGGCCAGGGTAGGGGAGAAGCTAGAGGGTATGTGGGCTTTGTCAACTTGCTCTCAGAAATATGCCTGAACCACAATACAGAGAGCACTGATAGAAAACCTATAAGTGTTGTGGGTGAGGCAAAGAAGAGAATACCAGGAAATGCAAGCCACTGCCAGCCTCATTAGGAATATTTGAAGGCTGTCAAATGAGACCAATTATAAGTAAAACATATGATCATCAAGTAAAACAAATTACTTAATGTTACACAGATAAATGTATAGTGACATGAACAGAGTTTAAGGGAAACCCCAAATAAATAGTAAGAACAGAAATACATAGCACGGAAGTATGCCTGTCTTTTCTCAGTAGAAGCAAAACCAAAATATCCTAATCATTAAATACCATAAACTGTGCCTCGCAGTACTTTGTGGCCAGAATTCACAAGCACATCTCCCATGCTCCAAATTGGGAACTTCTTTTAAGTTGGTCCTAAAAGTGCTCTCAAAAAATACAGTAAAATAAATACGATCTCCTCAAGAAAAATTTAAGTTTCAGCACCAGCTTTTCGTCACTGTGGCAAATACCTGAGAAATACAACACAGAAAAAGAAAGATTTATTTTGGTTCATGGTTTCAGTACACAGTAACCTGGTTCCATTGTTTCTGGGCCTGTGGGTGAGACAGAACATTGTGGCAGAATGGTGAAGTAAAGGAAAGCTATTCATCTCATGGTGCAAGGAAGGGAGGGGTGGGGGTGAGCGGGTGGGGAGGGAGAGAGAGAGAGAGAGAGAGAGAGAGAGAGAGAGAGAGAGAGAGAGAATGGAGCCAGGGTCAAGAAACACTTTTCTAGGCATTTCACCAAGCAGGCCCTACGTCTTATATTTTCTATTGCCTATCAATAGTCTATTCAGCTGATAATGGATTAATACACCAATGAGGTCAGAGCCCCATGACCCAATCACTTCCCTAAAGCTCCATCTCTGAACATGGCTGCACAGGGGACTAAACCTTCAACACATGAGTCTGTAGGGTACACTTTATATTCAATCTATAACAGGTTTCAAACAATTTCCTTAGGTAATCTCTCACAACCCATGTACATGTAATAAAAATACTACAAAACATGCAAAGAAGTACAGAAACAAGAGACTGAAGAGATGAATTTTAGAAAATCCAGATAATAAAAAATTAACAAATTAAATAATAATATCTACTCTAAACAAACTAAAGCAACTGAAAGTATATGCATGCATAGAACCAGAAATTGCCAAAATGAAGCAAGAAGTTTTGGGAAAAAACTTACCAGAACTAAAAAAAAAATAAAAGGAAAAATCATTTTAAAAATTTTAAAATTTTCTTTACATTAAAGGCAGATTTTATAATAGTGTAAAGGGAATTCATGCATCAAAAGATAAGTCTAAAGAATCTAAGGAACTTGTTTAAAAAGTGGCAGGGAAAGAAAGAGAAAAAAATTATGAATATAAATTTAAAAGATGTAGAGAAGAGAGTGGTGAGAGAAAATAATGGAAGAAGACAATTTCAAAGACAGCAGAGATGTTTCCCAAATTATTGAAAGACAATGGTGCTCAGATTCAAAAAAACCAATGCAGTTAAAATAAGTCCATACCTAGATACATCAGAGTGAGTTGCAAAACACCAAAGAAAAAGAAGGGATGTTAAGAGCTCCCAGAAGTTAAAAAAAAAAAGGCAAATAACCTACAAAGAAATGAGATTTACACTGACATCTGACTCCTCCACAACTACTAAAGCCAAAGGATCTTATAATAATCTCAAGTGATTGAGAGAAATAAAATCAATCAAGTGGTTGTTTTAGTCAGCATTTTTGCTGCTGTGACCAAAAGACTTGACAAGAACAACATAGAGGGGCCAGGGTTGTGGCTCAGTGGTGGAGTGTTTGCCTGGCACATGTGAAGCACTGGGTGCCATCCTCAGTACCACATAAAAATAAATAAAGGCATTGTGTTCACCCATAACTTAAAAATAAATAAAGAAAGAGCAACATAAAGGTTTATTTGGGCCTCATGGTTTCAGAGGTTTCAGGACACAGATGCATAGATGCCTGGCTCCATTGCTCCGGGCCCAAGGTGAGGCAGAATGTCACAGCAGTTGATGTGGTAGAAGAGAGCAGTTCAGGATACAGCATCCAGAAGCAGAGAGAGCCTTCTCCTGTAACCAAGGACAAAATACATACCCCAAAGTTATACCCCAATGACCCACCTTCTCTGGCCACACACCACCTACCTAGAGTTACCACCCAGTTAATCCCTATTAGGGGATTAATACACTGAATAAGTTAAAACTCCCCAAATCCAATCATTTCACCTCTAAACTTTCTTACACTGTCACACACATGAGCTTTAGGGGGACACCTAATATCTAAACCATAACAGCAGTGAAGCTACCTTCCAATACTAAAAGCGTAATGAAACCATTTTCAGACAAATGGAGTCAATTAGCCACCAAGAGAATCTTACTAAAGGTATCTTGAAGAATGACTGCAGGAAAACAAGTGTGACTCCAGAGAGAAGACCTGAAATAAGTGAGGGAATGATGACCAAAGAAGTGGGTAAACTTGTGGGTAAATAAACTTTGAATCTATAAAACCATGTAAGATCTAATAATAATACTTAATTTAAATTACTTAAAAACAATTAAAATAGAGATAAGGCTAGCGTGTGAGATAGGAAAGAGTAATAAGAGTCAAAATCATAAGGTTCTTATGATGTTCAGGACTATGTAAAGTTATTGACATTAGGCTTTTTAAAGTACACATGGTAAATTTTACAATGTAACACTGGAGGTAATAAAAGCAAATTATTAAAATTCCAAACTAATAAGGAAAGAAAAAGTAAGAAGGATTAAGTTAATTGTAGCAAGCAATCTATCCAAAAGAAGACTAATAAGGAAAAAATAAAATGAGCATAGAAAATTAGGACAAATATAGAAATATCACATGAATGGTAGAAATAAATTTAATTGAGCAATCACAATCATTTTAATTTTCTTTGTTCTTCCATTGAAATATTTCAAACTGGATTTAAAAAGCAAAAAGTAAATAAAAATCAAGAAAACTATAAGAATCATACATAAGTAATATATCTTTACCTATTCTATATTTTTATGTTTCAGGTAGAATAAAAAAATACTTAAAAATATAACCAACCAAAAGAACTTTTGAAATAATTCTACATAGATTATAAGGAAAAAATCTTACTAGAAATAAAGAGAGTGTCAGATAAAATACTTAATTTATAATAAGATATTATCATTTTAGCCTTTTATGTACCCAATAATATAACATAAAATTCTTAAAGCAGAAACTTTAAGTAAAAAGAGAAGCAAAAGAAAAGTTTGACAAAACAACCATCATTTTGAATATTTAATATGCTTCTCTTAGGAACTGGTAGAGAAAGTAAAAAAAATAGTTTTTGAAGATATCTCAGAAAGATTTTTAAAGACAGAAAATAAAAACAAAATTATTATTTGCAGGTTATGTGACTATTTACAAAGTACAACAAAGGAATCCTTAGAAAAATAATTGTATTCTGAACAAAATCTAGGCAAGTTTTTTGAGGAACATTTAGTGTGAAAGTTCAACTATATTTTAATACGTTAGAAAATATCAAAGATAAAATTTACAAAAAGAAAGTACTTAAAACATAATGCATATGGATAATGTCAATAAATATTATTCAGAGATTCATAAACTTATTAAATACTTTTAATAAAAAGTTGACTAAACAGAAATATTTAACATGGATGTGGATCAGATTAATCAATATTGCAAATTTCTCAATTCTTTTCAAATATAACTAAACCTTCAATGTAATTAAAACTATAATCAGACTTCTAAAATGTTATTTCTGAAAATGACTTTTAAATTTTTATGGAAGAATTAAGGCTGAATAAACAACAAAAAAATGCTAAGTGTGAAGAACAAGGTGAAAATATTTGCCCTCCCAAAAATCAAAACATAACGTATTATAAATCTAACATTAATTAAAAGTTTTGAATTGGTACAGCTCCACTCATATAAATTTAGCATAAGAAAAACTGTGATTGCAGGTTACTGGGGAAAGGGAACTTTTTAATAAACTGTTTTTCTTAGTGGGGAAAAACATCAGATCATTGCCTTTCATCAAACAAAAAAATCAATCTTAAATGGATTAAAGATTTAAATTAAAAATATAAATCTATGAAATTTTGGAAGTAATACAGGTGAATATCATAATCTTGGCATGAAGAGGGATTTTTTTTAACACAACAAAACACTATTTATAAAAAAGACACTAACATTTAGGGAAAGTCAACCCACAAATGGGGAGAATACAGTTTTCAACATAAAGAACTAGAAATTTCCAGATTATGTAAAGAACTAAAAATTATTCTTTTTAGAAAAAAGGGGAGAGGAAGGCAACATCAAGAAAACTGACAAAGATCAAATTAGGGCAAGAAGCAAGCATAGAGAAAGCAAAAGTTACAGAGTGTTTTTCCCTTTCCCCGGGGCATCCTAAGTGGTCTCCCAATGAGGCAATCAAAAGCAGAGTCACCCACTGGTTCTCAAGATACCTTCTGTAGGGGAGGGACTCAGCCTAGCTGGTAATCCAGGGTGTCCAAGTCCATCTCCTTTGGGTATGTTTTCTGTCCACAGAACTTTATGTGAGATACAGGAATACTTGACGTGGCTCCTGGAATTACCAAAGTAGCCAACGTGATGGAAAGTAAGGCTTTTAAAAGGAGTCCTTCAAGAACCAGGCCCCACCCTATTGTACTCTTCCTTCAGGGTTTTATACCAACATAATCTTGCTGAGTCCTCAAGTGTATTCTCCTTCCCTTGTTCAGTCTAATGGGAAAACTAGGATGGATCACATTTCTTATCACTAGACTTGGAGCATGAAAAACAAGGAGTTTTGGCATTTTCTTGGTCTGCTATCTTGCCCAGGCATTTTCAATTGGAGGGAGAATAAAAAAGAAAATAATATTTTAAAGGCCTAAAATAGAATTATGTACTTAAGCTCTTTTCTAGGAACACTGGCAAATATCCTGTTAGATTTTTGACTTCAGCACTAGAGGCAATACATCCAAAACAGAAAATTACTGGGTTTTAATGATGTTACAAGGTCATTTGTGAATAGTTAGGGCCACTTTAAAAATGTATGGTAGAATGTTAATGGAACCACAAAATAAAAGCTGCCTTTTAAACCACATCATAATTTTGAAGTTTGGGTTTTTTTTATTATTTTTTGCTTGTTTGTTTCTTTTTCACTGTTGTCATAGCAAGTCTCATTGAAGAGGATGAAAAGGATTAACTCAGATTCTTTACTCACTGAGAATGCTGCAGTTGCTATTGTCTCTAATTCAGTAACTCATGTTCAAGCTGCCTTAGCCAGTGTTCTGGAGATGTTTAGATGGTGGATGATTTTAACATTTGGAATTAAGATCAAGAATTTGCCATTGTATCTTATTAGTCTAGAAATATTTTTATGACATCTAATTTCAGTACTTAAAGATGATCAATAAAGCCCAGCTTAATGGAGAGCTGGAGGAAAGACATTTAAAGATCTGCTTAGATTAAAAGACTTTGAGCTGAAATCTAGTTTTTTTTCTTTTGTGGTGCTGGGGATTGAACCCAGGGCCTTGTGTATATAAGGCAAGGACTCTACCAACTGAACTATAACCCCAGCCCTGGAACCTTCTGTTTCTTATGAGCTACACACTCAAGTGCAAGTCAATATGACTCAATTTCTCACTATGCAGTGGGTGGAGCCGTAATGAAAAGGAAACATATAAAGCTCCAACACATATTGAGTACTCAGTAATCCAACAGTGTAAGCTGACGTTCTGCACCAGCCAGGTTCTGGGTTCCATTCCCAGATGGGAGGCAGAGAACTTAGCACCTAGGGAAGTCACAGACTCCACTTCTCAGACCAGTTTCTCTATGACTTTCAAATTCCATTCCCTATGAGTTTTTTTTTTTTAATAAAGGGAAACGATGATCATCTAAGTTTTTTAAAATACCCCAGAGATCAGCAAACTACAACTAGCAAACTGACAACTGGTTTATGTAAACAAATTTTATTGGAGCAGAGCCAGACCCACATCTATTCATATATGCATGTATTGTCTAGGCTGTTTTTGAGCCACAGAACAATTTAGTTGCAACAGAGACAGTATTGCCTGTAAAACCTAAAACATGTACTAGTGGTCCCTTTAAGAAAAATTCACCAACTTGTTTCTTCCCAACTCCCAGAAAAACATGTTCTTCTCCCTTGCAGCTTCTGACATCCAATTTAGTCTTTAAGATCAAGCTCAAGGTTCTTTTCATGAATCCTACCCCAAACCAAAATCCTTAACCTGCTCCTTTCCCCTGACCATTAGCATGTATTTAAAGTTGGCCCTTATATATAACTAGAGTAAGCCTGGGCTTTCTGTCCATTTTAAATGTCATGACTCACTTGAATATAATTTTCTTCACTCACTGAGTTAAACCAGAGGAAGTTTATTGTTGTTAGAAACTCACTAGCCTGGGGTTCTAGCCACACCACTGTCTCTGGCCTGGTGAGGTCTGAGAAATCAAAATCATGAGCTACCTTTATAACTGATTCACAGCAAAGTGTGCCAGCACACCTTTAGTGAAACTAGACCAGCCTATTGCTTTTGTTGTCCGGGGTGTCCCAGGGGAAGGACCTCTTACACAAAGATATATGTCTTCCTAGTTTTTTATAAATCAAGTTGTTTCTCATTGGTTGTTGGATATTCATTCCTTTGGATCATGCCTCTTAACTTTTATATACTCCTGGAGAAAGGAGTTCATCTGTATTGTGGTAAATCAGATAATCACCCTTTTCTACTAATAGCCCACTGACTGAGTCCATTTTCTGTTGCTATAACAGAATACCTGAGACTGGATAGTATATAAATAAAAATTTTAGTTAGCTCAGTTGTGGAGAGGGAAAGTCCGAGATCAGTTTGCCACATCTACTCAGCTTCTGTTGAGGGCCTCAAGCTGTGTCAACTTATGATGAAAAACAGAAAGCTAAAGTGGACATATGCAGAAGGATGGAGTATGTATGTGAGGAAGAGGGTCAGTAAATGCCGAGTTTGCTTTGTAACAACCCGCTCTAGCAATAAGTTAGTCGGGGAGGACTCACTCTGCAGAGAGAAGCATTATTTGCTGGTAAAGACAATCTTGCAGGCCCCAACAGCACTAAACACAGCTTCGTGGGGAACCAATGCTCAATATGAATTTTGATAAGGGAAAAAAGCACTCACCCCCCAAGATGTGCAAACAAACAAACAAACAAAACAAAAATTAGCTGGACACATTAAATCACATTAGCTCTGGTAAACAGAGAAAGAACCAACACCCTACTAGTACCACAGGACTCTATCAAGAACCTAGACAAATATATTTGGAAAAAACATTGACTGGAAAATCTACTATTAAAGAGATTTGGGTTTTATCTTCATGTGAAAGTAAAACATACAATTGTTCATTCAAGATGCCTATCAGATTTGGTAGCCAAGTCTTGTATTTTGTTGATAATAGGATTCCTATAATAAAAACAATAATAAAAACCAAACAATTTTTACTAAATATTATATTTTGTTGAACTGGAAACCTTGCCAGAATCACCCAAACCCTTTCATTTAGATGTACTTTTTGTCTTTTATTTTAGTAAGTTCTTTGTTGCCCCTGCAATCATTATTGTGATTGTAGTAGTAGTTGCTGTTATTGTCATTATCACTATTATCATTGCCTTGGGGAAAATATAAAAAATACATGTACCATTGAGAAGCTACTATTTCTTTTGCTGTCAAAATTTCTTTCTTTTGAATGTGGAATATGGAGATTAAACATTATAAAAGACAAAAAACAAACATGTAGAAAGCTCATAAAATGTTAACAATGAATAGTGACCAAAGAAATCAGAGACTGTCTACTGCCAGTCAGAGACCTGGAGGAGATCTGGACAAAGATATAGTGATAAAACAATAATAAGATATAGTGATAAAACAATTTTTTCTATATTTAATAATAAAAAATAACAAATTAGAAATGCAAAGGTATTAAAAAGTACATCTGTATATGTTATGATTTGGATACAAAGTGTCCCCAAAGACTCATGTATTGAAGGAGTGGTTCTCAATGTAGTAATGTTTAGAGGTGAAGTTTTGGGGAAGTCATTGGCTCACAAAGGCTCTGACCTCATCAATGAATTAAGAATTTGAAGGAAATGGGACTTTGTTGAATGAAGCAAGCCACCAAGGTCATGACATTCAGGACTATATCTTGTTCTTGGCTCCTTCCCCTCTCTGCTTCCAACTATCCAGGGCAGAGCAACTTTCCTCTGCCACACCCCTCTGCCATGATGCTTTGCCTTAACTTAGGCCCAGAAAAATGAAATGCACAAGAACAGGCTGAATCCCCTGAAACAGTGAGCCAAAATGAACCTTTCCTCCTTAGTGTTAGTGTCAGATATTCTTGTCACAGAGATTAAAAGCTGACAAGGTGTTAGTGTCAGATATTCTGGTCACAGAGATTAAAAGCTGACAACACAGTAAACATGTTTCTTTCTAGGATGGAAACATACCATGGTGTTTAAGGACACATTAAAATTAGCTGGACACATTAAATCACATTAGGTAGTATTGTACCCCTGATTCTGGGAGAGATTGGACATGAGGTGTATGGTTGGCCCCTTTCTAATATCTAAGGGATAGAGGAATCCAAACACAGATATTTCTGACTGAAATGTTAAGTAACCTGTTCCTTAGGGACACAAACTGGATTTTTTTTGTCAAGATTACTATGAAGGCAGCATTTTCTCCTCCTAGATCACTGGAAGTTGGGAGAGTTTCTTCATGTTGAAACAGGACACAATTGAGAGGACAAACAGTCGATGACAAATGATGACACTCTTTGGAAGCATCATTCTCGATGGATCCCACATTAAAAAATATATACCATATTTAGCAGTAAGATTTGTCCACTTTTCATATTTTAATTCTATTGTTTCCCCCCAACTCTTCAATAACATTTTACTACACTCTAACCCTGTTGGTTGAGTTTTGGAAAATTTAAGGAGAGAACATTTGCACATATTTGGCATGAAGCCAGTCAAGGAGACATGCTAAAAACAGAAGTTAACTGTCAGAGAAGCTCAAAACAGCAGCCAGAAAAGGTAGATCTGTTAAATTTGTAGAAAATGTAGGTGAAATTACTACTCTTCATTCTGTTTTATAACCTTTTCCATTTAACTTGTTTTCTGAACAGTTTGGAAATTTGCTAAATATTTTCTTTTAGTTTATTTTGCATTTATGCTAGCCAAGTAAATCTATATTTGAGATAAATTTTACTGAGAAATCATACATACATATGTTAAAGAGTAAATTTTTTTAAAAAGGTTAAATCATGACTCATACATATGTATAATGAACACATCAAAACTCTTATTTTTCTCAATAATTAGTGAAGAACTAGGGATGTGATATAGCCAAGTTAAAAGAAAATTTGCACATGTAATCTCAGATACTAAAATGGCTGAGGCAAGAGGACTGCAAGATTGTTAATCTGGATAACTAAACAAGACTCTGTCTGAAAATAAAAGATAAAAATGTCTAGGGAGGCTGGAGATGTAGCTCAGTGGTAAAGCATTTATCTGGCATGTGCAAGGACCTAGGTTCAATCCCCTGCAGCGCCCCCACACCAAGAAAAAAGACTGGAAATGTGGTTTCCTAGCATAAATGAAACCATGGATTTGATCAGCAGCACCACCAAAACAAAAGAAAAAGACAATTCCAAGAATCAGATATTATATAAATAAATAAGAAATAATGAAATGAATTTTCAGATAGATGCAAGATGTCCTAATTAATAAGCAATAATCAGTTGCATTCTGTGAGAACCCAATTGACTCATTTTTCTATGTTCAAAAATCATTTGCAACATCATCAGTTTTCTATAATTTCAGAGACCATGAACAGTGGGTATAACTTAGAAGGATTGGCTAGATAGGACACCAATAATCTTTTCTATCTTTTAACACCCAGTTAAATTCTTTCAAAAATTTTTTTCCTGACATTTTATGAACATTTTCCACTGTTTTCTAAGAACATTTAAACCTAAGTAGAAATCAATATTAAGCCAATAAGTTATAGAAACTTAATAGAGAATGAATCTTAAGTCTTTGAACCAGGGGAAAAGCAGAAGGTCCTAAGCCAGCTCACTTGCCATACTCCAGAGAACCCTCTGTGTATCCATGTGGAATCACTAGAGCACTCCTGGGAAACCCCTCTCCTATAAAGCCATTTTTAAAGGCTACACAGAATTTCGTGCTTACATATATTAAGAATTAATTTCTAATGAGTTTGTCTTTTGTTCTACGATACATCATATACTTGAAAATGAATTTTGTCTCTAGTTTTTTCAAGGGACATTTTCCACACTCTTTGTATACTAATATGTCTTCAAAGTATGATTTCAAAGAAGGTAAATTAAATCAGCATAAACAGCTGCCCAAATCCCCTATCGTTAAACACTGAGATTATTTCTAACAGTTTAGTTTGTAAAGCTGTAAGGCATATTTTAAAATATACCATTCCCTTACAACTAAATTCCTAGAAGTTATACCATCTGAATTAAATAATTGGATGATTTTTCACAACTTTTGGTACATATTGTCAAAATACATACCAGACAAAATGTTTTAGTCAGTCAGCTTTTTTGCTCCTGTGACAAAAAGACCTGACAACAACAATTTTAGAAGAGGAAAAGTTAATTTAAGACTTGCAGTTTCAGAAGTCTTAGACCATAGATAGATGACTCCCTACTTGGGGCCTGAAGTGAGACAGAACACCATGGTAGAAGTGTGCAGTGGAGGAAAGCAACTGGGACCATGGCATCAGGAAGCAGAGAAAGACTGTTCCTCTCACCATGGACACTTCCCCAGGGACCCTTCTCCCCTAACCATAGGGGATTAATCAGGGGATTAATGCACTAATTAGGTTAAGGTTCTCATAATTCTTTCCCATCTAAGTTTTCTTGAACTGTATAAGTTTTCTTGCACATGAGTTTTTGGAGGGGATACTAATATCTAAGCCATGACACAGAATTTATAACTCTTATCAGTATATGACATTTCTTTAAAGATTCAGCAATATTATAGTAATTTGGAAATTTTTTCCTTGCATTACTGGAGATTGAACCCAGGAGTGCACTGCCACTGAGCTACATCCTCAGCCCTTTTTTATTTACTTATTTTTTAAATTTTGAAACAGGATCTTCCTAAGTTGTCCAAGCTGGCCCTAAACTTGGGATCCTACTGCTTCCATTCACCTACTAAGGTGCTGAAATAACAGATGTGCACCACCACACCTGGCTTATCTTAGAACTTTTTAATAAGTACCAATTTCAGAATTCAAAGATAATATCTGATATTATTTGCATGTTCTTGACTAGAAAGGATTAACTTTTTTACATATTTTTAATGAGGTACTTTTTATGGTGATTTGCTTTGTTTATGTATTCACTTATAAAGGAAAAGAAATATCTTCCTTCTCATCTGAGGTTCATGCATGAGAACTTTATGTCAAAATATTAACAAGAGAATAATGTAAAAATCTTTTAAATATAAGTTTTATGTGACACAGGGGGCATTCATAAGGAAATAAAGACCCAAATATAAAGATAAAGCTGAGTATTTTTTATGCTAGGTTGAGTGAACAATGGGAAACACCACCAAACACAAAAGAGTGTGACCTAATAGTAATGACCTGGAGGAAACATAGAAGTCTGTTGGTTCAGGTTCTTGGAGGTTCTGTCTTGGGCTCCTCTCTGAGTGCATGTGGACAGCTCTCAACTGAGGATCTTATGGCATTGGAGGGAGGAGCTGAAAGTCTTTCCTAGGTTTGACCATCTGCTTCAGGGGAGAAGGGAAAGTGGTCAGGTGATCTCAGAGAGAATTCCCTGCTTCTGAGGTTGCTCTAAATGCCAATCTGCCATGTCTGAGGGAGGTGTGTTCTGTACTCCATTACTCTTTTGACACTACCTAGCTCTTTCTTGTACAGTCTTAGGTAAATCTTGAAATCTTTTAATCCATGTAACATCTTTTCATGTACTCTAGGATTGGTGATTAATTTCATACTTCAGAAAACTGAATTATCAAACTCTTTAAATATCTAAAAAACTCATCAAATAACTAATTGGCTTCAACCTATTTGAATGCCAAACTAAAGAAGACTTCATTTAGTTGTCTAATAGACACACACACACACATTCTGCCTATCTAACTGGGACTCTCTTCTCAGTTCTCTACCTCCCATCTTGTATAATCACAGTTCTATCACTGTCCCTCTGATTCCAATTTTATTGGATTCCACATACAAATGGGAAAATGTGGTATTTGTCTTTTGATACCTGGTTTATTTCACTTAACATAATGCTCTTTAGGTTCATCCATGTGGTTGAGAATGACATAATTTTCTTCATTTTTAAATCTGAACAGTACTCCATTTGTATACATGTACCACACACATCCATTCCTCCTTTGAAAGATGCTTAGGTTGGTTTTCTAACTTGCCTATTGTGAATAATGTCTAAAAGAGTGCCAGAACACAAACATCCCTTCATTTCTTCAATAAATGAATTTTAAATCTCCTGAGTAAATATCCAGAAGTGGGATTGCCATATCATGTGATACTTGTATTTTCAGGCTTTTGAGGAACCTCAACAGAGTTTACCATTATAGTTGTACTAAGTTACATTCCCAGTGAAAGAATATAAGGGTTTCATTTTCTCCATATTTTTATCAACAATTATCTTTGGATTTTTGGATATTAGCCATTCTGATAGGTGGGAAGTAAAAGTTCATTGTAGTTTGAATTTGCATTTCCCAAATGATTAGCAATGTTGAACATTTTGTCCTGTATGTGTTGGCCATTTCTATGTCTTTTTTGGAGAAATGCATATTCAGGAGACTTTTGCATATTTTTTTAAAGAGAGAAGAGAGAGAGAGAGAATTTTTTAATATTTATTTTTTAGTTTTCAGTGGACACAACATCTTTATTTTATTTGTATGTAGTGCTGAGGATCGAACCCAGCACCCCTCGCATGCCAGGCGAGCATGTTACCACTTGAGCCACATCCCCAGCCCAACTTTTGCATTTTTTGATTAGGTTATTTTCTTGAAAGACAATTGATTGAATTCTTTATAGATTTTTATATTAACCCTTATTAAATATATTATTTGTAAATATTTTCTTCAAATCAGTAGAAATTTTCTTTTCTTGTAATGTACTTATTTGGCTTTGGTAGATGGGTTATGTTGGTATAACAAGAAGAGTTTGGTAGTATTACCTCCACTTAAGTCTTTTTAATGTGTCTGAAAAGGACTAGTATTAGCTCTTTAAAAAGAAAAATGTTAGATAGAATTCAGCAATTAAAGCCTTCAGGTCCTGGGCTATTTTTTTTTTTTGAGAGGTTTTGATTACTGATTTAATCTCCTTCCTTATTACTGGTCTACTCACATTTCTTAGATTTTCATGATTCAGGATTAGTAGGTTGTATATATCCAGGAAATTTTCATTTCTTTTGGGTTATCTAATTTGTAGGTGTATAATAGCTTATGGTAATCTCTTATCATTTATATTTCTGTAGTGCCAGTTGTATTATTTCCTCTTTCATTTTATTTGCGTCTTTTCTATTTTTTTCTTAGTCTAGCTGAAAGTTCATTTATTTGTATTTTCCAAGCCTAACTTAATTTTGTCAATATTTTGGACTTTTTTCTATCCTCTATTTCATTTTTATGCTGATTTTATTTCTTTTCTTCTGCTAACTTTCTTTCTTTGTCTCCTTTTTCCATTTCCTTAAAGACTACATTAAATTCCTTTCTTGAGGTCTTCCTTTCTTTCAGTGTAGGCATTAATTGCTATAAACTTGTTTTTTTAGAGCCACTTTTTATGTGTCTCATGTTTGGATTTGTTGTGCTTCAACTCTCATATGTCTTGTGATATTACTTAGTTTCCCTTTTTAATTTCTTCATTGACCCATGGGTTGTTCATGAGTATGTCCATGTATTCATGACTTTTCCAAAATTCCTCCTGTTTTTAATTTCTAGTTTAATAACATTGTGGTCAAAAAAGACACTTGACATGATTTCAATATTCTTAAATTTTCTAAGATTTATCTTGTGGTCTAATGTATAATCTATCTTGGAGAATGTTCTGTGCATACTTCAAAAGAACTTATATTCTGCTGTGGTTAGATGGAATATTCTGTATTTTGGGGGTCCATTTGATCTGAAATATTTAAGTCCAGTACTTTCTTACTAATTTTCTGCCTGGATATTCTGTCTACTTTTGGAAGATATGAAGACCAATAATAATAATTATTATTATTATTATTATTTTATTGTATTAAAATTTATCTCTCTTTAGATCTTTTAAAGTTTGTATTATATCTTTAGGTGCTTTGATATTGGTGTAAATATATTTACAGCTGTTATAACATTTTGATGAATTGACCCATTCATCATTATAGTGACCTTCTTTGTCCCTTAAGGTTTAACTTAAACTCTATTTTATTTAATCTATCTATCCCTTCTGTCTTTGGTTTGAATTTGCATGGGATATCCTTTTTCACACTTCCAGTACAAGTGTGTATTTAAAAGTAAGATGACTCACTTGTAGCCAGCATATGGTTGGACTTCATTTTTTTATATACCCAGCCATTCTATATATCTTTTTAACTGGACAATTTAATCCATTTGCATTTGAGGTAACCATTCTGATATTTGTTTTCTGTCAATCTACTGGTGTTCATTTTCTTCCTGTCTTGCTGTCTTACTTTGTAGTTTGATAGTGTTCTGTAGCAGAAGACTTTGAATACTTTTGGTTTGGTTTTGTACTTCTATTGAATATTTATGCTTTGTGGTTCCCACAAGGTTTACATAGAACATTAGATTTGCAACAACCTATTTCAAACTAATACACCTTAATGTTGATTTCATACAACAGCCCTACACTTTTACTCCCCCCCTCTATGTTATATGCTTTTAATGCCAGAATTTACATTATTTTGTAATTGACAATTTATTTCTTGACAGTTTATTTCAGCCAACTGCAGTTAGTAGTTTAGCCTTTTATTCCTTGCATTAGGGATCAGATTTCTTTATGTAACATCATCCATTCTGAGGGTATTCTGAATGCAGGTCTGTTTACTTGTTTCTTTGAGTTTTGTGCCAAGAAATCAATGGATTGTCATATTGAAACTCTTTTGTATCTGATGTATTTCTATCTCTTGCTGCTCTCAAAATCCTGTCTTCAAGTTTTGCTAATGTAATGATTGTGTGTCATGAAGAACTCCCTCTTTCACTCCTCTGACTGGATAATTTCAAATATTCTATTATTGAGCTTACTGATTGTCCTTTTACTTGATTGAGTCTACTGTTGAAGCTTTCTACTGAATTTTTCAGTTCAGTCATTGTATTCTCCTTCCTAGAACTTCTGTTTTTGTTTGTTTGTTTCTATTTCTTTGTCGAGCTTCTCCATTTGTTTATATATTATTTTTAAAATGTCATTTAGTTTTCTATTTATATAATGTTGTTAGTTCAGGGAAGTTTTTAAGGGGATTATTGTGACATCTTTGTCACTTACTTCATGTTCCTCTATTTATAAGGTCCATAATTGGAATTTTATTAGTTTTTTTTTGAGGATGCCATGATTTCTTGATTCCTTGTGATACTCATATTCTTGGATTGAGGATATAGTACCCTCAACCACTCTTTGCATGTATTTCTTGACAGAGGACAACCTTCACTGTTGGACTCACCTATGTTTCTAAAAGAGCCAGCTGGTGATAACCATAGGCAGGTAGAGTTCTTCCTGTGTTCTCTACTTGTCTGGGCTACTGCCTTTATTTTTATGTAAGTGGGGCTTCTGACTGGGCTTCTTGTCCACTAAAACTACAGGCTAGGCGCTCCAAGAATGCAGAGATACTGACTGGGTATTTCAATACCTTCAAGTCAAACTCTTGGAAGGGCAATTTTTCTATCCGGAATCTGCAGTTGGTAAGGCTGCAGGCTGGAGTTGGGTTAAACAAAGATGCTGCTCAGGACGGCAAAACCAGAAGCTATAGTTTTTTAAAAATTCATGATTGAGGATTGCCTATCTATCAGAGTGGAGGTGTAGGATGAGCAATTGATTTTCCTTGGCCAAGTAGTTCTCTGAAATGTGCTGAAGCATGAGTCTCCCTGTCAGTGCAGTGTCACTAGGGTGGGCTGTGAGTCTGAATGTGAAGAATAGCCATCTAAAGACCCAAGTTAGGTGGAGTGAAATTTGTGGGTCAAAGTTATATGGATAAGTGATTTGTTGGGTATTTTTCAAATTCCTTTCCACAGGGTTTATATCTTTCTACATTTCATTGAGGTATGTATGAAAGAATCTGTCTTCTTAACAGCCTTGCCAATAGGATAAGTGGTAGAGATTTTGTATTTTGCCAATCCATGAAAAGAGAAATGACTTCTGAATGTAGTATATATGCATTTCTCTTGTGAGCAAATTTGAGTACATCTTAATATACTTCAAAGTCACTTTTCTCCCCATTAATTTAATTTCTTTATATCCCATTTTCAATAGAATTCTTGGCTTTTTTCTTCCTCTATTAATATATAAGATATTTATATCATAAGGATGCTAATCCTATGCCTTTAATATAATTTGCAAACATTATTTCTTACTATATCACTTTTCATTTTCTTATATTTTTACCATGTAAAGATCTTTTTAAAATCTTCACATATAATGAAACCAATCAAGTGTTTTATTATTTCTAGATTTTACAACATAGCTAGGAAAGATTTCCCCACTCTCAGATAACAAAGGAATATAACCATGCCCTCTTCTAATACTTGTGTGCCTTTATTTTTATATTTACTTCTCTGATCCACTTGAAATTCATTCATCCTGGTACAAGTTTTAAGGAATGACTCAATTTTATCATATTCCACAAAGCTGCCCATTTATTTTATCACTATCACATATCACAATATTAAGCTATTTTATGTTTTCCCCCATTAAATTAGTAGAGTTTTCTGAAATATCTTTACAGCCTACTTTGAATATTTTAATTTGCTTTTACACTCTCTGTTCCTTACAACTGTCATTTTATCCACACTTATTTTTCCTTTCAGCCCTTTCTTATCTTTTGACATTCTCTTATTTGTTGGAGACTCTTTTTGCATTCTCTAAGGGTTACGGTTTACTAATATTTTTTCTTGATAATTATAAAATAATTTTCAGCAATATGCTTTTTCTTTGAGTTTTAGAATCTGTTTTTTTTTGTTTTGCTCTTTCTCAGCCTCCTTTATTATATTCTTACTTTTTCTATTTATCAAGGTTTATTCTACCCAGTCTAATTATTTACAACTGCCAGATAGTGTGAATGATAATTAAATTTTATACTGGTCAATCCCCTTCTCAAATCTATAGCTGAAGAAAAGATCTGTGTAAACATTTCTCAGTGTAAACATCCATCATTTGCAGGTCTGCCATGTTTTTTCTGGTTTCTTCTTATCATTCTGCAGTAAGCATCTGATAATTCAATCAAAGTTGTAAACAATCAATTGAGATTTCCCCACTTGTACTGTGAGAGCTCTTCTTATTTCCTATTCTACTAAAAACATGTTTTTACTGAAGCTAGACTTTTTAAGGATCAAAGCACCTTAATATACTCCCCAGCCTATCTACACTTATTTATTCAGCTGCTTTATTTGAAATGCTTTACACATTGTGTATATAAGAAAAGTTGGGGAGAAGAGTAGAAATAAACTGAGTAGGGTTTAATACACTTTCTACCTACCTCAGAATTTAGCATTTGCATACCAGTTAAATAGATGCATTATTTATGATGGGGGAGATATAATATTTTCACAACTTTTTGAAAGTAGTCTATTTTATAAATTAAGATCTGAGTTTCTGTGGGATGAAGCCTGTCAAAGATTATGTTAATTCAACTCTACTTACTTTACTAGATTGTGAATGTAATTTCGGATGCTGTCCTAAATTCTTATCTTTTTTTCATTTTTTTGTCTGGAATTTACAATACTTATACTTTGATAAAATTTAAAATCATAACCACCTTTTTATTCAAAACTTAAGAATTCATTTATACTTTTCCTAGATGAAAGTGTTAAAGACTATAATTCAGTCATGACTTCTTTTCCCAATGATTGGCATGAAAATAAAGTTAAATGCCATGAGAGATTTTGAAACATTCTGTTGCATACTGCTAACATTAACCAATTCATATGAGAACACTGCAACTGGGAACCAGTGGTTTCATATGCATGTCAGTTTCTGCTAGGGGAATAGCTATAAATATTCAGAGATGGAATAAAGCATCTGTGTCTTTACTCAGATTCACTTAAATAATTATGATTGAACTCTAGGTATAATGTTTAAAAGCAGAATCCACAGACTAAGTTCAACTTCTTCATTATGTATATCTTTCAATATTCATTAGATGAAAGAAAAAAAGAAGTTCTATTTCCCTGAAATATTACTGTTTTGAGATATATATATATATATATATATATATATATATATATATATAGATAGATAGATATATAGATATATAGATATATAATATGACAGTGGAATGCATTACAATTCTTATTACATAGATAGAGTACAATTTTTCATATCTCTGGTTGTATATTGTTTTTTAATCTAACAAAATGCTACTTGTTGGTAGATATTTCAATAATATGTAGTTTTATTAATGTTATTACTTCCTAAACAGAATCTCCAATGTGGAGAGATACACTGATATTAACCAAATGTCTGAGAAATGCATTTAGTCTTTGATTTGCTATAAAAATTCCTTTTATTAAGATAAGGAATTACTAAAACTTAAGAGATAATGAGTTTTTTGGAGAGAAAGTAGAATTGACTCCTGACACTAGCTATATGACTTAAGCGTCATCTTTTTTACTTGTAAAGCAATCCTGGTGTTATCTTGACAATCACAGTAGAAATTTTTAAGGAAGTTATTATTAGTATTTTACCCAGGACATAATAAATACAACATGTTAGTAATTTGTATTTATTGGAATGCTGGGGGAAAGTTAAGAACTAACATTACTTTAAAGAAGATAAATTATGTAACATTTTGCTCTTAAATGGACAATAGATTTTTATAAAACATGTTTGGAGAGTAGTGCAGGTATTTTCTGCATTCACTGGAATAATTAGGTGGTGAACTCTGGGGATTAGATACAGAGAGGTAAAGAACATGGGGGAGGCTCTCTAGCTCATAATCACAGTTATGAAACTGATTCAGGAGGCAGGATTTAAGCTCTGTGAGACCACCAGACATATGGTACCCTCAGTATGTCACCTGCCAAATTACTCCCAGACTCATTTTAAGGTGACAAGGTTATAAGGCATCTGGTGTAATTTGGATGTCCAAATATTTTCCTTGTTCTTATCATGCAACTATGAACAATACTGATCTTAAGTAAGTCTGATTAAATTTTACCATATTTCATAAATTCCTCATCATCTCCACTGCAAACTTGGTCCATGAGTCCAAGCATCACAGTGATCAGTCTGGGGTGCTACATGAAGTCATCTATTTCTTTCTGTTCATGTGTTTAAATTATGCTAATCATTTGGATGCCATAAAATCTAGTAAGTTAAGTCAGAAAGTAAAAAATTTAAACTTGTAGTTTTAACTTTTACAGGAATTTACTGGACTTCAACTTCTTCTTGTCACTTAAGGATTCAATAACAAAATTAACTATAGGCATAATGGTTTTAAAGTATGTGAACTTCAAATAATCAATGAGTTGAAAATCAAAGAGATTAAAAGTGTAAGTTTTAAGAGAATAAAGAATGTGATCATGCAACCTGAAAACTAGAGTTGATTAATTATCTCAGTGCCATTTTTATTAATTTCTGAAATTAAAAATATTTAATATATAAGATAGCAAAATTAAACTGCTAAAACATGAAATAAGTGTTACATTAATTCAAAATTCTGAATTTTCAATAAATATCACTTACACACTTATCAGTAAATATCAAAAAATTTAGAGTAATAAAATTTTTAAATTAAATAAGGATACCAAAGCATATCTCTTACTAGTATATTCAATATTTCATTCTTCAAATAAAATTCAGATACACTGAGATAATCAAAGTTACATTGATGGACTTCTCAGTCTTTCAAATGTAAATATTCCACAAATTCCTAAATGTGTCTTAACTTATCTTAGAGCACTCTTCACTGTGGATTATCAAGAGATAGTTTCCAAAACATTAACTTTCAGAAGTGCTAATAAAAGCTGAATACTTTATTATATGTGATAAAACTAAAGTCCAGAGAAAGTAAGTGTTGGGTAATTGAGGAGACAGAACTAGATAATTTTGATTTTGTCTGATAATTTTATTCTGACTGCTATTTTATGTACTACAATGGTTAATACCTTCTTATGAGACTTCTTGGACACCACATTTTTATATTTTACAAACTATTATTGGTGATATAACTGAAAGTTTATTAAAACTGTCATACCATCAAAGCTAAAATTCAATCTCCTCACACTTACACACAAAGGGTAAAATGTTGCTTTTAACTTATTTTCATGTATCTAACTTTAGTTAGCTCTTAATGAAGGAAAAAAGGGAGTGCATCAGCCTTAAGCAAACATTCAGAGCACAATCCATGGCATCATGCTTCATTTTAAAATACATTTGAAACTGCTTCTGAAAAGACCAGAATGCCCACTGACATGGAAAAAGATTGCACACACCAGTGCACAACACCATCTGCCCAGGCAAAGTTGCCCTTTTTGCTGAGCTGAGTGGAAAGGTTAGTTTTAGCTTAGCTCTGTCTGTGGTTGGGCAATTCCCAATTGAAAACCAAAGAAGAACAGGGAAATGAATACTTAAAAACGAAAAACTGCACAATTATTGTATGTAGCCAGTGAATGCTGGGTTAATTTCCTGTATAGCTGAGTTCTTCACATGATACCTCAGATGGCTGGGAGGAAGCTAAAGCTCTCTTGTAGGGCTCTTGGGATACAAGTAACAGAGAATGGCCAGTCTGTCTTGAGGATTTAACCTGGAGTTAATTAACAGGATCTCCATCTTCAAAGAGACATGTCAAATGGAGCAACATTATCTATCCTACTATTACAAAGAAAAATCAATCTGGATGCTGACAGCATCAGAAACTGATTATGTTCCTGAACCATTTATTCTGGCAGCAGAACTACGGGCCAGGCTTCACATGTGTACGTGAAAGTCATATGGCATGTGTCAATCTGCTAGTTTTCACTACTTTTCATCATTAAAACCTGAGCTGAAGTTCTCATAAAGAGATGATGATTTCACAGTCTGCTGTCAAATATAGAATTATGGCATCTGTTCACTTCATAGGCTTCCTTCTTCATTTGTTTATCCGTTAATTGAAGAAAAAGCATTCAATGTCTCTGGGCACATTTTCAACAAAGAATAATGTGTTGTAATGAATTAAGAGCTGAGCCTTTGATGAATTGTAGTGAAAGCTTGATTAAGATAAATTGGGCCTTTCAGTGCATATTTAAGTGCATAATTCACAGATTATAAAAGAAAATGAGGTGTGATTCTACATCATTTACAACCAGAAGAATGAGAAGTTATACTCCACTTATGTATGATGGGTCAAAATGCATTCTACTGTCATGTATGACTAATTAGAACCAAAAAAAATGAGGAAATCTTTTTCCTATTAATATCTACCTTCATCCATTTCAATTTATCAAACAGATTAGGCTGCATATATCTTTGCTAAATATCCTCTATTTTAGAGATCATTGGCAATCATTAAGACCTCTATTCTTGAGTAAATGGATGCAAATAATACTCCAAGTTGCTTATTTCCTACTTCTTGACACAACGAAGCAAAATGAGATGCACATATTCTGGAATTTGCTTGTGTGTAACCTTACAGTGTCTTTTTATTACATCATTAATTCCCAGTGCAAAGTAAATGAATGACAATGTAAACCTATTATAACAGTTATACAATACAACTTCTTGTGATTGAAGAAAGACTAAGCAAGGGAAATTGGATAAGGCTCAATGCCTTAGGGAAATTATCCTAGACTACTTTCCAAAATTTGGCCTGCTAAGTTTTCTAGGGTCTTACAAAAATCTTCAATTATCCTTTCACTCATACTGAGTAAATCTTTTTATTATATAATTCTGTTGGAGAATCTAGATCAAGTTTAGAGAATGTATGTTTTTGAAAAGAAAGAAAGAAAGGTACTTCATTATTATTTCATCTTGAAAGTAGATCTAGGTTTATAGATATACTTAAATTAGAAGCTATTATTACTAGGCTTACCTTTTTAAATTAATGATAACCTAAATTTCTAAAATGTTTTTAAAATATAGATGAAAGCCTTCATGATAGACACAATTAGAAACAACTAAAACATTGCATATTTTGGACATTATGACAATGGTTTAAAATTGTGATTATTTTGCAAAGGTGACCTCTTGTTTGAGAATGGGAAGTTGGATGGATAAAGAAGCATCTTTAAATAGTTTATCTTTCCCATGTAAAAACATTCTTACATGGGAAAGGCCTTGATGAGTTAATTGTAAATAAATCATAAACTTAATAGATTAAGCTTCTTCTGAAATGTACATTGGTTTAAAATTGAATGTAAAACATATTGGCAAAAGGCACTTTAGATTTTATTTTACCCAAATCTTTGAATGATAGTTCAAGATGTTCAGTAAAACCAAAATACAGCTAAGATCCTTCATCCTTAGTCATTACATAATTACTGGGTATGAAACTGAGCCATATCTTTAGCCAGCATTCATCAAACATTCAGTGAGTACACAAATGGTTAGATAATAACTAGATTAAGCAGTTTTGAGAGAAAATTATATTCATTTCATGCTTAAAGTATCCTGAAATAAGATCAATTTCAGAATATCAATGACTAAATATTCAGGAATGTTTTTAGCTATTTTACCCGTATACAATCATATACTCAAATGAACTAAGAATGTATACATATATAATAGAAATCAACACTATTTAAAAAAATCATACTAATTTCAGTGAGACTTTTGAGAAAATGAATTCACTCTGCTCTCCATAAAATCTTTCTCATAGCTTAAAACAAACATGCAAAGGGACACCCTTTTCATTATATAAAAATTTTGAATTATTATCTTTGCTTTAAATATTTTTACTTTTTTTGAACATTTATTTCATTATCCTTGGTTGTCCAAAATAAACACTATAGGATTGCAGAAAAGAAGATTATACATGAGATGCTCACTTACCAGTGTCTAATTTCCTAGTTCCTTATTTTTGGATCTCTTGCATGTTGGGCAGAAAGAAGCAGTTTCAGTGGTATGGTTGCCTGAATAAGCATTGTGTGGTACACATACAAGGTGAGCTACAATGTAGTTAAATGCTCTAGGGTGTGTACACATTTAAAATACATTAAGAAGCAGGTAAAATCAATTTTAATAATGCATTTAACCCAATGTCATTATCTCAACATGTAATTAATATCAATATTATTAAGATATATTACATTTTTGGTAAAAGCTTTGAAATTCAGTTAAAACTATTCACATTCCAAGTGCCCACTTGTCATATGTGGCTAGTGACTACAAACCTGCTCAACTCAGAACAAATTTAAGTCTCTACCCCACTTAACTGCCAACCACTGATCACTTCTCTCACTTTCAGCAGAAAAATTCCTTGAGTTGTCTCCAATTTTATGTCCAGTTTGAGTACAATTTCCTTGAAAGCTGCTGTTTCTAATTGCTCTTCACCACTTAAACTTAAGCCAATCAGCCACTCACTGCCATTTTTCCACCAAAGTTGCTCAGGTCAAGGTCACTAATAGTTATCTTCACATTATTAAATAAGGGGTCATTAGGAGATGGGGTTGCAGCTCTGTGGAGGAGCAGTTGTCTAGCATATGTGAGACACTGATCGGATTCTCAGCACCACATATAAATAAATAAAATAAAGGTCCATCAACAACTAAAAAGATGTATATTTTTAAAATTGTATAAAAAAATAAGTGGTCATCAGAAAGACAAGTACTGCATGTTCATATTATCTTTCTCTCCACCCCCCCAATATGGAACCTAAAGAAGGTTAACCTGAAAGTAGAATAGTGATTGCTGCAGTCTGGCTGGGCAAAATTCACAAGCCACTTATCAAGCAGGATTGAACTTTATTTTTAGAACACACGGCACCATAGGAGCTCTTCAAAAATTCCCTCAGAGCCCAACTGCCACCACCGCTCTTCCAGCCACCCTCTCAATCCCCCCTCCTCCCACTCTTGAGGCCAATTGGCTGAGTTGTATGGGTGGAGACAAAAGAGTCCCCCAATGAGCAGCTCCGTGGTCTGAAAGGGCAGGGAAACAGCCCAATGAGTGTCACCGCAGAGGAGCCAATCAGCTGGAAGTTTGCTGGGACCATTTCCCCTGTGGCTCTCAACAAGTGATTACTAAAAATAGGAAAAAATGAAGGGGATGTGAAAAGGAAAGTTGGATTTGATCAGTGCATAGCATACAGATGTATGGAAATATCACACTGAACCACATTAATATGTACAATTAATAAATGTAAATAAAAATTATGTTTTTATTAGTGCATTATATGTAATAGTGGGGTGCATTGTGACATTTTTACATGTGACTATAACATAATTTGCTCCAATTTATTCCTCAGTACTTTCCTTTTCCATCCCCTCCTCCTCCTCCACTTTCCCTTCCTCTACACTTATGGTCTTCCTTCTGTTTATTTACATATATATTTTTCATTGGTACAATATAATTATACATAAGTGTGGGATTCACTGTGTTATATTTATATAAGCATAAGCATAGTTTTGTCAATTTTATTCCCTAGACTTTCCCTTTTCCCTCCATCTTCATACTTGA
Organism: Ictidomys tridecemlineatus; assembly: GCF_052094955.1. Lineage (NCBI taxonomy): Eukaryota > Metazoa > Chordata > Mammalia > Rodentia > Sciuridae > Ictidomys > Ictidomys tridecemlineatus. The sequence goes on along the minus strand of NW_027522848.1, from coordinate 1,630,961 downwards.
CTCATCTCCTATCTATAAATAATTTTTAAAAAGAAAAACAAGAATTATATTTTACAAAAGTTAACATGTACATCTAAATTCAAAAATGATACTATCAAGTATCATCTATGGTGATTTAAGGAAATAAAAGTGAATTATCTTTTAGAAAAAAACAGTGGAGGCCACTTATCTATCTTCAGATTTAACTTCTCAGTAGCATTAGAAAGCATAACCAACCATTTGTCCTTTGCATACTTCCTTCATTTGCTTCAAGGATACTATGCTATCCTGTTTTCTCTCTCCTTCCTCACTAGATATACCATTCTTATTTTATTTGCTAATCCATTTTTTTAATCTCTTAACATTGGAGTATCTTGATTTTTTCTTTCCAAGAACACATTTTCTTAGTGATCTCATCTAGTTTCATCACTTTATGTGTAATTTATATGAAAATGACCAAAAAATGCAAACTTCTCTCTTGAACTACAAACTCACCTATCTCAAATTTATACTTCACATCTAATAAGTATGACATAAACATACTCTAAACTGAAATCCTGTTTGTTCCCCCAAATGTGATTCACCTATGATATCTCCATTTTAGTTAATAACAGATTCATCTTTCCAGTTTCCAACACCTTAACTTCTTCTTGAATTAACTTCTTTCTTTCACACCCCACATCTTATCAGAAAAGGCTGACTAGATGTTGAAAATATATTTAGAACTGAAACATTCTCACCAGCTCCACTCCTACCACCCCATGCAACATTCTCCCTTGACTAAATTATTATATAAAAATTTACTTTGAGTTCCCACTAACATGTTTGTAGGGTTAAAAAGATAGATCAACAAGATATTGAAGCTAAAACGTTCTAAAATCTTATTGCTTATTTAGGGAAGTCTCTCTTTTTTCTAACAATTTCATTTTAAACTTTGATCAAGTCAAAGATCATTGGTAAAATTTAAAGGGTACCATAAAAAATAAAGATAGAATTATACCATGAAAAGTAACTATAGTTATATATTTCAAATAAATAGAACAAAAATAAGGGAGAAAATAACAAAAAAGTTAGTTATTATTTACAATGAAAGAAGAAGAAAAAAGCCATATTAACCTAGACAAATAGAAACCCATAGTAAGGAGAAACAAGTTAAAATACATCAGTAATTACCATTCATTTTAGCTCAACAGGTAAAAGACAGGATTTGGGGGAGAGTTTCAGAAATCAAACCATAAATTTTTATAAGAAATTGGCATAACACATAAGTATTAAAATAATTTAATGAAAAAACTGAAAAAGATCAAGCAAAACTAAAACAAAAGAATCTGGATATATCTATTTTAGTCCTGAGAACAATAGACTTTAAGCCAAAAGAACTTCGAGTAGGTTTGCAAAATAGTACAGGAATGCAATTCACCAGGGAAAAAATTAATTGTAAATTCTCTTGAACTTAATAAAATGGACTTAAAATATGTAAAATAAATATTGATAAAACTAAAGAGAGAAATTGAAAAGACTACCAGAATAGTGGAGAAAATTAATACATCTTTCAAATAGACAAACAAATCAGTAAGCTAGGGAAGATTTAAATAACAGCAAAAAATGTGACCTCATAGGCATATTTTAAATTCTGAATACGATCATTAAAGAATACACACTCCTTTTAAGTACATACAAAAATTGCTCAAAATTGAAGAAGTAGGATAACATGAGGATACTGTAAACAAATATCAGAAAATAAATTTCGAATAACCACAAAGTAATTTCGTGAGAAAGTAATAGAAAAAGATGAAAATTTTAAATCCCTGAATGTTTAAAAATTTCAAAATACACTTCTAAATGACACATGTTAAAATAAAGATGATAATGTATATTTAAATATATTTGAATGAGTATGACAATTTTATATATTAAGAACTCAAAAGCTATAATTAAAGTTGTGATGCAAATAAAAATTATAAAAGTCCTATGTCAATATAAACTAAAGAAAAAAAAATTGTCTTTTGAATTTAAGAACTTACAGAAAAATAATAAAGTATGAAGAAATTTGAAAAAAGAAAACATTAATTATATGATCAGAAGTATATAAAATAGAAAACAATAATATATTAGAAAAATCAACAAAAGAAAAGCACACTTATTTAAAAAATAAATATTAGACTGATCAAGAGAAATAGAGAAGATGTAAATGAACAGTAAAGTTAAAAGAGACATAATAATGCAAGAGATTAAAAAGACAATAATGAATATAGTCAATAAATCTGGGCAAATATACTTGAAAGTTTGGATGAAAAGTTTAAATTAATAGAAAAAATAATATTAAAAACTTATTTAAGAATAAATTTGATGCAGTAATCAAAATCTTCCAATGAAGAAATTATCAAGATCATAACATTTTATAGAAAAGTTCTACTAATCTTTCAAGAAACACATTATTCCCATCTTCAATAAGCTTCCCTAGGGAACAGAACAGGAATACTTCCCAATCATTTTATCAAGCAAGAACTAAGGCCATTTTACTCTTAAAAATTGTAAGGGGAAAAAAAAGCCTAACAAAGTAGTAGCAATCTGAAATGAGCAGTGTGTGAGTAGGGCAGGGAGATAATAAACCAAGATGAATTTATACCCAGAATGCAAGGATAATTTAATTTTAGAAATTAAAGTGTTTTCATCAGATTAGCAGATTAAATGAGGAAAAAACATACAGATAATTCATTATCATTTTACACTCAGACACATATTTAGATATAAATTTTAAATAAACAAAGAATAAGAGAAAATTTCTTGATCTTGTAAAGAGTATATAAAATCATGCATAATTTTGTAGTTGTGCACTGAAAATCTCTAGGGGAATAGTTCTCCCCGGAATGGTGAAATACCTAATCTAGGAAAAACATCACATAGAAACCTACCAGACTGGGCATGTATTATGGAAGTATTAGAAGCATTGCTTTTAAAATAAAGAAACAAAAAACCTAGGTAAGTTATCTCTAAATATTTATCATTTTCTAAACATATATTTTGCTTTAAAACCTGCTCTGTACAAAAAGAAATGATAAAGAAATTTAAGTTTAAAAAATGTAATTATTCGTAGATAATATAATTAATTAAAAATTCCAGAACAAACTTCAGAAATCATTATGCATAATGATATAGGCCAGCAAGATGGTACTGAAAGGAAAACAATATATAAAGGTCAAGAACATTCTGATACAACAGGAAAAAAACAAAATATAATTTTAAGTGCTTCCAGGACTGGATGCAGCTCAGTGGTAAAGCCCTGCCTAGCATGTGCAAGGCTTTGAGTTCAATTCCCATCGCCATGAAAATAATACTATTAATAATAATGCTATTTATATCATTAATGAGGACAATGAAGTATCCAGGAATGAACTCAGCAAAACAGTTACAAGATTTTGATGATGAAAATGATAAAATTTTACTGGAAGAAATTAAAGAAGAAATAAATATATAAAGATATACCCCTTATTCATATATAGGAGAGTGATATATAAAAGATGTCAATTCTCCCCAGTTGATTAAAATTCCAGTACTGTTTCTCATGAAACTTGCCATTTTTTTCTAAAATTATATGAAAATTAAAGAGCCAAGTTTTGCCATTACATATCTAAAAGGGGAGGAGGAGTAAAGTAGGGACTTCCTATAATATAGCAAGCCTTATAATAAATTTATAATAATTAAGTAATTGTAGAATACATATAAAGACACCATAATTTTCCAGTGCAAGAGACTAATAGCTCCAGACTAACACATATAAGGAACATTTATATTGTCAGAGATATCACAATAGACCACTGGAAAAAATAGAAGGTATTCAATAAACAGAGATGAGGAAGATCACTAGCACTGAGAGACAAATTGTGTAGTTATCTTATATCTTACAATAAAGTTAATTCTAATAGATTAAAGAAAATTTCAAAAGCAAACTCTAAAAAGATTTTTTAAACATATATCCAAACTTAAATCCCACTTTAAATGAGCCATAACATTTTATAAACATAAAAGTAATGCTGGAAAAATTAAGTTACAAGAAAACTGAGAACATCTGTTTTTCAAAAGAAATGCTTAAGGAGATCAAACAATGATAGATGCAATAATTATACAATACAAATAACCAACACTGAATAACTGTTATAGGTTATTTTCTGAATTCCTACAACTAAATTTAAAAAAAGAAAAGAAAATTTAGTAGGAGAATGGGGAAAGACAGGAACATTTGTCCTAAAAGTAAATTCATTAAGCCAATAAAAAATAGAAAAAATTCAACTTCTAAGTAATTAGGAAAGGTTCACATCAAGACAACAAACAGCTACTACTTAATTTCCATAAGTTAAAAAGTGTGGCAATAAAAATTGTTGGAGAAAAAAAATAAATCAATGATATTACTTATATATCACAAGTTAAGGTATAAATCAGTATAATCACTTTGAAAAACAATTTGGCATTACTTGTAAATTTTAATAGTTGCAATATCCTCAACTCAGATAAACCCCTGTCCCAGATCTATACCTCAGGGGATCTGTGTTAACAAGGCAAACAAAGGTACTTGTTAATATTTATATGAATATATTGTTGCATTAAAACAATAAAATAAGCAACCCAAATATTCGCTGTGAAAGGAATGGATAAAATTTGTTTTAGAATTAAATATTTTATGGAGGAAAAATTAATGAACTGCAGATATACATCTATTACTAGAAGGTCACATACAATATGAAACTGTTTATACTTCAAAAAGAGGCACTGATTTGAAGCATTTTATAATACTTATGATAAACTCTTTTTAAAAAGTAAAGAGCATACCAACATGAATTTCAATATAAAAGTTACTCTTGGAGTAGAATTCCTCATGGGGTTGTTGGTGGGGGAGGGAATACCCAGGTACTTATAAATTATTGTTACCATCCTAGTTTTTCAGTTTAGTGAGAGGTTCCCATTAGTCATCATATACTCTTAAAATAATTCAGTAAAAAATAGATCCCTGAATAGACCAATAACTGTAAGTTGGTATTAACTGAAGATTCTAACTAATTTATTTGCCTAAATTCCTCAAAATAATAGAAAGAATGCTACAGTCCATTCAAAATATGTATTCATAATTATGAAATAAACTTCTTTCCTCACCATGAATAATGCTAAAACATAAAAAAAATCAACATTATTTAAAACATGACCTGTCATCTGATCAAATTCTTGAGGAGGAGAAAAGGGAGAGAGAAACAGATAAAACTTAGGCTCTGATTGGCCTCCTGTGTTTCAGTTTCCGACTCCTGTCTGTACTTGCTGTATGACTCTTGGGGAGTTACTCAGTGTCTCTGAGGAATAAGGATGGCAGTAATCATGGGGGCTCAGTGTGTGTAAAACAGTTAGTATGGAAGTGGCTGCCACTCTAACTGACTACTCCCATCCTCATCCTTGAAATATTTGCCCCGGGGCATCCAGGACCCCATTGGCCTTCTTGGTCCCCAGGATGAGTAAGCCAGAGAGTGCCTAATGGTACTCTCTGGGTCCCTTGGTAAGGGCTGCATCTGAGTCTCAAAATCAATCTTTCTGGAGTTAAAGGGTACAAAATGGCCTCCCTTAAAAAGTAGCCCCTTCCACAAACTGAATCTCTGGATCTATGGAGGCAACCGGCTCTGCCCTCTTCTCTTTCCTCTCATTAGTGTTGGAACACAGGAGGCTAATTGTAAGCAATACACTAAATTATCACAGGTCTTTATCAAGGTAAAAATAAAAATAACCTGTTTGGGGCAAGAGGTACTCTGGTGCAATGGAAATACATGACAGAATCTGACTTAACTTGACTGAGACTCATCATCTCTTTGTACAAGAACTTCCCCCAAGAAGACAGAACAGTTTTCCTAAGGCCCTGCTGAGCTCCAAAAGTTTGAGTGTGTGGAACAATAGAAAGTCTTCATTGATAGATGGGTTTTCACCATACCCATAACCACACACATCAATTATCCATGCACACTGTCTATTGTCAACAAAGGCTCTGGAAGATATTAGCAGGTGATAAGAGAGAGTAGATTGAGGGCTGGGGTTATGGCTCAGTGGAAGAGTGCTTGCCTACCATGTAGAAAGCACTGGGTTTGATCCTCAGCACCCCATAAAAAATAAATAAAGTAAAGGTATGGTGTCCAGCTACAAATAACAAATAAAAAATTTAACAAAAAGGAAAAAAAAAGAAATAGAGAGTAGATTGAGTTGTTACTGAAAATCAATTGGAAAATACCTTTACTTCACCCACCAGTCTGCAACTGGTTTAACCAGCAAAATTAGCTGTCCAACTGTCCAGATTAAATAATTTATTTTTCCATTAGTTGTCTGAACAGGGCTAAAGTTCCTGTGGTGAATAATGGGTTTTGCTCTCATGGTCTTAGCTAAGATATGACATTTTAAAAGAACCTTAGGTACTTCCTTAATAAGCACCATAAAAATAAATGGAAGAACAGAATGGAGGAAGTCACCCTAATGCATTTTTAAATGTGGTATTTCTCATCGTGAGAGTGAAGAATAAATTCTGTATCTACTTTGCACACAGCCAAATGTGCTATGAAATATTATTGATGTACTTGACAAATTCCCAAGTATAGCATCAGCCTTGATAAAATACCCACTGGCACAACGTTGCACTTCCAAATTTAGCAGTATGGCTGACAGCGTTTTTCTTCTTGGTCTCTCAAAAAATGACCAGCCAAAATTTCACTGCATACATTTCCAAAGAAGCTGATGCTTATTTTGCTCTTTTTAGAAAGTACTTTCCCTGAGTGTGAAACCCATAAATTCAGATGAAACCTTTAACCTTTTCAGATTTAGGAGAGGGAAAAAAATTAGGTATCTTTCAATTACATATTAAAATAATTATGCTAGTTGGAGGGATTATATTGAGATAAAGTTTAGCTTGAGAAAATCAAATGTGGATATCTAGACCACAGAAGCAATTTAGAAATTAAAATATTTTCATTAGTTTTACAGAATGAAAACTGCTACCTCCTTAAATAATGCAAGGCTTTACAGTCTCTTCTGCTTTTGAAGATTTTATGAAGGGAAGGATGATTGGAGATAAGTATTTGAACAGCAATAATTTTAAAGGCTGCATCCAAGAATAAAGTCATTAGGGGCAACTTAAAATTAAAGCACTTAGTAATACTCACTATGATCAAAGTTAAGGTGATATTGCTTAATATGATTGCAACCTAGATTTTTAAAGTAAATCTCACAATGAAAAAAGAAAAAGAGGGAGAGAGAGATGAGTAGGGGAATCCATTGACATTTGAATGTCAGCCTCTGGTTCTTCCAGTTGAATCCAAACTTCGTTTTGGCTCTGTGTTTCCATTTCAGTATCTAGACTGTCATGCTCATTTTTAAAAATAGTAACATAATGCTGTGCCAAGAAGCAAGGGCAATGCCAAACCTAGAAAAATCCATAAAATAAAGTTTAGAAAAGAAACGAATTGCTTATAAATGTTAAAAGCCATGCGAGGAGCAGTAATTAGAAAATAATCACAACAAAATCACAAGATTTAAAATACTCTGAAGGTAATGTGGCCAAGAAATGGAAGGTTTATATGACTGAAAACAAAACCTACATCTTCACTCACATTTACAAGCTGCTCCATAATCTTAAGTAGGGTGTTTAACCAAGGTGATTTTAGGTGCCACAACCAAAGACCCATCAGACTCATTTGCTCCATGCAGACCACTGACTGGGACTTTTCTCTCATAGTACAGCCTCAAGAGGGCACCTAGGGGTCTGGCGCCATGTGAACATTGTACCAGTGGCCATCTCTGAGCCTAGGGAAAGTTACTGAGTTCTTTGAGACCTTTGGTTATCATCATATAGAACATCATTGCCCTGAGTTACAATCCCAAACAGATTGGGAAAATTCCAACTCAGAGGTACAGAGAATACAAATCATTTAACTAACCACAGAATTAAAACAAACATCCACTTCCTACTGATTAGTTCAATTTTTATATTTACATTGGCACAATAGAAGTCATAATTCATATCATTAATGCCTTTTTTGCTGGCTTCTGCTCTGGGCTGAGCACAGTACTAAATATTTAGCATGCTTTATTTCTATCCTTACAGTAATTAACCCTTCTTCATATTAAAGAAACTCTGCATGGTTAAGCTATTTGCTCAAGTTCCTGTAACCAGTAAGATGCAAAACTGGAATTTCAAACCTAGATGCCTGATTGCAAAAGATTACTATGAAGTGTCTCCTGTCTTGTCTGTGGCATAAAGTATTATTTGATCTGCTAAGTTTCAATTGGCTTGTTTTATTAATTATTTCAGTGCACACATTTTGTACCTAGCATTAGTAATTTAATTGCACAATACTAATGCCCTGAGCACTCTCAGTTACTAATCAACATTTATCATTTACTATGGACAGAATTATGTTCCTTCTTCCCAAAATCTATGTTAATTTTCCACTCTCAGTGTGATTATAGAGGGTCTTCAAAAAGGAAATTAAATTAAATGATGCCATAAGGAGGCGCCATCATCCATTAAGACTGGTAGGTCTTTATAAGAGGAGAAAGAAACATCAGCTCTCTCACTCTCTCACCTCCAGAGCTCACACAAAGAAAAGGGAGCAAGTGGCCATCTTTAAGCTAGGGAGAGAAGTCTAACCAGAAACAGCTGTGATGCACTTTGACCATGGACTTTTAACCCCCAGAGCTGAGAAAGTTTCTGTCAGTAAATCCATTTTGTTACCATAGCCCAAACTACAAACACATCCCCATGGGGGTGATGGGGACTTGGTGACATCTGAGAACAATGCTATCCTGCATGCAAAATTGAGAAAAGAAAGCTTTGCATTCATGGAGCAGAGCTTAGAACCCTCTCAGGTATGCACATCCCTGAAAACTAAAAAAACAGGTCTCCTTTCTGATCAATTCAAATCAACTTATTTACGATTCTTCTCTTAGATTGCCTGAGGCTTTAAAAAAGAAAGATGATTATGATTTAAAAATACATTCAATGGGCTCATTCTTGAAATGGAGAATTGAACCAGCTCTAACTAACTTGTGTTTCTAACCCTACTTTCTCTCCCATCTTCAATTCTGGCTAAATAATTACTTCATTAAGAATTTGAAAACCCAGGACTCCCAGAGAAGCAGGTGGACCTGCAGGAGTGTGCTGTGTCTCAGTGTTTTTCACGTGTCCATAGCTACCTTAGGTATTAACTTGGCTTCTTGGAGAAACAGTTTTCCTGCATGAAGTTTTGACATTTTGCTGTGACTCTTACTGTCTTTGTTTTTCCCTTGTATCCTGCAGCTAAACAATGGTCCTTATAAGAAGACTGAGCTGGGTGACTCTTCTGGTTTTGAAGTACCAGGAAATTTTGTTAGTTTTTGTATTTCTAAACCATCTGAGATCAAACCAGTGACTGCTAAATTGTTTCCAATGCTTAATAAAGTGTGAGAAACATTTATCTTCTCTCACCTTCCATTTCTGGACATCCATCCTTTCAACATCTCTCATTTCTGAAACTTTTTTTCTCTCTCTCTGCCAACTGTAGAAGTCAAGGATAGTACAAAAACATTCAGGTTGGGTAGCTGCCAATAAAATTCTGCTGCTGGGGTTGTTCTGCCACTTGGGCTGTTTATGGAGTGTCACTATACTCTGTGCTTAGAGGGCACAGAGAATATTTTGTCATTATACACCCGGATGATTTTAAAATTGTATAAAGATAGGTTCCAAGGAAAGGGACCTTTTTGGAAAAAATTTTTTTACTGTGCTCTCAACAATAGAAAAGAATTTATTTTGCAGAGCAACGCAACTCTGTATATTTGTGCACTAATGGCTATCTTTTGTCACTAATGGCTATCTTTCAAATTCATTTTGTTTAACATAGATAATGCCTAATAATCAGTAACTATAGGACCAAATCAATTTGCAGAAATCTTAGGTAGGTAGATGAACTGACATAAATTCTTTTTTTTTTAAATTGTGCTTTACAAAACAAAATAATCCCTTTGTAACAAATTCAGCTTTTAGAAACATTTCATATAAATCCAAAGCATAGTATATATCTTTGACTCATTCATTGTGTGTGTTAATGGAAGATGCCCAATAAATATTTGTTGATGACAAGGATAATTTTGAATGCATTCTGTGCCAAAGAAATCCCAGTGAAGTATGGATATTTCCCAAGGCACTACATATCTGGGCTCCAGTTTTAATGAGTGGTGGTTAGCTTTATTGAGGGGACTAGACAGAGGTCACTGGAGGAGTCAGCCAGAATGTAGAAGTGGAATACGGCTGGCTTCTGGCCCTGTTTCTAGTAACCACCCCACCCTATTGTTCCCAAGAGAACAAATGTACACTTGATATCTGAGCAGGTGGCATGTACTGCAGTAATAAACAGCTCCTTTCCTGTAAGGGAGCAGTGGACCAGGTTTATGGATCCATGATCCTTCCTGTGGGGAAGCCATTATGTCCAATTAAAACTGTAACTGAAAACATCCGTCTCTAACAACTCAATAATTCTACTCCTGTGCTGCCCAAAGTCCCCCAACACGATTCCCCTTATCGATTCAGCTGAGCAGATGCACAATCAGCTTATGGGCTAAAAGACAGCTTGGGGACAACTAAAAATTATGTAGTCTGTTTGTCATAAGAAACACCTGTGGATTTAGTCCATCTACAAATTAATACTGGAAAAATAAAGCCAGTTTGGGCTCAATGGGTCTCTTTCCCTGTTTTTCGCATGTTTACTTCCTCTGCTTCCCTAATGAACTCCATAGCTTTGGAATTCAAAACCATTAAATTAAATTAAGACACAGGCTCATTATTTAGAGCCAAAGGTTACAATCAACTCTCCTCCAACAATCAACCAATATCCTTTTGTTTACTGGAAATATAACAGAAAAACACTACCTTGTGTCTACATGACTTGGGGAGTTAATTTCATAAATGCTTGCTGAATTTTCCTAATTAATCAGGAGTCTTTGGCACAAAGAGTCAAACCTTTGAGGCCAGAGACACAAGGCTGGCTGAAAATTTGTCAGCAGAAACTGTGTTTTGTGCCATCTATGCACTACCTGGCACGAGAAAATTACTTAGTAAATCTTGATTATAATCACAACACAATAGTTAATTAGCAGGGCTTTTCTTTGTCCTTACAAACTTCTTTAGACTCTTTGAAATTAATGAATTGAGGAATGAGAGTTTCTCTATGCTTGTATGCAAAGGAGAGAGAGAGAGAGAGAGAGAGAGAGAGAGAGAGAGAGAGAGAGAGAGAGAGAGAGAGAGAGAGAGAAGCAAGTTTTGGTTGTTTTACAAAGGATATCCCTTTGTGCTGACAGTATTCCATGGCATGAGCCCCACAATACCAAAGCCAAGGACCCAAGCTGGCCAAAGAAAACGCTGACCCTACTGGACGTGTGTGGCTCAAGGAGTTCTATAGTGAATGAAGAGTGAGTGTAAAGTTAAGCTCTTATGTATGTTACACTGTGATAATACTGCCTAAGAATAACAGCAACCACAAAAGCCAGGAAGTTAAAAAGAATAAACAGAAAAAGAAAAATCTTAAGTCATCCTTTTGTTTTGACAGTTTTGGATGTCAATTTGATGGAAGTTTTGTTTGTTAAAGAAGCCTTTGTAAGTCTAATGAAACTCAGGTATTTTATAATAGGCCATATTTAAAGGGGAACAATATTGGATATCCTGAACAACAAAACTGCAAATTAAGAAAAATGAATCTGTATAACACAATTTAAAAAAAACTGGAGATTAAATGGGCACCTTCATTGGAAATCATTCATAGTCTCTTGGAAGTGATTTAAGATTTTTTTTTCCCTAAAGACTCGATCGAATTAGATTAAAGAAAGTTGGCAAGGATAAATTTAAAAAATAGTTTTCCAGTTAAGAGAGTTCTTTTACAGACATTTTTAGTGAGGACATAACAAAAGGAAACATTTAAGCATGTTGTAAAATATTCAGGTTAGATGAGAAATAATTTCCTGAGGGGATTTAGTCATTGGACTAAGTCACCAAAAATAAGTTCTAAAGTCTCTTTAGAAAAGCGTCTTTAAAAACATGACACATATCATCTCTCCTGGACAGTGTTGTATGCGATGATGAATAATCACAAAACATGATTTTAAGGAGAATATAAATTTTTCTAATAATGAATATGAATTTTATTTCTTCAAAAATACTTAAAATGGGGAAAACGGTTAATTAGATTCCAGTACAGTAACTGGGAAAATAGCAAAGTTTTAGAGGAACTTTCATCACTCCACACAAAATAAACATCTCTAGGCAGGTGTGTCATTCCTGCAGGCTCTACAAAATTGTTAACTTAGATTTTGGCTCTTTTTCTACCTGAACATAACAGCCCATGAACTCATATTTGGAATTCCAGGCAGTTACATAACATATTAAATCTTGCCAAGATCACTAATATTTCTTGTTGTCGGGTGTGGTTGGTTTGTGAAAAATAGTGATCATATATCATACCAGTAAAGGCCCCAGAAAATGAGATTAGATATTATAATTGTCATGGGACGATTTTGAGAAAAAAAATTTTACCAATGAGAATATTTTTTGCTAATGAATGAAGACAGGTTTAACTCCAATAGTGTAATGTTATACTCATCTCAAAGCAGCGATATGTCTTCAGAGGGATTTGTGTACCTGGAGCCTCGCCACTGTTTCCCAGTAAAATAGATCAGAGCAACTCACAAACTTGTTGCTCATTTCCCTGCACATCTCTGAAACAAATGACAAGAAAGCTATTGCTGGAAAAATAAGAGAAAACAAGGTGAAGAGAGAAGCCCTTTAAGGGAAGGCAAATAAAGAAATATCAGCTAGGAAGAGAAAAGAAAGGTCCTCGCAGTGTAAGAGAACAAACATTACAATGTCATATGGGTCAATTGAGGAAAGACTTACCAAAGGACTGGGGTGCAAACCTAAATGAAGAACTTAAAAAAAGCCAAGAAGGTGAGTACCAAGTAAGGCCATTTAATTTGACCATTAGGGTATTATTTGTGACCCTCATGATTACAGACTAAAATGGATAGGAGTTGAAAAGGAGAGATGGAACATGAGGAAGTAAATAAGTATTTTGCTTGGTGATTTGTAATTCATTGTGGATGGCAAAAGCATTCTTAAGAAAGAGTAGGACCAAAAGAATAAAGGGTGCTAATGCCAAATAGAAACAACACACTGCACAACAGGAGTGTACAAAGGGACTTGGAGCAAATCCTCTTCTTTCTACTCTCCTCAAGTTCCAGAGTGCAGTTGCATGCTCTTGTTCTTCCTCCTGAAGGTGCTTAAGATATGACTTTAAATGCAATTGTTATGTTATAGTGTGATCTTTGTATTATTTATTTTTTATTAGTTGATACACAAAACATACGAAACTTTATATCATGCAGCTTTTGCTAGGATATGCTGATGTAATAAACAGCCCCCAACCACAAAAGTTTATTTCGTGTCGTCTTTACATATGACGTCCCATGTGTACTCTTGATTTCCAGGGATCCAGAAGAATGAAAGCCGCCCCCCGCCCCCTGACATACTGCAATCAGCAGAAGAAAGGGAGCAAGAAGGAGCTCCACAGTGGTTCTTATCTTCTGAGCCACATGGCCCATGGACGAAACTAATTTGCTCACATTGAATTGACCAGAGTATGCCACCTGCCTAACAGATGGGCTGCAAAAATACATTTCCTTCACAGGGAAAACAGAGAACACTTGATAACAAAGCAATCTATCACAACTGTTGAAATTTTAGAAAGCATAACAATGCACAGAGAAAAAAAGTTAAAATTTCCCATATCTTTCTCATTATATTTACGAAAGGAATTGTGATGTCAAATTTGGGGGTTTTACTTTTTAATTAATACTTCATTATATATTTTCCTGCATGTCATTTAATATTCTTTAAAATGTGATATTTACAGGTCATATGTTATTCTGGATGGAGATAACTCCATATATATCTCTATGGAGATATATATATTTTAACCACTCCATTAATTTTTCTACTTTTCTGATTAATAATCTGCCATTCAAGTAGTTTAGGACACATTTTCTGAGCCATTTTCCAGTGCATGCTTTCAGTAATTTTAATAACTTGAAACAAATGTCACCACAACTTTTGAAATGTCTGCTTTATTCTCTCTTCCTGAAGAACTACTTCTGTATTTAGAAAACAAGGTTGTTTTTAGTTTCGGTTACATGGGAACACTTGCTTGGAAAATGAAAGCAATGCCCAGGAGTGCTGGTAGGATTTTGGTGTTTCACTTTCATGATTTGATTTATTGGGAAACTGTTTGGGTGACCAAATAATCCCCTGTTTCAGCTCTAAGAATTCCTTTTCACTCATAACAGGTGAGTATCATCTTAGGTATCATCCAACTCAAACTCTTCATTAAGGACATACATTGAGAGTTTTAATTCTAAGATCACCTGAGTTTCCTGGAACAACCTGAACTCTAAAGAAATAAATCAAATATTTTTGTTACGTACTTGACACCTGTTTGCTTGTCCATTGTCAGAGTCCTCCCTTTTCCTTTCCTAACAGAACTTTCCCACAGTCATCCACGTGCTTCAGTGGTGACTGACCTCACCCTCGGCTCCAAGAGCTGTACTGACTGTTCTAAGGATGTCATGGATCTCCTTGCCAAAGACTGAGTCAGGAGTAGGCAGTCGGCTCCATCCTGCCCATAAGACAAGGGGGATATCGGACTTCTAAGAAATCTTCCTTCCCTCTTAGGAGAGAATCACATGAACAGTCATTCTTCTTCTTCCTCTTCACAATTTCATGTCCAGAAAAGATACCTATTAAAGCAGCAAACAGTTTCCAGAACTTTTGGAGGAAGCTAAAAGTGAGGGCATTGGACACCAGAGGTGGAAAAAACAGTCTGCGATGACCTTCAGGAGCACTAAATCAACCATCCTGGAAATGTGCCTGACCTCTTAAAGTCTTGTTATGTAAAAATTAGGGTATTCCCTCTTGCTCAACCAGTTTAAGTGTGATTTCAGGATATTTGTGGGAGAAAAGATTCTAACTGATACAAGAGAAGGAATCCAAATCATCAGTGAGCTTCTCAAACATGATTCCACCTGACACTGACACAGACACCCAACACAACCAAATGTGTGTCTTCTGCCTCTGACCTTGACTCAGTTCCAGAAAAGTGTGTCGTACTCACATGTGCTGTGACTAATAAAATGATTGGTAGGTTTAATTTTATGTTTAAATCTTAAAAGGAAGGGGAATGGACAAGTTCATGTACTTTAAAATAAATAAACTCCAGCTCATATCATTGCAAAATTATGTCCCAAACATGCCCATAATTTGCATTTGCAATAGACCATAGCCTGAGCAAAAAGATGGTGATGAAAACTTCAGTGCATTTCCCACAGGGCAATTAAATATAGCCACACTTACAATCAGTCATAAGACCAGTGATATGAAATACAAATAATTCTCCATTATTTGTAAAGAAAAGACATATGACAAATTTGGATGGGTAAAAAGCATAGGTAATATAAAATCAGATTTCTTTGAGTGACTCTAAGGTCCATCCCTCCAAATATCTCATCTAGGTTTGTGATGATAAAACTTATTGACTTGCATTAAGTAACACAAGTTTGTTCTTCATTCTCTAAATCTCATGGAGGCAAAAAAGAAAATAACCAGATAAAGTTGAATGAATAAATGTCTATAATTTAGTCAACCAAGTCTGCAGAATGAAGACCTATCTAGCCCAAACTAGAAAATCAGAATATGCAATACAGAATATGATGCTATGTATTGTTTTTTATTGTCACTTAAACAAATTACCACAAAAAAGTACCTGAAGCAACACATTATCTTAGCATTTGGGGGCCAGATGTCCTAAAATTGGGGTGTCATCAGGGCCATGTTCTTTTTGAATCCCCTAGAGATGAATCTATTTCCATTTTTCTCAAAGCCTCCTACTTTCCTTGAATCATGACTCCCTTTATCAATCTTCAAATCCAGCAATGTTATCTCTCTCTGATTATGCTTTTATTGTCACATCTCTTTCTCTAACCCGCTTCTTCTGCCTCCTTTCCCATGTTTAATGACCCTATGATCATTATTGGCCTACCTAGATAGTGGAGGAAAATCTCCCTACCTGCTAATTTGTGATTTGAATTCTATGTGCAACCTTAATTCCCCTTTGTCATGTGTGCCCACACACACAGGCTCTGATGATTAGGACATAAATACCTTTATGGAGTAACATTATGCCAACTGCAAGTATATGAAAAATATTTAATTAAATAAAATGTGGAGGCACAGATGAATGAGCAAAATAAAACCATCACTAAAGGTCAGACAGGACTTTAAAATTAAGGAAGCATCAACAAAGATATGGTTCTTTATAGAAGTAAACCATATTAACAAACTTTAGCTAGAGTAAGAAAAAAGAAGAGTCAAATAAAATCAGAGCTAAAAGAGAAGACATTACAACAGATGCTGCAGAAATTCAAAGGTTCATTACAGATTTTTATAAACAACTATACATCAACAGATTTGGTAACCCAGGAGAAATGGACAACACTGGATGCTTATACCTTACCAAAATGGAATCATGAAGAAAAAACATGAACAGACAAATAATAAGGTTTAATCAGCAATAAAAATTCTTCCATCAAAGAAAAACCCAGAACAGGAAGGGGCATAATGTAGCTTTGGATATATATTTCACTGCTGAGATCTACCAAGCATTTAAAGAATAACAAGTATTAATTATTCTCAAATTATTCCAAGAAATTGGAGAGGAAGAGATTCTTCCAAACACTCCTCCAAAGCCAGAATTACCTTGATATGAGAACTAGACAAAAGTATAACAGAAGTAAAGGGAAACAATAGACCAATATTCTTCATGAACAAAACAGAGATGGTACAAAAGCCCTCCACAAAATACTGTCAAATAAATACAAAGGCACCTTAAAATATTATTTACCACAATAACAAGTGACAGGGATGCAAGGCTAGTTCTGCATATACAAATCAACAAATGTAACACAATGTATCAACAGAATGAAGGGCAAAAAACATATGATTACCTCAATAGAATAAAGGACATTTGATAAAATTTAACATCCCTTTGTGAAATGCTAAACAAATTAGGTATAGGTGGAAAGTAGCTTAACATAATAAGGGTCACATGTAATAAGCCAATAGTTTACACTATACTGAATGGGAAAAGGCTGAAAGCCTTCTCTCTAATCTGGAACCAGATAAAAATGCCCATTTTATCACATTTATTCAACATACTGCTGGAAGTCCTAGAAAGAGCAATCAGGCAAGATAAAGAAACAAAAGATATCCAAAACAAGTCAAATCATCACAGTTTGTTGATGTTGTAATCATATATATCAAAAACCTGAGACTCCATCCAAAATCTATTAGAACTAATAAATTCATTTAGTAAAGCTGCAAAATTTGAAATCAACAGATAGAACTCAATAGCACTGCTATATGACAAATTTATCTCTAAACTTAATGTAATTCCTAGTTTTTGTAGAATTTAGCAGGCTAATCCTTATATTTGTGTGAAGAGTGAATAACTAAGAAAATAGATACCTCTGAAATAGTAGGATAAGGTGTGAGTACCTGCCTTGTAGTTATTCAGATATACTGTAAAGTTGTTGTAACTTAGTGTGGTGTATGTAGTGCAGTAAAGGCAGATTCTCCAGTGGAACAATAGATAACCCAGAATCAGGCTTGTGTTTATTTGAGCATTTATTAGATGATGTAGGGAGTAAATTTAACAACTGTAGGAAGGAAGGATATTCAATAAACAGTGTTCAGACAATTGGTCATCACGTGGAACAAATAAAATTTCAATCTTACAACACACATGTAAAAATCATTTCCAGGTAGATTAAGGTTTTAATAGTGAAAACTAAACTTAAAACTCTAAGGAGAAAAATAGAAAAACATCATTTATGGGAAAAATCTAATCTAAGAGTAGTGAGGATTTTTCAATGAATATGAAAAAAAACTATTATTACAAAGATAAGGACTGATAATTCACACTACAGTAAAAATTAAGAATTTAAAAGACACTATAAATAAATTAGAAAAATAAACCTCATTTAGAAGAATGCATTTAAACAACACATTCCAAAAATACACAGTTAATGAGCAGAATATATGAAGGATTCCTACAAATCAAGAAAAGAAGAGTGGTGTCATAGGAAAAAATAAGAAGAAAATATCTACAGGCATTACATTGTCTCATGTGGGCTTTCAGGGAACACCACATATCCAAACCATAGCACTCATTCAATGTAAGAAGATTTGGAGGAGAAATGATTGGATTGTAGCCTTAGCCTTATCATTGGATTGATATACCATCAGTTGTGGGGTGTGGCTGAAGGAGGTGGGAATTAGGGTGTGGCTTTGGGTATATATTTGTATCTGGAGAGTGGAGTCTCTCTGCTTCTTAGTCTTGATGATATAAGCTGCTTCCCTCTGCCACACACTTAGTCATGATGTTTGGACTCATCTGGAGCCCAGGAAAATGAAGCCAGTCTTCTATGGTCTAAGACTTCTGAAACCATGAGCCCTCAAATAAACCTTTCCTCCTTAACAGTTGTTCTGGTCAGATCCTTTAATCATAGCAATAAAAAAGCTGAAAAACAACTAGGATATGAAAAAGTATCCAACTTCATCAATAATCAGGGTTATGCAAATTTGAATATAGTGAGATTCTGTTTTATTCTCCTAGATTAGCAAAAATAAAGACTTAATAATAAATATTAGTAAAGCTGTCTAGCCATAGATTTAGAAAAAGTAATTAACATTACAAACATGCACATACACAAATTATAAAGTATATATATATAAATGTCCTACGAAACTTACCTCTTAAAATAATATAAAAATATTAAAAAGATAACTGTTTTAAAAGTAATTTTTAGCTTTTAAGTGGAAAAGTTGAAGACCTGAGATTTAAAGTCTTAGATCACTGAATCAGAGAGTTAATTCTAAGTCTGTTCAATTAGTAAATTTTAGTAATGATTTGAACAGAGCTCAGGGATACTTATCCTACCACATCTCTCCTTCACCCCAAAATTGTTTAGATTACAGAGTCTAGTAGTTGGATTGTGCTCTGTATAGATGGACATGTATTAACAAATCCTTTTCTCATTCTTTCTTCTTGAATAACTCCTTCACCCCATTTCTGTTTAGGAAGCATATCCGTGAGCCTTTTGCAGGGTTTTTGCAGTTGTTGTTATTTTAGTTCGGGATAAATAGCAGAGATAGTTGTCTATTATCTGATACCCTGTATGTTTTACCTACTGTGAAAAACATTTGCTCTTTTTTCTGCTTTGTTGAAGTATAAATTATATATATATATATGGTGTATAACATGATGATTCACTCTCTATATACATTGTGAAATGATCACCATAATCAAGTTCATTAACACCTCCATCATCCCACATATTTATTGCATGTGAGTGTAAGAAAGCTTAAGATCTGCACTCTTGGCCAATTTCAAGTATACAATATCATTCAGTATTATTACCAAGCTGTAAATTAGATCCTCAGAATGTAATAATTTTATAGCTGAAATTATAAATTTCACTTGCCTAATGCTTCCTAATTTAGCTAGAATCTGAGTGGAGCAAGTGGTCATCTTAAGATTCTAAAAATATTGTCTCCTTGAAATCCTATCACCAATAATCATTCCTCAGAATTTTCAAGGATATTCTGCTCATAATCTTGAGCATAATCCAATATGTTACTGAAAATGATACAATTTAAGTTACCGACCAACATCTTTTCCTCACCACTTAATACCAGATCAGAGAGTTGAGCCCCTGAGCTCCAGAGAGGCCAAGAGAACAGGGGCCAAATTGATTGGACAGATAGGGATGCTACCAAAGTCTAATGTTACTACCTAAGAATTTGGGAAAGTTCTCAAAACTTTCATTCCAAGAAAAATTATTACATATCCTCTGGTTATAACTGTAAAATCAAAAGAGTATATTCTAAAACTACCTTAGAAAGTTATACATGTAGATTAGGGGGAAAAGATAAGATTTCTAGGGGGCAAATTATAAGAACAAAATATATAAGGGTTTCTGAAAAAAATCTAAGAATTTCACAGGAAGGGTTCAGGAATCTTATGGGGGGGAAATATTGGAATCAGAAAATTTCAGAGTAGTACCCTATTGAAAACTTCTCCAAATCAATTAATTGCTTTGAATTGCTTATAAACTTGAGGAGAGAAATTGTACACTATCTCATCTAAAGACCCACTCCACTATGAAGATAACAATAAAAATTTTAAAGGGAACATTTATTCAAAATATTATTCTTTGGTAGTATAAAGCAATTATGATGACAGAAGACCTAAGTTATAAACTTAAAGGTTAAGTGCATTGATGTTTTAAAAACTGCATCTGTATTTATTATTTGAATTTCCTAAATGAATTCCTAAATATATTCTACTATATTAAATAATTATGGTTAGACTATGGTTTTTCTTTTTCATTTTCAATTATAGGAGAGTCAAATCTTAATTTTAAATAACTGTTCAGCTGATTTTCTTTCCTCTTTTTTCTTATTATTTCTTTTTTAACTTTCTAGTTATAGTATTGGTTTCAATTTGGTGGACAAAGGAAAGCTGAAAAAATTATAACCAAAAAATAATATATATATTGGACATTGACAGGAAATGGTCAGCTTGGAGATACAATGAAAGGAAACCCAGCAGTGAAGGTTTCACTGATAACATGTGATTTGAAGTCAGTGAACAGACCAAACGGTCATTCACTTGCTTCGGCCAAAGTGTATAATAAACCAAAGGCTCCATTAATATCTGTCACAAAAGCACATGGAAGATGGTGACAGTGGAGGCAAAGCAGCACATTTTAATACAGATAGGTGAGTTGCAATAGCTGGCATCACTATAAGCTGTTATTTCACACCCTCTATTAATCTAATATGCATTGATATCCATTTATGAATTTTATCCTAAAAATTAATATATTGTCCAATAGAAGATGGCTGATCTTTTAAAGTAAACCCCTTTAACCATAAAGTATTGAAAAACCACAGCACAACCTTATTCTTTCTCATCTTTTATGAATTGTCTCCTCCTATCACTCCACCTTTATCTTGAGAGAAAAAGTTGTTCTTAGTAGACAGAATTACCAAATAATGATATTTTATTTTACCATTTTGGGTAGAAAGAACTCTTTCCATGATATGATACCTCAATTATGTTTTCTTGAATTGACTATGCCCTATGATCAAACACTTAATTTTCATAATATCAAAATTTATACTGAAGGAACATAGTTCAGTGGTAAAGCACTTGCTTACCATGCATGCATGAGACCATGGAATCAATCCCCACTACTACAAGGAAAAGAAAAAAAAGAATAAACAAGAACTAAACTGAACTATTTAGAAAGTCCTCGGAATTTGCTTAGTAGTCAGTGCTCTTTTTCATGCACTATGCACAGTTTGGGCTCCCTCAAGAAGACATCCCATTTTATTTCCATTGTTGTTGTTTTTTTTAATTACCTTCTTTTCATGAGATTGTCAGGTGATATAAGTTTAAATTAATATGCTTCCAATGGGTTACCCTTCTCAACATTTGTAGTTTGTTTCTTTAATTTTAGAAAATGAATATGTCAATCTGTTCAATTGTAGAGAAAGTGGATGCTGTGGAAATATGAGGACTTGCATTAAGTATCTGTTAGGTCTCTCTAACAGTTTTTTGTTTTTTGAACATTTTCTTTGCAGATTTCCCCATTTTCAATTCATTTAAATACTTAAGTGTGAAATAGAGTTGATTTTAATTAGATAAAGTTTTTCCATGTTGTGAATTATAGCAAGAAAAGATATCTTAATAGAAATATGAGTCACATATATAATTATAAATTTTCTAAAAAACTGAAAAAGAAAAAAGAAACAGGTGTAATTAATTTTAATAGTGGGGTTTCGTTAATCCAATCTATCCAAAATATTATATCATTTGACATATAAAATAGGGAGGGTTTTTTTCATGATTTTAGGAAGACTTTGAGACATCTTATTCATACAGTATACCTCAATTTGACATAGACTCCTTTCAACTGCCCAATAGTCACACAGATGACTAGTGACTACTGTATTGAACTGTACAAGGAGAGGACTTTTAAAAGTTTTTCAACTTGAGACCTCTATGGATCTAATCAACAGACTTTTAAAAAGTTATGAAGGATTTTATGGAAAGTCACTTTATTTAAACAGGCTTTGTTGACCTATGTTTTGCTCACTTGGGATACCAGATGGTTCATTATTCTGGTAAATCATGATTTCCCAAATTAATATTTTTATATAGACATATAATAAAACCTGAAGTTGTTCTTCAAGTAAGCAGTTTGTGAGAATGTCAAAAATATTCATGCAGAATGAATAATGTTATGTTTTGTGAATGTTCAACATGATTGACATATTTATACTCAATTCATTTTCTTAACAAATCTTTATCATTCATTTCCCATGTGACAGGCTACGTGTAGAGAGATAAAGAGGTGCAAAATCAGTCATTTCTGCCCTCAGGCCATATGCATTTTAGTGAGCAAGAGAGACTGAATGAAAAAATCCTGTGAATAAATGTGAAATCAAATGGTGAGAAGAGTTTCAAAGGAGTAAACTGTCTCTGGACATAAAATAAGGAGATCTGACCTAGTAAGCAAGGTCAGAAAGAGCTTCTTTGAGGAAGTAGTGCTACGGCTGAGGTCTAAGGGATGAATAAATCTAACCAGGCAGAGAGGAACGGGGAAAGATATACTGTCCAGATTGGTATAGATCTTTTGTTTTATTTCTAAAAACTGGAGAGGCTGGGGTCATGCATTTTTTTCTGAGAGTCTCTCATGAATGCTGCTCTGTCTTTTCCTGCAATTAAAGTGTCATACTGCTCTTGCCTCTGTTTAGGCAGGTAGTACACCTCAGGACTCTTTTGAATGTGCACCTTTTCTTTTCTTTATAATACAATATATGAAGTACATATAAATGGACATTTCTATATAGTTAATTCACCAACTGGTTAAAAGCACTTTTGCAGTATATTAAAATATTTTAAGATAAATAGCTCTAACGAATTCATTAAAAAAGCAATTCTGTAAATAAAATCAAGGGACAAAAACAGATAAATGACAGAAGAGACACAGTGACAAAAGCAAATGAAGCTGTTACTAAAAAATAAATAAATAAATAAGGTTTGTTTAGCTTGTTTGATTGACAAAGCTGTTAAAGACACATGGTTTGCCTCCACAGAAGCGGCCTTCTGAAATACCTACTAGAGGAAGCGATATCTGGAAGGCAATTAGTCAATATGCACTAAAATACAGACTAAGCACCCTCAACCCAGCAATTCAACTTTGAAATTTATCCTGAGGAACTCATCAGACAAGGGACTAAAACAAATGGATACGTTTGGGGTTATAACAGTTATTAAATGGAATCCATCTAAATGTTCTACAAAGAGAATGATTTTAAAAATTGATATGTTAATGCAAATAAATGTACAGGTATATATATATATATATATATATATATATATATATATATATATATATATACCTGGGAGATATATATCTCCCAGGTATCCCTTGATATACATGTATATTTATTCATAGAGAAAAATATTCACAGTATTCTGATAAATGAGACACAAAACAGTGGGAAGCCATACCACAATATGATCCCACTCTTTGTAAACACAAAGTGTATGCCTATTGTTGCACTGAAAAAAAATCTAAAAAACACAGCAAGAGTTTTAACATGCAATGGTACCATTATCAGATATATAATTTATGTTTTTATTTATCTAGATATTCTGTTCTTATAGAAATTTTCTCCTATACTTAATGACATTCTTTTTATAATAGTATTTTTCTCATTAAGAAAAATTGAAAAAAAAGTTGTAAAATAGAAAAAGAAAAAATTATTCATTTTATTGAAGCATTTCCTTTCAATCGTCTTGAAGTATAACTGAGTTTCTTAAAACATAGTTTTGATCATATTTAATTGGGCTTCTAAGGCTAGTACTAAACCTTGCCTGAGGGGAAAGCTTTTATGGAGGATTTTCTAGTATTCAATTACAGGGTATTTCCATAATAGAAGAATAACAGTTTATAATTAGATTGACTAAATTTAAGCTTCATCCATACCCCTGTGAAAGGGGACACCACCTCTCCTCTTTCTTGAAGGGTTCTATTCAGTCAGATGTAGTTTTTTGAAGTTGATGACTTTCCTTAGGAATTTTGGCTAAACTGGGTGAAATGTCTATAAATAATCACACAAGACAGTGCTGCAAATACCCAGAAGGCTTAAAGAATAGTTAGCTTTAAGACGAAGGTTATTAGTACTTTTATTAAAGAATCACTGTAATAGTAACAGTAGTTAAGAAGATGATAGATTCTGGAGCCCAACTCCCTGGGTTCAAATTTTAGTTCTACTTTCTAGCAATGCAACCTAAGGTTGGTTACAGAACTTTTTGTACCTTAATTTCCTCTTCAGTCAAACTGGAAAAATAAAAGTATGTATCTACCTCATAAATTGTTGAAAGAATTAAATGAGTGAATATAGGTAAAACAAATGGTGCTTGGCACAAAACACAAATACCCGGTAGATGCTAGTTTATATCACTATTCAGTGAGTATATTTATTTGGAAGTGACGTCAAAGGCACAATGGTTGAAGGCTGTGGAATTTGGGGATTTCAATAGTACAGTTTGCTGAACACATCTGTGCCCTTCATGGTAGAAAGCATTCTGCATATATTATCTTACTAATCCTTACAGTAATGCTTCAAAGTGAGTATTGTTTTTATTTATAAGATTACAAAACTGGGCTTCCTTCAGGTGAGTAACTTCCAAATGTTGCATGATGTTGAAAGTAAAATAGGAATGACTGAGAGGAGAGGTTTCCTTCTCTAATTTGTTAAGAGGGTTTTCTGGATTAGGAAAACCCAAAAGGCAGGGAATGAGATGTCATTTTTCTTTTTCATAATTTCCCCCCTTCTTTCTGCTCCAGAGATTTCTCTTCATTTATTTGAAATAATTTATGGGGTTCCTTCCAAGGTCCAGGCAATGGCCAGTCAACTGGAGCTACTGCATCCTCAGAGTCTATGTCCTAGACAGAGAGACAGAACAGTTGAGAGTTGGCAGCTGGGAAACCAGATTCTCTGTCCTCCAAATCACTGACTGTACTTGGCTTTGCTATGGTGTGGCAGGGACTCAGCAAATAATAGGATCCAACACACTACAAACAGAGACAGCCTGGTGATGGTGGTGGCAATAAGCAGGAGGCCTCACCAGCCAGCAATGTCATGTGTGGGCAAAGCCCCATTAGCCTATGAGGAATTGGGTACATCGTAAGTTACCTCTCCCCAATCAGTCCAGGTACCTGTTCTCTGAAGCATTCGCCCAGGTGCAGCTTGCTCTCCACAGCCCATCACAAGCTCCTGCTTAGTCCTGTAGCGCCATGGGGGTTGCACTATTGATTTTCCAATGGACTCAATTTTCTGGAAGCTGTAGGATCTGATGAGGCAGAAGGTGAGCACAGCCTGATAGGATCTCCCCCATGTAGGAGTGCAAGTAGGGGCTGGATGTTTCTTTGTCTGCTGGTTCCCAGTTACACTCTGTCAAGATGGGGCCACAGAGGGAGAATGGAACACTAGGGGAAAAGAAAGGG